>NC_086448.1:161255593-161624020 GCF_028390025.1 Pseudophryne corroboree
CAGGGGCAGCGCAGGCCGGAGATGTGTCTCCTCGCGGAAGGAAGCCGCACCTGGGATGCCGGGAGCCAGTTGGACGAAGCTGAACAGACTGGCGGCGGCAACTGCGCCGGGTCTGTACCGCCATCACTCGCTCATGGACATCCCCCGCCGCTGTCATGACCGCCCGCACTCCCAGAAAGAGGATACCGACGGGTGAGTGCACGGCACACTGCCTACCTAATGTGTAAAAAATAAGGACTATGCTACCTGATGTGTAAAAAAGGGGGACTATGCTACCTATGTGTAAAAAAGGGGGACTATGCTGTTAAATGTGTAAAAAAGGGGAACTATGCTGCTTAAGGTGTAAAAAAAGGGGCACTGTGCTGCTTAATGTGTAATAAAAAATGGGACTACGCTACTGTATTTGTAAAAAAGGGGGACTATGCTGCCTAATGTGTAAAAAAGGGGACTATGCTACCTAATGTGTAAAAAAGGGGACTATGCCTCCTAATGTGTAAAAAAGAGGGACTCTGCCTGCCTAATGTGTAAAAAAGGGGACTCTGCTGCTGTAATGTGTAAAAAGGGGACTCTGCCTGCCTAATGTGTAAAAAAGGGGGACTTAGCCTGCCGTAATGTGTAAAAAGGGGGACTCTGCCTTCCGTAATGTGTAAAAAGGGGGACTCTGCCTGCCGTAATGTATAAAAGGTGTGACTTTGCCTGTCGTAATGTGTAAAAGGGAGCTCTGCCTGCAGTACTGTGTAAAAAGTGGACTCTACCTGCAATAATGTGTAAAAAGGGGACTATGCTAGCGTAATGTGTAAAAAAAAAAAAAGGAGACTCTGCCTGCCGTAATGTGTAAATGGGGAATATACCTGCCATAATGGGGAGCTGTGTGGCCATGCCCCCACCATGAAGCCACGCCCCTATATTTTTTGCACGCATCTACAGCGCGCGCTGGCCTTGTTTTTTATGTGGGGGCGCCAATGCTGATTCTTGCACACAGCGCTAAAATGGCTAATTACGGCACTTGCTGCCACTATTAGTATTAAGCACATATAAGATCTATTGCCTTTTATTTTTCAGGATTTGTGTATTGTTTTTTTTTGCAAGAGGTTCCATATACTGAGAGTGGCCACGAGAAACCTTATTTAAAATGCATGTAGCAATAGGGATCACTGTGCCTTATAACCAATGCAAGGAAATGGTACTGATGATCCCATCTGTGGGGGTCATTCCGAGTTGTTCGCTCGCAAGCGGATTTTAGCAGATTTGCTCACGCTAAGCCGCCGCCTACTGGGAGTGAATCTTAGCATCTTAAAATTGCGAACGATGTATTCGCAATATTGCGATTACACACCTCGTAGCAGTTTCTGAGTAGCTTCAGACTTACTCGGCATCTGCGATCAGTTCAGTGCTTGTCGTTCCTGGTTTGACGTCACAAACACACCCAGCGTTCGCCCAGACACTCCTCCGTTTCTCCGGCCACTCCTGCGTTTTTTCCGGAAACGGTAGCGTTTTTTCCCACACGCCCATAAAACGGCCTGTTTCCTCCCAGTAACACCCATTTCCTGTCAATCACATTACGATCGCCAGAACGATGAAAAAGCCGTGAGTAAAATTCCTAACTGCATAGCAAATTTACTTGGCGCAGTCGCAGTGCGAACATTGCGCATGCGCATTAAGCGAAAAATCGCTGCGATGCGAAGATTTTTACCGAGCGAACAACTCGGAATGACCCCCTGTATGTATATATCTGAGATTTTTTTTACCCCAAACATATAACAGGGGTAAGGTGCAATCAGGGAGATTGCTGGTCTATTTAGGGAGTCGGGAAGATTACTATTTCAGGGAGTCTCCTGGAGAATGCGGGAGGGTAGGCAACTATGGTGGTCATTCCGAGTTGATCGCAGCCAGCAACTTTTTGCTGCTGCTGCGATCAACTAGTCCACGCCTATGGGGGAGTGTATTTTAGCTTAGCAGGGCTGTGATTGCTTGTGCAGCCCTGCTAAGCTAAAAAATGTTCACACAAAACAAGACTAGGCCCACAGTATACATACTTACCCTGTGCGACGATCCCTACAACGCTGGAGCCGGCTTTGACGTCAGACATCCGCCATCCGTTCTTCTAGACACGCCTGCGTTTTACTCACCATTCCCTGAAAACGGCTCCAAACGGTACGGATCCGCCCTGGCACGCCTTCTTCCTGTCAATCTTCTTAGCGGTCGGCTCTGAAACCGCTTCCTTTGTTAGCCGCGACGTAACCCGGCGCCACTGTCGCTGGGCAACGACGCACACTGCGGCCGCCGCACATGCGCATTCCGCACCCGTTCGCACCGCAGCGATAAACCGCTGTTTGCGAATGGGTCGGAATGACCCCTATGTATCCCAAAGTATTATTAACCTCAATAACCAAAATTTCCACTCATTTCCAGTCTATTCTGAACACCTCACACTATTATTTTTAGTCCTAAAATTTGCACCGAGGTCGCTGGATGACTAAGCTAAGCGACCCAAGAGGCCGACACAAACACCTGGCCCATCTAGGAGTGGCACTGCAGTGTCAGACAGGATGGCACTCCAAAAAATAGTCCCCAAGCAGCACATGATGCAAAGAAAAAAGAGGTGCACCAAGGTCGCTGTGTGACTAAGCTAAGCGACCCAAGTGGCCGACACAAACACCTGGCATATCTAGGCACTGCAGTGTCAGACAGGATGGCAGAATTAAAAAATAGTCCCCAAACAGCACATGATGCAAAGAGAAAAAGAGGTGCAATGAGGTAGCTGTGTGACTAAGCTAAGCGACCCAAGTGGCCGACACAAACACCTGGCTCATCTAGGAGTGGCAATGCAGTGTCAGACAGGATGGCACTTCAAAAAATAGTCCCCAAACAGCACATGATGCAAAGAAAAAAAGAGGTGCACCAAGGTCGCTGGATGGCTAAGCTAAGCGACCCAAGTGGCCGACACAAACACCTGGCCCATCTAGGAGTGGCACTGCAGTGTCAGACAGGATGGCACTTCAAAAAATAGTCCCCAAACAGCACATGATGCAAAGAAAAAAAGAGGTGCACCAAGGTCACTGGATGGCTAAGCTAAGCGACCCAAGTGGCCGACACAAACACCTGGCCCATCTTGGAGTGGCACTGCAGTGTCAGACAGGATGGCAGATTTAAAAAATAGTCCCCAAACAGCACATGATACAAAGAAAAAAAGAGGTGCAATGAGGTAGCTGTGTGGCTAAGCTAAGCGACCCAAGTGGCCGACACAAACACCTGGCCCATCTAGGAGTGGCACTGCAGTTTTCTAACGAGAGGATGAGTACTTCCATCCTCATGTGAATCTGAACCACTAGCCATGAACATAGGCCAGGGCCTCAGCCGTTCCTTGCCACTCCGTGTCGTAAATGGCATATTGGCAAGTTTACGCTTCTCATCAGATGCTTTTAATTTTGATTTTTGGGTCATTTTACTGAACTTTTGTTTTTTGGATTTTACATGCTCTCTACTATGACATTGGGCATCGGCCTTGGCAGACAACGTTGATGGCATTTCAATGTCTCGGCCATGACTAGTGGCAGCAGCTTCAGCACGAGGTGGAAGTGGATCTTGATCTTTCCCTATTTTACCCTCCACATTTTCCCCCCCCATTTTTTTAATGTGTGGAATTATATGCCAGTAATATATCAATAGCAATGGCCTACTGAACCGTACTGCTACTGTATATATTATATACTGGTGGTCAGCAAAATTATGCACTGTCCTCCTACTATATATACTGCGCACAACAACTAAAATGCACCACAGGTATGGATGGATAGTATACTTGACGACACAGAGGTAGGTAGAGCAGTGGACTACTGTACCGTACTGCTATATATTATATACTGGTGGTCAGCAAAATTATGCACTGTCCTCCTACTATATATACTGTGCAAAACTGAAATGCACCACAGGTATGGATGGATAGTATACTTGACGACACAGAGGTAGGTAGAGCAGTAGACTACTGTACCGTACTGCTATATATTATATACTGGTGGTCAGCAAAATTATGCACTGTCCTCCTACTATATATACTGCGCAAAACTTAAATGCCCCACAGGTATGGATGGATAGTATACTTGATGACACAGAGGTAGGTAGAGCAGTGGACTACTGTACCGTACTGATATAATACTGGTGGTCACTGGTCAGCAAAGTTCTGCACTGTCCTCCTACTATATACTACAATGCAGCACTGATATGGAGCGTTTTTCAGGCAGAGAACGTAGATATTTTCAGCACACTGAGCACAGATATTTGCAAGCACACTGAGCACAGATATTTGCAGCACACTGAGCACAGATATTTGCAGCACACTGAACACAACTGAGAGAAAGCTGCACACGTCCTCTCCCTATCATCTCCAATGCAAGAGTGAAAGTGGCGGTGACGCGTGGCTCCTTATATAGAATACGAATCTCGCGAGAATCCGACAGCGGGATGATGACGTTCAGGCGCGCTCGGGTTAACCGAGCAAGGCGGGAAGATTCGAGTCCGCCTCGGAACCGTGTAAAATGGGTGAAGTTCGGGGGGGTTCGGATTCCGAGGAACCGAACCCGCTCATCACTAGTTATATCTGCCCCAGTGGACATGGAGGGGGAATATAATAGTGTGCCAAGCACATCAAGGCACCGTCCCCGAAGCATAGCGAGTGCAGCGAGCCATGCGAAGGGACGCGGTACACTTATACGGTGTCCATATCGACCTATGTCGACATACACACCAATTTTTAAAACAAAACTCGTGTCCACTTTTTTGACCTGTCGACATTTCACATGCCGGTATTTTGACTGTGTCAACATTTTAAATGTCTGCATTTTGACCTTGTCTGTATTTTGACCATCTGTCATTGGTTGTCGGTATTTTGATTGTAGGTAAATCATACTGATCCCTCCTGTACTATGGGGGTCATTCCGACCCGATCGCTCGCTGCAGTCTGTCGCAGGGCAGCAATCAGGTCGGAACTGCGCATGCACCGGCACCGCAGTGCGCCGGCGCATGGCAGCTTTCGTTGCCTAGCACTTCCTCTGAGACAGAGGCGGTCACTGGGCGGGTGGTGGCTGAACGGCAGCGTTAAGCCACCATGTAGGGGGAGCGGTCCGGCCAACGCAGGCATGGCCGGACCGTTGGGGGGACGGGAAGCGGCAGCTGCGTGATGTCTCAGGAGCTGCACTGGCCGGGAGTTACTCCTCAAATACAAGAGCATTGCCGCTTTGCGATGCTTTTGTATTTGTGCAGAGGGGGGGGGCGCCACTGACATGCGGGGTGGACTAGCCCTGTGCTGGGCGTCCCCCTGCATGTCAGAGAAGAAGATCGTAGCTGTGCTAAATTTAGCACAGCTACGATCAACTCGGAATGACCCCCTATGTTTTACTGGCATTGTAAATGAAAATGGAAATGGGTGCCTACTTTATACAGTTGTGCTGTACTTATGTTACTGCTAAATACTGAAGATAGGGAGCCTGGTATTCTTTCCCAGTAATGTTCATTTTAATATGTCAGATCACAAACGCATTTCTATATAGCTTATATATCAAATGTATTTCAATTAATATTCACATTTTGAAAATGTTCCATGTTAGTTTTAGACATTACATAATTTATCTGCTGTAAACGTTTTCCAATTATTCTATATGTTTAATATGCATAGATTTACTGAGTAGCAGAGAAAACATGCTGCATGGAACAGATGGCCACCAAAACAAATTTCAAGAGCAAATAAGGTTAAAAATAATTATCTACTGTATGTTGAACTACAGTATTCACTTCAAGGCTCAATGATGAAGGATGCATTACAGTAAGAGAGGGTAGCATGGGAGGGCGACACGATATAAGGGAAAGGCGAGGCACTGGGCATTTATTATGTGTTTAGTCCAGAGATGTATGCAATGGCGATTTAGTATTCAGTGGAGCAATTTTTTGCTACTGCCCATGCACCTACGGGGCTGGTTCAGAGATGGACACAGATCACACAGGAGCTGCGTCATTGAACTCAGACTGTGCGTCAATATGTCCATGTTGCAGGTGGCGTATTGTGTAACTAGATGCCTTCTGACGGCTTCTCTGATCCGCTGCTGCAACTGAGGATACCTCATCGGGTAATCTGTATGAATATCGGTTCCCTGGCCAAATCTCAGTCCTGGGGCCAGAGAAGCTGTGTCCAAGTACAAAGTCACTGGCCTCAGCAGCCCCCCCCCCCCCCCCCGTTTCCTGTAACGCTGCAAGTCATCACCCGCAAACGTTAACAACATGTCAATCATGCTGCAGCATTTGGGGTACTGTGAGGGACTTCTGAGTGTGTGCGGGTATAAAAACATCAGAGGTGTACTGTCTGTAAGCATCGGGTTTTGTATATCTCTGAATTAGGCCCTAAGTCAAACTGCGCATGTGCCACTACGGTCTTCCAATGGCAGTCACACAGAGAGGATTTATTTGCAAAGTGATTGACAGTTTGGGGCCTTTTGTGGTTGTGGCAAAAATGCAGGCATGCCATGAATATTGTGGGGGGGGGGGGTGCCTGTGCATTAACAGTGGCTCCAGTGTCTTACTTCCTGCGGATGCGCTGCACGACCATATGGCTACACAGAACTTTGATAATCCATTGATCTGCAAGCAATGTTACGTCTCTAGTCTCTACGCAGCTGCTGGGATTTGCACAGTCGCTAGTGAGCACCTCAATACAGATCCTGGTGCTTGCGACATTTGCATAATTTCACACAGTCGCTACATACAATGTGGCAGTCATAATTGGATTAGTGTGTGTGGAGGGTATTAACAAAAATGCAGGACAATTTGCTGACAAAGTGTCAGCAGTAAGAAGTTGGACTGCACATAGTAGCGAGGCAAACATACTGTAGCTAGTAGTAGCAAGGCTAAGAGAGAGCTAGTAGTAGCGAGCCAAAAATAACTGTAGTAGTGAGGCAAAGATAACTAGTAGTTGTGAGGCAAAGATTACTAGTTAGTAGTGAAGCAAATATACCTAGTAGTAGCGAGCTAAGACAGCTAGTAGTAGCAGCGAGGCAACGATAACTAGTTAGTAGTGAGTCAAAGATAACTAGTATGAGTGAGGCAAAAATAGCTAATATTAGCAAGGTTAACAGGTCTATTTATTAACATTATTTTTACTAAAATAATGTGAAAAAGGGTGTTTTCACACCCTTTTCACGTTATTTTAGTATCACCTAAATGTATTAAAGAACATTTGGAGCAGTTTTCATGAAAAACTGCTCCAAACTCCTTAATTTACTTTTTTTTAGTAACCCACATCACATTCCCCATACTTATAATGGGAAATGCGATCTGACCTGATATACTAAAAAAAAATGTGAAAAAAATACAGCAGTATGTCCTGTGATAAACTCGCCAGCTCAGGCTGGCGAGATCACGGGGCAGCACTGTGATAGGGAGGCATCTGCCCAGCTTTCTCTGCCCTTGGCAGAGAAAGCTGAGTGGGTCCCAGCTCCAGTGATCAGCTACAGATGTAGCCACCTTTATCTTGACTGGCTGAGGCGTTTGTCCCGATCGAGCATACACAGCGTTCCGGGGCCTAGGGAGGCGCGCCTAGTCACAGAGAGGCGTATCTAATCGCACGGAGGCAGACAGAGCGTTTCGCGTTACCTTTACGTGTAACACCTGCGATCATCCACCAGATGTCGCTTTTTACAATCACCACTGTGCATGCGTATGGCCTCCCGTAAAATACAATACTGAAATATATAGTAAGGACTACTTTACTAGTGCGTCTCATTATGCTGCATACAGTATGTACAGCGTCTCATTACGCTGCATTTATTTAATACAGTATAAACAGTACAGACGCAAATAGTACAGCATATATGGTCCATTTACAGTACTTTAGGAATATGTAAGCGTCCAAGTCCCGCAGACAAAGCAACATAAAACCAGTAGTGTACACTGACGCAAATGGACGTGTTAAAAGTTCATTATTGCCTAATGATATTAGGAATATTGTACAGTATGTTAGCATCCTAATCCCATAGCCATTATGGCATAATCAAAACCAATGGATTTATTCATCTGTCTGTGGTGAAGTGGTGAAGTGTTCCGCTTCCTATACTCAGAGTCCCGGGTTCGATTCCTAAAGTACGAATGCATGTTAGATTTTTCCAGACACTTTATTTTTTTTTTTTATTCACATAAACCAGGGCAAAGCTGCAGGAGCGGATGTACTGTTAAGGTTCTATGCACCATACGGTACACATACAATTCTGTAGCAGGGCAGACTCAATTGAAATGGCTACCGCCTGTGACTCCTTGCCCCATGGAGGCCCTCAGCTATGGAGCGAGTGACGGCATATGTTTTGCAGGCAACGGGGCAGTGCTGAAGGAGCGTCACAATCCCCTAGCTATAAAAAATACACAGGGGCGATAGGGATAAGCGAGGTCTATGCACATTACGGTACACAGGACTCGATCGCATAGCACACTGACAAAATGGCCGCCGCCCCTGAACCCCCACCACGTGGCAGGCAGCGCTCGGATATGGAGTGAGAGATGGCATAAGTTTTGCAGGCTACGGGGCAATGCTGAAGGAGCGTCACAATCCCCTAGCTAAAATACACAGGGGCGATCGGGATAAGCGAGATCTATGCACATTGCGGTACACCGGACTCGATTGCACAGCACACTGGCAAAATGGCCGCCGCCCCTGAACCCCTACCACGTGGCAGGCAGCGCTCGGATATGGAGTGAGGGATGGTGCAAGTTTTGCAGGCTACGGGGCAATGCTGAAGGAGCGTCACAATCCCCAAGCTAAAATACACAGGGGCGATAGGGATAAGCGAGATCTATGCACATTACGGTACACCGGACTCGATCGCACAGCACACTGGCAAAATGGCCGCCGCCCCTGAACCCCTACCATGTGGCAGGCAGCGCTCGGATATGGAGTGAGAGATGGCATAAGTTTTGCAGGCTACGGGGCAATGCTGAAGGAGCGTCACAATCCCCTAGCTAAAATAACAGTACACAGAAGCAATAAGGCCCCGTAGAATGATCAAATAATAAATGCTGTATAATGTACAGTATACAGACCCAATGCAAGGAGTTTAAGCAACAGTGTGGTTTATTAAAGTCAGGGACGTGGTACAGTACAGTAAGTCAGCGGCCAAGTCCCCTAGCCATTAAGGCTTACTATAAAGCCAATGGCAAGGGATCACTGCTTACTGTACATTTAGACATGAGCTTGTGTACAGTATCTGTCATGAGGTGTTTTTTTCACTGACACTATTATTTTTTTCTATTGTAATATACAGAGGCGGCAAACTAGCCAAATGGGGCACAATCAGCTTCTGCTGAATAAAATGAGATGCTACATGCCTATATTCTGTGTGTGACTGCAGCTCTATGAAATGAAATATGAAAATTGAAATATGAAATGCATTACTAATGTGCAGCATTATGTGTATAAGGTGTACTACAATATTTTCTGGCGTAACATAAAGAAAGGGCACTACTGCATGGTCTAATGTAAATAAAGATCAATGTGGTGGGGTGTAATGTGAATAAGGGGCAATACTGTGAGGGGTAATGTGGTACTATCATATGATGTAACGAGAATAAGAGACACTATTGCATGATATAATGTGAATAAAGTTGCAGTATTGTGTTGTGTCATTTCAACTGGGGGAATTATTGTGTGGCCATGCCCCTTCCCAGCAAGAACATGCACTGTTTTGGGCTGGCATTAAATGTGCACACTGTTCCTATTTAAAATATAGGGGGTAGGAGCGCCAAAATGGGTGATGGTGCTGGGAAAGGGGTGCAGGGTTAGAGGCGGAACTAGCATCTGTGCAAGGGGCATCAGCCAAAATCTAGCCTAGGGCATCATGATGGTCAGGTACGGCTCTGGTAATACTGTATACTGTACTGTTACTAGTGATGTGCACCGGGACATTTTTCGGGTTTTGTGTTTTGGTTTTGGATTCGGTTCCGCGTCCGTGTTTTGGATTCGGACGCGTTTTGGCAAAACCTCACCGAAATTTTTTTGGCGGATTCGGGTGTGTTTTAGATTCGGGTGTTTTTTACAAAAAACCCTAAAAAAACAGCTTAAGTCATAGAATTTGGGGGTCATTTTGATCCCATAGTTTTATTAACCTCAATAACCATAATTTCCACTCATTTCCAGTCTATTCTGAACACCTCACACCTCACAATATTATTTTTAGTCCTAAAATTTGCACCGAGGTCGCTGGATGGCTAAGCTAAGCGACACAAGTGGCCGACACAAACACCTGGCCCATCTAGGAGTGGCACTGCAGTGTCAGGCAGGATGGCACTTGAAAAAAATTGTCCCCAAACAGCACATGATGCAAAGAAAAAAAGAGGCGCGGCGCACCAAGGTCGCTGTGTGACTAAGCTAAGCGACACAAGTGGCCGACACAAACACCTGGCCCATCTAGGAGTGGCACTGCAGTGTCAGACAGGATGGCACTTCAAAAAAATAGTCCCCAAACAGCACATGATGCAAAGAAAAAAAGAGGCGCACCAAGGTCGCTGTGTGACTAAGCTAAGCGACACAAGTGGCCGACACAAACACCTGGCCCATCTAGGAGTGGCACTGCAGTGTCAGGCAGGATGGCACTTCAAAAAAATTGTCCCCAAACAGCACATGATGCAAATAAAAAAAAGAGGCGCACCAAGGTCGCTGTGTGACTAAGCTAAGCGACACAAGTGGCCGAAACAAACACCTGGCCCATCTAGGAGTGGCACTGCAGTGTCAGGCAGGATGGCACTTCAAAAAAATTGTCCCTAAACAGCACATGATGCAAAGAAAAAAAGAGGCGCACCAAGGTCGCTGTGTGACTAAGGTAAGCGACCCAAGTGGCCGACACAAACATCTGGCCCATCTAGGAGTGGCACTGCAGTGTCAGGCAGGATGGCACTTCAAAAAAATAGTCCCCAAACAGCACATGATGCAAAGAAAAAAAGAGGCGCACCAAGGTCGCTGTGTGACTAAGCTAAGCGACACAAGTTGCCGACACAAACACCTGGCCCATCTAGGAGTGGCACTGCAGTGTCAGGCAGGATGGCACTTCAAAAAAATAGTCCCCAAACAGCACATGATGAAAAGAAAAAAAGAGGCGCACCAAGGTCGCTGTGTGACTAAGCTCTGCGACACAAATGGCCGACACAAACACCTGGCCCATCTAGGAGTGGCACTGCAGTGTCAGGCAGGATGGCACTTCAAAAAAATAGTCCCCAAACAGCACATGATGCACAGAAAAAAAGAGGCGCACCAAGGTCGCTGTGTGACTAAGCTAAGCGACACAAGTGGCCGACACAAACACCTGGCCCATCTAGGAGTGGCACTGCAGTGTCAGGCAGGATGGCACTTCAAAAAAATTGTCCCCAAACAGCTCATGATGCAAAGAAAAAAAGAGGCGCACCAAGGTCGCTGTGTGACTAAGCTAAGCGACACAAGTGGCCGACACAAACACCTGGCCCATCTAAGAGTGGCACTGCAGTGTCAGGCAGGATGGCACTTCAAAAAAATTGTCCCCAAACAGCACATGATGCAAAGAAAAAAAGAGGTGCACCAAGGTCGCTGTGTGACTAAGCTAAGCGACACAAGTGGCCGACACAAACACCTGGCCCATCTAGGAGTGGCACTGCAGTGTCAGGCAGGATGGCACTTCAAAAAAATAGTCCCCAAACAGCACATGATGCAAAGAAAAAAAGAGGCACACCAAGGTCGCTGTGTGACTAAGCTAAGCGACACAAGTGGCCGACACAAACACCTGGCCCATCTAGGAGTGGCACTGCAGTGTCAGGCAGGATGGCACTTCAAAAAAATAGTCCCCAAACAGCACATGATGCAAAGAAAAAAAGAGGCACACCAAGGTCGCTGTGTGACTAAGCTAAGCGACACAAGTGGCCGACACAAACACCTGGCCCATCTAGGAGTGGCACTGCAGTGTCAGGCAGGATGGCACTTCAAAAAAATAGTCCCCAAACAGCACATGATGCAAAGAAAAAAAGAGGCGCACCACAGGTATAGAATGTAGATGGATAGTATACTTAATGACGACACAGAGGTAAGCACAGCAGTGGCCTTCCGTACTGCTATTATATATAGTATACTGGTGGTCACTGTGTCAGCAAACTGCAAAACTAAAATGCACCACAGGTATAGAATGTAGAAGGATAGTATACTTAATGACGACACAGAGGTAGGTACAGCAGTGGCCTTCCGTACCGTACTGCTATTATATATAGTATACTGGTGGTCACTGTGTCAGCAAACTGCAAAACTAAAATGCACCACAGGTATAGAATGTAGATGGATAGTATACTTAATGACGACACAGAGGTAGGTACAGCAGTGGCCTTCCGTACTGCTATTATATATAGTATACTGGTGGTCACTGTGTCAGCAAACTGCAAAACTAAAATGCACCACAGGTATAGAATGTAGATGGATAGTATACTTAATGTCAACACGGAGGTAGGTACAGCAGTGGCCTTCCGTACTGCTATTATATAGTATACTGGTGGTCACTGTGTCAGCAAACTGCAAAACTAAAATGCACCACAGGTATAGAATGTAGATGGATAGTATACTTAATGACGACACAGAGGTAGGTACAGCAGTGGCCTTCCGTACCGTACTGCTATATATAGTATACTGGTGGTCACTGTGTCAGCAAACTGCAAAACTAAAATGCACCACAGGTATAGAATGTAGATGGATAGTATACTTAATGAATGACGACACAGAGGTAGGTACAGCAGTGGCCTTCCGTACTGCTATATATAGTATACTGGTGGTCACTGTGTCAGCAAACTGCAAAACTAAAATGCACCACAGGTATAGAATGTAGATGGATAGTATACTTAATGAATGACGACACAGAGGTAGGTACAGCAGTGGCCTTCCGTACCGTACTGCTATATATAGTATACTGGTGGTCACTGTGTCAGCAAACTGCAAAACTAAAATGCACCACAGGTATAGAATGTAGATGGATAGTATACTTAATGAATGACGACACAGAGGAAGGTACAGCAGTGGCCTTCCGTACTGCTATATATAGTATACTGGTGGTCACTGTGTCAGCAAACTGCAAAACTAAAATGCACCACAGGTATAGAATGTAGATGGATAGTATACTTAATGGTTCCGGTATGAATGGTCGACCATGTTATGGTCGACGGTCATTAGGTCGACCACTATTGGTCGACGCTGACATGGTCGACATGGACACATGGTCGACACATGAAAATGGTCGACACGTGAAAGGTCGACATATGAAAATGTCGACATGAGTTTTTAACTTTTTTTTGTGTCGTTTTTTGCGTAAAGTGACTGGGAACCCCAATTAGTGCACCGCGTCCCCTCGCATGGCTCGCTTCGCTCGCCATGCTTCGGGCATGGTGCCTTCGCTCCGCTACCGCTTCGCTCTGCACACTTTACCGTTCCAATCGTAGTCCATGTGGATCGTAAAGTATGGAAAAGTTCCCCAAAAGAAAAAAAAGTTAAAAAACTCATGTCGACCTTTTCATGTGTTGACATTTCATGTGTCGACCATTTTCATGTGTCGACCATGTGTCCATGTCGACCATGTCAATGTCGACCAATAGTGGTCGACCTAATGACTGTCGACCATAACATGGTCGACCATGTGAACGGATACCATACTTAATGACGACACAGAGGTAGGTACAGCAGTGGCCTACTGTACCGTAATGCTATATATGATATACTGGTTGTCACTGGTCAGCAAAACTCTGCACTGTACTCCTCCTATATAATATTATACTGGTGGTCCCCAGTCCCCACAATAAAGCAGCACACTGAGCACAGATATGGAGTGTTTTTCAGGCAGACAACGTATACTGGTGGTCACTGTCAGCAAAACTCTGCAATGTACTCCTGCTATATAATACAGCTGCTCCCCAGTCCCCACAATTAAGCAGTGTGAGCACAGATATATGCAGCATACTGTGAGCACAGATATGGAGCGTTTTTTTCAGGCAGAGAACGGATAACTGGTGGTCACTGATCAGCAAAACTCTGCACTGTACTCCTCCTATATACAGCTGCTCCCCAGCCCTCCCCACAATTAAGCAATAGTGCACAGCACAATCAAGTTCAACAATAACGGAGAGGACGCCAGCCACGTCCTCTCCCTAACATTTCCAATGCACGAGTGAAAATGGCGGCGACGCGCGGCTGCTTATATAGAATCCGAATCTCGCGAGAATCCGACAGCGGGATGATGACGTTCGGGCGCGCTCGGGTTACCCGAGCCATACGGGAGAATCCGAGTATGGCTCGGACCCGTATAAAAAGGGTGAAGTTCGGGGGGGTTCGGTTTCCGAGAAACCGAACCCGCTCATCACTAACTGTTACTGTACTTTGCATTCAATAGAGATACTGTTTGCACACAGGTTTGACATGAATCATTGGCAATGCTGCAGGAGTGTCTCATTAGGCAATCTAAAATATACCACGACCATGGGTGGGGATACAGTAGGTAAGTTCTGTCACCATAAGCTATCTTCTGTGTATAGCAGATTTCCGTCTGGGATGCATTTGTGTGTTTGTAATAAGAAAATTTTTTTTTACTATACATTTAGTGTATACAGTATTTCTCCCCCATAATGGCACATCATACTGTACAGTTACCCCCATGTACTGTACCATACCATACTGTATAATGGAATATTTATTGGAAAAGCATCAATATTAATGTAAAAAAAAGTATTTATTACAACATCCGATTCCATGTACTGTACTGATCAAAAATGTACAGTACTCTTATTCAGGACTTGGCCCATGTGCCATTTTTCTGGAGCCCTGTGCATGCGCTGTAGACTCTGGCACTGTGCCAGAGTCTCTAGCGCTCAGTGCGCTAGCAGCGGCGGTGACGGCTACAGGAGAGGAGGGGGCCCACACACAGTCACTGATGGATGCCGGAAAGGTAAGTATAGAAGAAATGGGTGCGGTGTGGGCCCCCTCCAGACCCAGGGGCCCGTGTGCACCGCACACACTGCACCCATTATAGATACGCCAGTGGGTAGTAGTAGCAAGGCACAGATAGGTAGTATTAGCAAGGCACAGATAGCTAGTAGTAGCAAGGCACAGATAAGTAGTAGTAGCAAGGCACAGATAGCTAGTAGTAGCAAGGCACAGATAGGTAGTATTAGCAAGGCACAGATAGGTAGTAGTAGCAAGGCACAGATAGGTAGTAGTAGCAAGGCACAGATAGGTAGTAGTAGCAAGGCACAGATAGGTAGTAGTAGCAAGGCACAGATAGGTAGTATTAGCAAGGCACAGATAGGTAGTAGTAGCAAGGCACAGATAGGTAGTAGTAGCAAGGCACAGATAGGTAGTAGTAGCAAGGCACAGATAGCTAGTAGTAGCAAGGCACAGATAGGTAGTATTAGCAAGGCACAGATAGGTAGTATTAGCAAGGCACAGATAGGTAGTAGTAGCAAGGCACAGATAGGTAGTAGTAGCAAGGCACAGATAGGTAGTATTAGCAAGGCACAGATAGGTAGTATTAGCAAGGCACAGATAGGTAGTATTAGCAAGGCACAGATAGGTAGTAGTAGCAAGGCACAGATAGCTAGTAGTAGCAAGGCACAGATAGGTAGTATTAGCAAGGCACAGATAGGTAGTATTAGCAAGGCACAGATAGGTAGTAGTAGCAAGGCACAGATAGGTAGTAGTAGCAAGGCTGCTCCTCACATGGTCATTCTGTAAAAACTCTGCATAATCAAATTTTTGAACTGTTGCCAAAGAGATGCCCCCCATCAGACAAAATATGTGTTAGTTTGGTGTGTAAGACGGCTGCAAAGCATTGTCCTTCCCAGTATAGGGGGTCATTCCAACCTGATCGCTACTCGATGCGCACGCAAGCAGCGTTCGCACAGCAGAGATCACTGCACACGAGTGCAAACAAACGCCCTCCACTTACACTGCACACGAAATAGGCATGTATTAATATGCTTCGCATGGTAGCGATGCGTTCCCATAACTGCCAAACGCATCGCTAGCAGCACGGAGACTATCGTACATGTGCTGTTCCTTTTGTTAGATTGCAAATATTCGCACAGTCATTGGTTTGTGGGTTTTTCGATGGTTTTTTTTTTCATCCCATTCCTTGGTAAATTAAGACATCAATTAGCCAAAGGATTTTTAATGTGATTGAACAACTAAGTGATCAAAGTCTGCAAAATTAAGAGTTTGTCAACCTAATTGCACAATAACATTCAGCAATTAAGGCAACAAATATCAGATTTTAAGCTTTTAACATATTTTTTGGCCTATTTGCACAATACCCCAAAATGTCATAATTTGAACTGTACATTACACAGTTTAGCATATATTTTTCATTGTTTTTAATGTGTTAAAATGGGTAGTGGTAAAGTATCAAACAATCAACTCCTGTCATGTCAGTGGCTTTGATTTTTAAATGTCAGTTAGCAGTTGATTATCTATTAATTTTACCCTCTTCATTTTAACCCTTTACAAGTGATGACACATCTCTAGATATATGTAAATGACCTTTGACACAACATAACACTCAAAATGTTAATTTTAAGGTTTTTATTCTTTTGTTTCAAACAAGTAACAAATAAAGGTTTATATTTTCAAAATTAAATTAATCAAAAATGTTGCGCAAAATAATAACGCCATCCAGGAGCCCCCGGCAATTCTGCTACATGGTGGCAAGTGCTCGCCGAATTTCCTCATTTGGGTCTCCAACCGCAGCATCTGTAAGGAATGTTTGTAAATAATTCAAAATTAATATCACATATTACGCAATATATAAGTAAGGCACAAAGCACACTTAAAAAGCTCACTAGTTAGGTCAGAGATGTTGAACGTTTGGCCCTCCAGCTGTTGCTGAACTATACATACCAGTATGGGCTGCAATTGTTTGAAAAAATGTCCAGGAAAAAACTGTAGCAGGGCATGCTGAGATGTGCAGTTCTGCAACATCAGGAGTGGATACAGTTCACCATTTCTTGTCTAGGTCCAGGTTCAGAAACCTGCGGCTCTACATCTGCTGTGGAACTACACATCCAGTGACTCAGTGACAGTCTGCCTTAATAGTCCAACTATGGCAGGGAATGGTTGGATGTGGTTTCACACAGCAGCTGCAGGGACACAGGTTGAAGACACATGTAGTTGGATATTTTTAAACATGAAATGATTGGTCTTACTAGGCTCCAGATCTGGCCGCTCAACTACATCTTCTTCGAGGGCCAGAGTGGCCCACTCGCCATCATCCACTTTCTGGTCCCAAAGAGGGGGTGGGAGGTTGGATGGGGGAAGGGGCTTGAGAAGGGGAGGGAGGTTGGATGGATGAGGGAAGGGGCTTGAGAGGTGGTTGGAGGTTGGATGCAGGAAGGGGCTTGAAAGGGGGTGGGATGTAGGATTAAGGAGCCAGATTGCGGGGGTACGGGTGGTTGAGAGGGGGAGGAGAATGAGGAGGAGCCAGATTGAGGGGGTGCTGGGGCTTGAGAGGGGGAGGAGGAGAAGACAGATTGAGGGGGTGCGGGTCTTGAGAGGGGGAGGAGGAGGAGACAGATTGAGGGGGTACGGATGGTTAAGAGGGTGAGGAGGCTGATGAGGTGGAGGATTCAGATAGTTGGGGGGAGGGTAGTTGAGAGGGGGAGGAGGATGAAGAGGCGGAGGATTCAGATAGTTGAGGAGAGGGTGGTTGAGAAGGGGCGGATGGAGGAAGAGGGAGGGTGACTGAGAGGGGGAGGAAGCTGGGTCTTGAAATTGTGCCGGGACTCTGTGTTGCCTTCGTGCTCAGCCTAAGGAGAGGGAAACACAGATATATGTATTTTATTTATATTTATTTTTTGGTAAAAAGGGTCAAGAAGCAAAACTTTGTCAGTATAATTTGCCCAATGTTACTCAAATGTTAATATTCCATCATTTTTTCTTTTTACATTTTTTTACATTTATTATTATTTAGTAAATGATCTACATTCGTAACATGTTCTTATTTGTTCTTCACTTTTTGGTAACATTACAAAAGCAAAGGGTAAATGTTATCGTAAAAAAGGGTCATACAGACAGGGTTGTACTGGTCCACAGGGGGACACGAGATTTTCCTGGTGGCCCACTCTGGCTGGTTTACAACCTCCACCATAAGGGATCATGTTATAGGCTGGCCACTTGACTAAAACATAATACATTTGTAAACGTAGCCTACGCAGGATTTTGTAAATTTTTCTGCAGTGCATTGTTATTCTCACGCTTGCACTCGCAGTGTTTACTCTATGTATTAAGGTGGCCAGTCCATGCACTATTCAAACTTTTACCAAACAAATGTGTTGTTTTGCTACACCCTCTCTATAGAGTGGCCACACCCCTACACATGGGCCCCGACCACTGCATTCCCCGGTTTGACCTTCATGGGCTAGTCCTACACTGCCTACATACATACACTACAGCAGTCCTTTTAATTATTAATTTTCTGTCTAATATTGGCAAGTATTAAAATGCTAAAAAACCCACAAATGCATACACAAATGGTAGTGTGGAACAGTCACTTGCACTTATTTGCTGGCGCAGGTGCACCAGCAGATGCGGCTGGCGGTGCCGGAGGTCCAACCACCGACGCTCCAACTGGACAATGGTCCTCAGAAGCTTGGAAGCACACCTTTGTTACAAACATATGAACACACATATCTTACCTTGAATACTAGACAACTCTCTTTATACCTTGCATAACTCTCAAACTCCGACCAAACTCCTGCATACACCCACAAACACAGGCTGCATAGAACATGCTTAAATAGTGTAAGCAATCAAACCACGTGCACAATTCGGTATGCATCACCTGTGCTGATTCCCGCATAACCATGCATACGCAGGTATAAAAATGCACCACAGAGCCATACACACATGCTATCAGCATCATGGAGCATGAATCAGTGGAAGAGGAGATGGCCATGCTGAATGTAACGATGAGGGTCATCCTGCAAAGGAGCAGACAGCTGGCGCAACAAAGATGCCAGCAACAAACACCTGCCAGTGTAGAGGAGGAACAAGCAGAACCCAGTAGTGACCAACCCCCATCTACTGGCCCACAAACACAAGAAGAGGCTGGTGTGAGGTCACTGGCTGAGGAACATGTGGCACAAACTGAAGAATGTGGCCAAAATAACTAAACCCAGCAAACCCAGCCACAAAGTGAAGAGGAAGGTGGAAATACTTCTCAGGTTGATGCTTCGCAGGCAACAGGCAAAAAGAGAATACGACAACCCCCATTTACAAAGAGGGAGTTGGGAATTTTGGTACCACAGGCCATTAATAAAATCCATTTTGGTCTGAAAAACATGGGTGGTGGGACAAAGGACCGGATCTGGAGAGAAATCACAGAGAAATCTGAGAGAAATCTGTGAATACTGTTGGCCCAATTGTCCACACACCACAGGAAGTCAGAAAGACGGTAAGTACATAGTGAGCCACAATGACAAACACTATATTATGCATTAACTAATATTTAAGAAGCATTTTTGATGTTCTGATTCCTCTAGCAACCAATACTATGACATGTGCTCAAAAAGTATGCATCACTTTTACCTATGTTTAACTTCTTCTCCTTTCACCCAAACCACAAAACATATGTAGTTGTGTGACTTCAAGTCCTGCCTGAAGCAAAAAAAGGCTGCGCACTGGAACACTTCAAGGGCAAAAGGAGGAGGCCCACTCCCTGAGACTGTGGAGTTTACAGACCTGGGGGAGCTTGCTATGGTCTGTGTGTCCTATGAGGAGGTGGCAGGTGTGTCCGAAATGGACACCGACACACCTGCCATGGAAGGTCCACATGCCTTGGCAGGTAAGTTTACAAACATATATTTTCTATTTTTTTCTGTATACTTGAAGTAATTTTTAATAATTTGTTTTATTTTTACTAATTTTGTTTTTAAACACAGCAAAGGAGGGGCATCTCACTGAGGCTGAGGAGGGGGGAGCTAGTGACACCTCCAGTGTGGGGCAGGAAATACCACCAGCCCAGCCACACACTGGCACCCCCACCCAACCCTCTTGCACAGGGATTCTGGCTGAGCTAGCCAGTCATGGAGTTCGAAACACCCAATTCCATGACCAGATAATCCATGAGGTATGTGAGATGTCCTTTCAGCTCACTGACCTGACCACCTGTGTTCACCAAGGCATGTGCAAACTCAACTCCTCAGTCCAACAACTAAACACCACAACTGGCCGAGGAATACAGACCATCGCTGGCCTCCTTGCCCACAGTGTCAGGGAGGCACCAAAACCTGGACCATCCCCTACCCTTGCCCAGGAACAAGTTCCCACTGGGCAGGGCCATGCTCATAATAAACATGTGTGGTGCTTGTCAGTTTACCCTAATTTTGAAACATATAACATTATTACAGTTCCAGGTAGTGTAAATGTACGTACCATCTGTGAGAGTGCTAGAACTACAATGGCGTGTTGATGCATTTGCATGTCAAACACCTGCGTTCTATTGCCAATGATTAGCTAGCTACGCCCTGTCAGGTTCCTGTGGCGGCCGTTCGCTAGCTGTGCGCAGCCCTAGACCTACTCTTCTGCTGCGAATGCCTGGTGTGTACCGACAATGGGCAGCTTTGCAGCGGGGCGAAAACAACGCCTGCAGACAGTGCCGTAAGGACGTGTGTGCCGAGTGTGCGCTGCCCACAGCGCATGGGCACTGCAGGCGCAACCGGCACACTCGCTCTCCGCTCTCCCCCACCGCCGCCGCCCGCGCTGCCGCCTCCCGCATCCAGTGCACGCAATCGCGCCGCAGCCCGCCCTCTCACCCGCAGGTGGCCTGTGTCCCTGTTTAGCAGCTAAGCCATTGCCTGGGTGATGTGTAGAGCTCCGGTCTCCGGAGCTCTGCCTTGAACTCGGCGGCGGCACACGTGATTGCAGGAGCCGGAAGAAGTGCAGGAGCGGACCGTGGCAGTGTGGGGTGAGTAACAGAGACGGAGGTGGAGGGGGGAGGTTACAAGTGGCAGCCACAGCATTAACGCACACTTGGCTCGGCACTGGCAGCTCCACACTGACTGATGTCACCACGCACTGTTCCCCACACCCCAGTCTCTCTGCTCACCTCAGTGTCACCCACTTGCTCTTTTCCCATCACTCACTGATCCCTACACTCACCCTCACTGCTCCCTACACCCACTCTCTGCTCCCTACATACACTTGCTTTGTTCCCCTCACTCACTGATCCCTACACACACCCTCTCTGCTCCCTACACCCGCTCTCTGCTCCCTACACCCACTTGCTCTGTTCCCCTCACTCACTGCTTCCTACACCCACTCTCTGCTCCCTACACCCACCCTTTCTGCTCCCTACACCCACCCTCTCTTCTCCCTTTACCCACTTGCTCTGTTCCCCTCACTCACTGCTCCCTGCACTCACCCTCACTGTTCCCTACACCCACTCTCTCTGCTCCTCACTCTCACTGCTTCCTACACACACTCTCTACTCCCCTCACTCACTGCTCCCTACACCCACTCTCTCTGCTCCTCACACTCACTGCTTCCTACACCCACTTTCTGCTCCCCTCACTCACTGCTTCCTACACCCACTCTCTTTGCTCCTCACACTCACTGCTTCCTACAACCACTCTCTGCTCCCCTCACTAACTGCTTCCTACACCCACTCTCTGCTCTCCTCACTCACTGCTCCCTACACCCACTCTCTCTGCTCCTCACACTCACTGCTTCCTACACCCACTCTCTGCTCCCCTCACTCACTGCTCCCTGCACCCACTCTCTGCTCCCCTCACTCACTGCTTCCTACACCCACTCTCTCTGCTCCTCACACTCACTGCTTCCTACACCCACTCTCTGCTCCCCTCACTCACTGCTCCCTACACCCACTCTCTCTGCTCCTCACACTCACTGCTTCCTACACCCACTCTCTGCTCCCCTCACTCACTGCTTCCTACACCCACTCTCTCTGCTCCTCACACTCACTGCTTCCTACACCCACTCTCTGTTCCCCTCACTCACTGCTCCCTGCACTCACCCTCACTGTTCACTACACCCACTCTCTCTGCTCCTCACTCTCACTGCTTCCTACACCCACTCTCTGCTCCCCTCACTCACTGCTCCCTACACCCACTCTCTCTGCTCCTCACAATCATTGCTTCCTACACCCACTCTCTGCTCCCCTCACTCACTGCTTCCTACACCCACTCTCTCTGCTCCTCACACTCACTGCTTCCTACAACCACTCTCTGCTCCCCTCACTCACTGCTTCCTACACCCAATCTCTGCTCCCCTCATTCACTGCTCCCTACACCCACTCTCTCTGCTCCTCACACTCACTGCTTCCTACACCCACTCTCTGCTCCCCTCACTCACTGCTCCCTACACCCACTCTCTGCTCCCCTCACTCACTGCTCCCTACACCCACTCTCTCTGCTCCTCACACTCACTGCTTCCTACACCCACTCTCTGCTCCCCTCACTCACTGCTTCCTGTACCCACTCTCTCTGCTCCTCACACTCACTGCTTCCTACACCCACTCTCTGCTTCCCTCACTCACTGCTTCCTGCACTCACCCTCACTGTTTACTACACCCACTCTCTCTGCTCCTCACTCTCACTGCTTCCTACACCCACTCTCTGCTCCCCTCACTCACTGCTTCCTGTACCCACTCTCTCTGCTCCTCACACTCACTGCTTCCTACACCCACTCTCTGCTTCCCTCACTCACTGCTTCCTGCACTCACCCTCACTGTTTACTACACCCACTCTCTCTGCTCCTCACTCTCACTGCTTCCTACACCCACTCTCTGCTCCCCTCACTCACTGCTTCCTACACCACTCTCTCTGCTCCTCACACTCACTGCTTCCTACAACCACCCTCTGCTCCCCTCACTCACTGCTTCCTACACCCACTCTCTGCTCCCCTCACTCACTGCTCCCTACACCCACTCTCTCTGCTCCTCACACTCACTGCTTCCTACACCCACTCTCTGCTCCCCTCACTCACTGCTTCCTACACCCACTCTCTCTGCTCCTCACACTCACTGCTTCCTACACCCACTCTCTGCTCCCCTCACTCACTGCTCCCTACACCCACTCTCTCTGCTCCTCACACTCACTGCTTCCTACACCCACTCTCTGCTCCCCTCACTCACTGCTCCCTACACCCACTCTCTGCTCCCCTCACTCACTGCTTCCTACACCCACTCTCTCTGCTCCTCACACTCACTGCTTCCTACAACCACTCTCTGCTCCCCTCACTCACTGCTTCCTACACCCACTCTCTGCTCCCCTCACTCACTGCTCCCTACACCCACTCTCTCTGCTCCTCACACTCACTGCTTCCTACACCCACTCTCTGCTCCCCACACTCACTGCTTCCTACACCCACTCTCTCTGCTCCTCACACTCACTGCTTCCTACACCCACTCTCTGCTCCCCTCACTCACTGCTTTCTACACCCACTCTCTGCTCCCCTCACTCACTGCTCCCTACATCCACTCTCTCTGCTCCTCACACTCACTGCTTCCTACACCCACTCTCTGCTCCCCTCACTCACTGCTTCCTACACCCACTCTCTGCTCCCCTCACTCACTGCTCCCTGCACCCACTCTCTGCTCCCCTCACTCACTGCTTCCTACACCCACTCTCTGCTCCCCTCACTCACTGCTCCCTGCACCCACTCTCTGCTCCCCTCACTCGCTGCTTCCTACACCCACTCTCTCTGCTCCTCACACTCATTGCTTCCTACACCCACTCTCTGCTCCCCTCACTCACTGCTTCCTACACCCACTCTCTCTGCTCCTCACACTCACTGCTTCCTACACCCACTCTCTGTTCCCCTCACTCACTGCTCCCTGCACTCACCCTCACTGTACACTACACCCACTCTCTCTGCTCCTCACTCTCACTGCTTCCTACACCCACTCTCTGCTCCCCTCACTCACTGCTCCCTACACCCACTCTCTCTGCTCCTCACACTCATTGCTTCCTACACCCACTCTCTGCTCCCCTCACTCACTGCTTCCTACACCCACTCTCTATGCTACCCTTTCTGATCCCTACCAGGGCCGTAACTAGATTTGTGCCAATGGTGCCTTGCCCACAGGGCAAATGCACTGAGGGCGCACCATCTGGCAGCACACCCCTCACCCACATGGCTGCTATCCCCAGCCCGACTCACTCCTGCTGGCGCCTGTCTCCTGTCTCCTGTCTCCTGCTTCCTTTGCTGCAGGGGACTCAGTAGCGCTGGCTCAGTATGCGGGCAAGCAAGGTGATCGTCCGTGGCACTGCTGCTGCCTGCTGCAATCATCCTGCTAGCGCAGTCTAATCTGATGGCGCCCACTCACCACTATCAACTCCTCAGTGTCCAGGCTTCGCTGACCCAGCCCTCTGTTCTCCGCGGCTTCATTCAGCAGCGTCCCAGCCTCTGCACTGATCATCAGCACCAGCAGCGGGTGCTGGTGTTCTCAGACATAGTTGCGGCGATGGCTCCTTTACCTTCTCCCTGCAAGTTCCATATTTGTCGGTGCCGGGAGCAACTGCATCACGCCAGGGGAGCGGCCGCGGGGGGGAGAGGATAGAGGAGCAGCAGCTATGGCTCCCGAGTCCCGGGACATAAATGTTTGCTTCTGGATGCCAGATCGCCACCCCCTGCAACTCGGGAGAGACTGCACTGCGAGGAGCTGAGAGCTGGGGGAGGAGGGGAGGAGGAGGAGGCCTGCCACTCTGCCAGCTGGTCACAGTTATGTATAATACTTACACACACAAACACTATCACTCTCTCTCACACACACACACACACACACACACACACTCTCTCTCTCTCTCTCTCTCTCTCTCTCTCTTTCATGTAAAAAGGGGGACTGTGCTTCCTAATGTGTAAAATGAGACTCTTCCTGCTTAATGTGTAAAAAGAGGAATCTGCTGCCTAATGTGTAAAAAGGGGAACCTGCATGCTTAATGTGTAAAAAGGAGGCCTCTGCTGCCATAATGTGTAAAAAGGGGAACCTGCATGCTTAATGTGTAAAAAGGAGGCCTCTGCTGCCGTAATGTGTAAAAAAGGGGACTCTCTGCTGCCGTAATGTGTAAAAAATGGGACACTGCTGCCGTAATGTGTAAAAAGGGGACTCTGCATGCTTATTGTGTAAAAAGGGGGACTCTGCCATTGTACTACTTTCCCTTGCAGTCCCCCCTACCTGCTGCCTGCAGTTGCTTCTCGGGCCTCTTATACAGTATTTCTCTTTTCTCCACTATTTTCTGTATCTTAAAAATTTATATATTTACTCCATGTTGAAAAAAATACAATCACTTAGTACTAATATACATAGATAAAAACTGATATAATGTAATTTACATGTCACTCTCAATGGTCTACAATAAGTCTCCATTACCGTGCAGCCTCTAATTTTCTCTGCTTTACAGGAGTTTGTGGAGCAGTCCCAGATCAGATTGCAATAACATACAGTACTGTGCAAAAGTTTTAGGCAGGTGTGGAAAAAATGCTGCAAAGTAAGAATGCTTTCAAAAATAGAAGTGTTAGGTTTTTGTTTTTTTTAACAAGTTTTTAATGAACAGATGAGAAAACTAAATCAGTATTTGATGTGACCACCCTTTGCCTTCAAAACAGCATCATCTCTTCTAGGTACACTTGCACACAATTATTGAAGGAACTCGTCAGGTTTCCGAACATCTTGGAGAACTAACTACAGATATTCTGTGGATGTAGGTTTGTTCAAATCCTTCTGTCTCTTCATGTAATCCCAGACAGACTCGATGATGTTAAGATAAGGGCTCTGTGGGGGCCATATCATCACTTCCCGGACTCCTTGTTCTATTTTGCGATGAGACAGTTCTTAATGACATTGGCTATATGTTTAGGGTTGTTGTCCTGCTGCAGAATAAAATTGATGGTTTTGCATGATGGATAAGTAACTGTCTGTATTTCTTAATCATTTGTGAATGATTAAACTTGTTGCGTGTGATAAATGATGCTCTGGCCAAACAGCCTCTGTCATCTGTACGGCTCCTAACTGTCATGTGTTCAGTTCCTAGAGGTGGGTACACACTGGAAGATATATCTGCAGATCAATTGATCTGCAGATATATCTATAGTCGTATCGGGCAGTGTGTTGAGCATACACACTGCCCGATCCATTGGGGACTGACGTCATGAACTGGGCGGGCGTGTACACACGCTAGTCCAGTTCAGCTGTCAATCACCGCCGGCCGCTGCAGCATGTGTACGGGCGGTCGGCCGACCACCGTGCACACACAGCGACACGCCAATATATCAGTAGATATATTGGCCGTCGGCTGTGCTGCGGGGCCGACGCAATACGTCTGTGAACGATAGAGTTCACAGAAGTATCTGCCGTACACACTGGCCGACGGACCCGTGATATATCGGCCGTTCACAAGAACGGCCGATATATCGGCCAGTGTGTACGGGCATTAACTGTCATGTGTTCAGTAGTGATGAGCGGGTTCGGTTTCCGAGAAACCGAACCCCCCCGAACTTCACCCTTTTTACACGGGTCCGAGCCATACTCGGATTCTCCCGTATGGCTCGGTTAACCCGAGCGCGCCCGAACGTTGTCATCCCGCTGTCGGATTCTCGCGAGATTCGGATTCTATATAAGCAGCCGCGCGTCGCTGCCATTTTCACACGTGCATTGAGATTGATAGGGAGAGGACGTGGCTGGCGTCCTCTCCGTTTATATACGAGACAGTTGATCTGATTGCTTTGCTTGTTTATTTTACTATTGTGGGGAGGATTGGGGAGCAGCTGTTAGGAGGAGTACAGTGCAGAGTTTTGCTGATAGTGACCACCAGTTTTTTATCCGTTCTCTTCTCTGCCTGAAAAAAACGCTCCATACCATATCTGTGCTCAGTGTGCTGCATGATATATCTGTGCTGAGTGCTCACACTGCTTAATTGTGGGGACTGGGGAGCAGCTATAGCAGGAGTACAGTGCAGAGTTTTGCTGACAGTGACCACCAGTATACGTTTGTCTGCCTGAAAAACACTCCTGTGGCTTTTTTTTTTATACTAGTAGTTTAGCAGTTTGCTGACAGTGTCCACCAGGTCCATTATACTGTATATAGCAGTACGGTAGGCCACTACTGTACCTACCTCTGTGTCGTCACTCGTCATCCATAAAGTATACTATCCATCCATCTACATTGTATACCTGTGGTGGCTTTTTTTTTTATACTAGTAGTTTAGCAGTCTGCTGACAGTGTCCACCAGGTCCATTATACTGTATATAGCAGTACGGTAGGCCACTGCTGTACCTACCTCTGTGTCGTCACTCGTCATCCATAAAGTATACTATCCATCCATCTACATTGTATACCTGTGGTGGCTTTTTTTTTCATACTAGTAGTTTAGCAGTCTGCTGACAGTGTCCACCAGGTCCATTATACTGTATATAGCAGTACGGTAGGCCACTGCTGTACCTACCTCTGTGTCGTCACTCGTCATCCATAAAGTATACTATCCATCCATCTACATTGTATACCTGTGGTAGCTTTTTTTTTTCATACTAGTAGTTTAGCAGTCTGCTGACAGTGTCCACCAGGTCCATTATACTGTATATAGCAGTACGGTAGGCCACTGCTGTACCTACCTCTGTGTCGTCACTCGTCATCCATAAAGTATACTATCCATCCATCTACATTGTATACCTGTGGTGGCTTTTTTTTTCATACTAGTAGTTTAGCAGTCTGCTGAGTGTCCACCAGGTCCATTATACTGTATATAGCAGTACGGTAGGCCACTGCTGTACCTACCTCTGTGTCGTCACTCGTCATCCATAAAGTATACTATCTATCCATCCACATTGTATACCTGTGGTGGCTTTTTTTTTCATACTAGTAGTTTAGCAGTCTACTGAGTGTCCACCAGGTCCATTATACTGTATATAGCAGTACGGTAGGCCACTGCTGTACCTACCTCTGTGTCGTCACTCGTCATCCATAAAGTATACTATCCATCCATCTACATTGTATACCTGTGGTGGCTTTTTTTTCATACTAGTAGTTTAGCAGTCTACTGAGTGTCCACCAGGTCCATTATACTGTATATAGCAGTACGGTAGGCCACTGCTGTACCTACCTCTGTGTCGTCACTCGTCATCCATAAAGTATACTATCCATCCATCTACATTGTATACCTGTGGTGCCTTTTAGTTGTGCGCATTAAAATATGGAGAACAAAAATGTGGAGGTTAAAAAAATAGGGAAAGATCAAGATCCACTTCCACCTCGTGCTGAAGCTACTGCCACTAGTCATGGCCGAGACGATGAAATGCCATCAACGTCGTCTGCCAAGGCCGATGCCCAATGTCATAGTACAGAGCATGTAAAATCCAAAACACAAAAGATCAGTAAAATGCCTCAAAAATCTAAATTAATAGCTTCTGAGGAGAAGCGTAAACTTGCCAATATGCCATTTACGACACGGAGTGGCAAGGAACGGCTGAGGCCCTGGCCTATGTTCATGGCTAGTGGTTCAGCTTCACATGAGGATGGAAGCACTCATCCTCTCGCTAGAAAAAAGAAAAGACTTAAGCTGGCAAAAGCACAGCAAAGAACTGTGCGTTCTTCGAAATCACAAATCCCCAAGGAGAGTCCAATTGTGTCGGTTGCAATGCCTGACCTTCCCAACACTGGACGGGAAGAGCTTGCGCCTTCCACCATTTGCACGCCCCCTGCAAGTGCTGGAAGGAGCACCCGCAGTCCAGTTCCTGATAGTCAAATTGAAGATGTCAGTGTTGAAGTACACCAGGATGAGGATATGGGTGTTGCTGGCGCTGGGGAGGAAATTGACAAGGAGGATTCTGATGGTGAGGTGGTTTGTTTAAGTCAGGCACCCGGGAAGACACCTGTTGTCCGTGGGAGGAATATGGCCATTGACATGCCTGGTCAAAATACAAAAAAAATCAGCTCTTCGGTGTGGAATTATTTCAACACAAATGCGGACAACAGGTGTCAAGCCGTGTGTTGCCTTTGTCAAGCTGTAATAAGTAGGGGTAAGGACGTAAACCACCTCGGAACATCCTCCCTTATACGTCACCTGCAGCGCATTCATCATAAGTCAGTGACAAGTTCAAAAACTTTGGGCGACAGCGGAAGCAGTCCACTGACCAGTAAATCCCTTCCTCTTGTAACCAAGCTCCTGCAAACCACACCACCAACTCCCTCAGTGTCAATTTCCTCCTTACCCAGGAAAGCCAATAGTCCTGCAGGCCATGTCACTGGCAAGTCTGACGAGTCCTCTCCTGCCTGGGATTCCTCCGATGCATCCTTGAGTGTAACGCCTACTGCTGCTGGCGCTGCTGTTGTTGCTGCTGGGAGTCGATCGTCATCCCAGAGGGGAAGTCGGAAGACCACTTGTACTACTTCCAGTAAGCAATTGACTGTCCAACAGTCCTTTGCGAGGAAGATGAAATATCACAGCAGTCATCCTGCTGCAAAGCGGATAACTGAGGCCTTGGCAGCCTGGGCGGTGAGAAACGTGGTTCCGGTAGCCATCGTTAATTCAGAGCCAACTAGAGACTTGATTGAGGTACTGTGTCCCCGGTACCAAATACCATCTAGGTTCCATTTCTCTAGGCAGGCGATACCGAAAATGTACACAAACCTCAGAAAAAGACTCACCAGTGTCCTAAAAAATGCAGTTGTACCCAATGTCCACTTAACCACGGACATGTGGACAAGTGGAGCAGGGCAGACTCAGGACTATATGACTGTGACAGCCCACTGGGTAGATGTATTGCCTCCCGCTGCAAGAACAGCAGCGGCGGCACCAGTAGCAGCATCTCGCAAACGCCAACTCGTTCCTAGGCAGGCTACGCTTTGTATCACCGCTTTCCAGAATACGCACACAGCAGAAAACCTCTTATGGCAACTGAGGAAGATCATCGCAGAATGGCTTACCCCAATTGGACTCTCCTGGGGATTTGTGACATCGGACAACGTCAGCAATATTGTGCGTGCATTACATCTGGGCAAATTACAGCACGTCCCATGTTTTGCACATACCTTGAATTTGGTGGTGCAGAATTATTTAAAAAACGACAGGGGCCTGCAAGAGATGCTGTCGGTGGCCCGAAGAATTGCGGGCCACTTTTGGCGTTCAGGCACCGCGTACAGAAGACTGGAGCACCACCAAAAATACCTGAACCTGCCCTGCCATCATCTGAAGCAAGAGGTGGTAACGAGGTGGAATTCAACCCTCTATATGCTTCAGAGGATGGAGGAGCAGCAAAAGGCCATTCAAGCCTATACATCTGGCCACGATATAGGCAAAGGAGGTGGAATGCACCTGTCTCAAGCGCAGTGGAGAATTATTTCAACGTTGTGCAAGGTTCTGCAACCCTTTGAACTTGCCACACGTGAAGTCAGTTCAGACACTGCCAGCCTGAGTCAGGTCATTCCCCTCATCAGGCTTTTGCAGAAGAAGCTGGAGACATTGAAGGAGGAGCTAAAACAGAGCGATTCCGCTAGGCATGTGGGACTTGTGGATGGAGCCCTTCATTCGCTTAACCAGGATTCACGGGTGGTCAATCTGTTGAAATCAGAGCACTACATTTTGGCCACCGTGCTCGATCCTAGATTTAAAACCTATATTGTATCTCTCTTTCCGGCAGACACAAGTCTGCAGGGGTTCAAAGACCTGCTGGTGAGAAAATTGTCAAGTCAAGCGGAACGTGACCCGTCAACAGCTCCTCCTTCGCAACTGGGGGTGCGAGGAAAAGGCTAAGAATTCCGAGCCCACCCGCTGGCGGTGATGCAGGGCAGTCTTGAGCGAGTGCTGACATCTGGTCCGGACTGAAGGACCTGACAACGATTACTGACATGTCGTCTACTGTCACTGCATATGATTCTCTCACCATTGAAAGAATGGTGGAGGATTATATGAGTGACCGCATCTAAGTAGGCACGTCAGACAGTCCGTACGTATACTGGCAGGAAAAAGAGGCAATTTGGAGGCCCTTGCACAAACTGGCTTTATTCTACCTAAGTTGCCCTCCCTCCAGTGTGTACTCCGAAAGAGTGTTTAGTGCAGCCGCTCACCTTGTCAGCAATCGGCGTACGAGGTTACTTCCAGAAAATGTGGAAAAGATGATGTTCATTAAAATGAATTATAATCAATTACTCCGTGGAGACATTCACCAGCAGCAATTGCCTCCAGAAAGTACACGGGGACCTGAGATGGTGGATTCCAGTGGGGACGAATTAATAATCTGTGAGGAGGGGGATGTACACAGTGAAAGGGGTGATGAATCGGACGATGATGAAGAGGTGGACATCTTGCCTCTGTAGAGCCAGTTTGTGCAAGGAGAGATTGATTGCTTCTATTTTGGTGGGGGCCCAAACCAACCAGTCATTTCAGTCACTGTCGTGTGGCAGACCCTGTCGCTGAAATGATGGGTTCGTTAAAGTCTGCATGTCCTGTTTATACAACATAACGGTGGGTGGGAGGGCCCAAGGACAATTCCATCTTGCACCTCTTTTTTCTTTAATTTTTCTTTGCATCATGTGCTGTTTGGGGAGTATTTTTTTGAAGGGCCATCCTGCCTGACACTGCAGTGTCACTCCTAGATGGGCCAGGTGTTTGTGTCAGCCACTAGGGTCGCTTAGCTTAGTCACACAGCTACCTCATTGCGCCTCTTTTTTTCTTTGCATCATGTGCTGTTTGGGGACTATTTTTTTCAAGTGCCATCCTGTCTGACACTGCAGTGCCACTCCTAGATGGGCCAGGTGTTTGTGTCGGCCACTAGGGTCACTTAGCTTAGTCACACATCTACCTCATTGCGCCTCTTTTTTTCTTTGCATCATGTGCTGTTTGGGGACTATTTTTTTCAAGTGCCATCCTGTCTGACACTGCAGTGCCACTCCTAGATGGGCCAGGTGTTTGTGTCGTCCACTTGGGTCGCTGAGCTTAGTCACACAGCTACCTCATTGCGCCTCTTTTTTTCTTTGCATCATGTGCTGTTTGGGGACTATTTTTTTCAAGTGCCATCCTGTCTGATACTGCAGTGCCACTCCTATATGGGCCAGGTGTTTGTGTCGGCCACTAGGGTCGCTTAGCTTAGTCACACAGCTACCTCATTGCGCCTCTTTTTTTCTTTGCATCATGTGAGGTTTGGGGACTATTTTTTTCAAGTGCCATCCTGTCTGACACTGCAGTGCCACTCTTAGATGGGCCAGGTGTTTGTGTCGGCCACTAGGGTCGCTTAGCTTAGTCACACAGCTACCTCATTGCGCCTCTTTTTTTCTTTGCATCATGTGCTGTTTGGGGACTATTTTTTTCAAGTGCCATCCTGTCTGACACTGCAGTGCCACTCCTAGATGGGCCAGGTGTTTGTGTCGGCCACTTGGGTCGCTGAGCTTAGTCACACAGCTACCTCATTGCGCCTCTTTTTTTCTTTGCATCATGTGCTGTTTGGGGACTATTTTTTTTGAAGTGCCATTCTGTCTGACACTGCAGTGCCACTCCTAGATGGGCCAGGTGTTTGTGTCGGCCACTAGGGTCGCTTAGCTTAGTCACACAGCTACCTCATTGCGCCTCTTTTTTTCTTTGCATCATGTGCTGTTTGGGGACTATTTTTTTCAAGTGCCATCCTGTCTGACACTGCAGTGCCACTCCTAGATGGGCCAGGTGTTTGTGTCGGCCACTGGGGTCGCTTAGCTTAGTCACACAGCTACCTCATTGCGCCTCTTTTTTTCTTTGCATCATGTGCTGTTTGGGGACTATTTTTTTCAAGTGCCATCCTATCTGACACTGCAGTGCCACTCCTAGATGGGCCAGGTGTTTGTGTCGGCCACTAGGGTCGCTTAGCTTAGTCACACAGCTACCTCATTGCGCCTCTTTTTTTCTTTGCATCATGTGCTGTTTGGGGACTATTTTTTTCAAGTGCCATCCTGTCTGACACTGCAGTGCCACTCCTAGATGGGCCAGGTGTTTGTGTCGGCCACTTGGGTCGCTGAGCTTAGTCACACAGCTACCTCATTGCGCCTCTTTTTTTCTTTGCATCATGTGCTGTTTGGGGACTATTTTTTTCAAGTGCCATCCTGTCTGACACTGCAGTGCCACTCTTAGATGGGCCAGGTGTTTGTGTCGGCCACTAGGGTCGCTTAGCTTAGTCACACAGCTACCTCATTGCGCCTCTTTTTTTCTTTGCATCATGTGCTGTTTGGGGACTATTTTTTTCAAGTGCCATCCTGTTTGACACTGCAGTGCCACTCCTAGATGGGCCAGGTGTTTGTGTCGGCCACTAGGGTCGCTTAGCTTAGTCACACAGCTACCTCATTGCGCCTCTTTTTTTCTTTGCATCATGTGCTGCTTGGGGACTATTTTTTTCAAGTGCCATCCTGTCTGACACTGCAGTGCCACTCCTAGATGGGCCAGGTGTTTGTGTCGGCCACTTGGGTCGCTGAGCTTAGTCACACAGCTACCTCATTGCGCCTCTTTTTTTCTTTGCATCATGTGCTGTTTGGGGACTATTTTTTTCAAGTGCCATCCTGTCTGACACTGCAGTGCCACTCCTAGATGGGCCAGGTGTTTGTGTCGGCCACTAGGGTCGCTTAGCTTAGTCACACAGCTACCTCATTGCGCCTCTTTTTTTCTTTGCATCATGTGCTGTTTGGGGACTATTTTTTTCAAGTGCCATCCTGTCTGACACTGCAGTGCCACTCCTAGATGGGCCAGGTGTTTGTGTCGGCCACTTGTGTCGCTTAGCTTAGCCATCCAGCGACCTTGGTACAAATTTTAGGACTAAAAATAATATTGTGAGGTGTGAGGTGTTCAGAATAGACTGAAAATGAGTGGAAATTATGGTTATTGAGGTTAATAATACTATGGCATCAAAATGACCCCCAAATTCTATGATTTAAGCTGTTTTTTAGTGTTTTTTGAAAAAAACACCCGAATCCAAAACACACCAGAATCCGACAAAAAATTTCCGGTGAGGTTTTGCCAAAACGCGTCCGAACCCAAAACACGGCCGCAGAACCGAACCCAAAACCAAAACACAAAACCCGAAAAATTTCCGGTGCACATCACTAGTGTTCAGTTCCTAACTGTGATGTGTTCTGCTCCTAACTGTCTTGTGTTTGAAAAATGACAGTTGGGAGCTGTTTGGCTGGATCACCGTTTATTATACACAACGGGTTTTATCATCCACAAGAGTTTTATCACTCGTTGCTAAAAGGGCCCCTGGATGATTGCTCTAGAACTAAAATAATGATTTTAAATCTGGAGATTACTATTAAAATGCCATATTTATCAAACCCATTTTAAAGATAGTAATGTAAAATCATATTTAGATCTTTCAAGTTGTCACCAGTTGAGATGCACAGTAAAAAGTTCCTTTTGCCAATGTTTGTGCCTTAAGAAGAATAGAGATGGCACAATTTTATCCCAGCAGAGCAATTCCTATAGAGATGATTCTTAGAAAAGGGATATCCCCAAAAGATTATTTTTGTAAACAGTAGATACGGTAAGTAGACAAAGATATAAGAGATAAAGTGGAGAGATTTAAATACCACTCAATCAGCTCCTAACTGTCATTTTACAGGCTGTGTTTGAAACATGACAGTTGGAAGCTGATTGGTTTGTATTGTATCTCTCCTTTGATATATCTCCCCTTTGTTGGATTGTTCCAAAGTACTTTACATAAGAGCTCCAACCTTGAAGCAAATGTTATGCTGTGCTGTGCATCAATAGCAAATACTGAGCTCTACTCATCTGATATTATCAAAGAGGAATATAAAATAAAGTATTTCATTGAATATAAAACGGATCATGTCATATATCTATTGATGTGTTCTTGTGGCAAGCATTATATATGGAAACAAAAATTAAATTGCATTCAATAGAATATATAAATAATATTGAATAAAAGGTTACAAAATCAGCCCATTGCTTTCTCGTATCAATGTTCCATAACAATGACTTGTCCCACTTGATGAGAGAAGTTCTGAATGTAAAACATTGGCAGTAAATTACCTCAAATGAACCTGTTAATCTTATTCCTTTTTTCAGTAAATAGAACTGGATGTGAATACTGGATTCCATGGTTTGACGTGATGGAATCTCATCACCTTAGTACACATCAGAATTATAGCTGTTACAATGCATTGTAATGTCTTAGAATTTATAGTTGATTTTATATTCTGCAGTGTATTGTCTTCATAAATGTGTTTACTAAGATTTTTTCAATTATATAGTTGCATAATATTTTAGCAAAAAAGGTTTATTACAGCCCTTATATTATTGCCAATTTCCAGACACAAATTGGATGCGAGTCTAATATATGCACAAACAGATATGGGCGCATTTAAGGGCACATGCGCAATAGAGAATTCCACAGATATATATATGTGTGACCAACTCAATGAGACCCCATGCGTGTATAAATCAGATGCCTTGAACCATAAATATAACTCAATCCAATGCTGAAATTAAATAAAAGTAATATTTATCTTAACTTTACTGGAGTTGAAAAATCCATTAGTCCAACACAGCAATCCTATTTCTAAGGGTGGGTACACACTTATACGACAGGCGATCAAGCTAATGGTCGAGGTAATTCCCTTCACAACACACAATGCCAGATACACACTAGCCCGATCTAATGAATGAAGGAACGAATCTCATTCCGTCCTTCATTACACTGCACTGGGTCATATGCAATATCTCTTTCGGTTGGCCGTACAGCACGGCTGACCAGGAGATATCTCACTCGACCCACGAAAATGTGCAATCGGGCATACACACTGCCCGATATGTCTCTCCAATTTGGTAAGAACCGACATATCGTACTGATTTTGCATAGTTGTATACTGACACTTAATTGGTGTCTGAATTACCCCTTTTATCTGAGTATACTGAGTTACTGTAGAATCTCTGCAGAAAATCTGAGTCCCAGACCCTGGGCATGCTCTGTCCGTGTGTGGAAGTAAGGATGGCTGTCGTCCATCGATGTTTCAGAATCATTGATGGTCTATGACCGATGTTGAATACTTTTATAATTGATGGGGGTCCAGATGGTTTCCCAACATCGATGGTTCAGTGCTTCCGAATTGTTATTTTTTTCCTGAGTCAGGGCATGGAGCTTAGCCCCAACCCTGATACCCATGAAGCCACACACCCTGGCTCTGATAGGCCCGCAGTTAATTTTGCAGTAATGTAGGGGTGACCATCGATGGGAAAAACCATCGATGGTTCCCTTACAGAGGGTTGTACACCACTGATGTTATCCATCAATGGTACCATCCCTACATTGTCACTTTGGGTAACATATCAGCCACAGTTAGGTGCAGGTTACACTGACTCTATCACCACTGAATTGTTGTAACATGGGATTCCCTACATTGGGGAAAAATCTCTGATGACTTCACCTTTATCCATTAATACTCATTATAAGAACATGTATCCAAAATGATTTTATAAAATATAGTTTTTTTTAAAAAAACATCGGAACATCGTATAATCACCATCAGGCGCATCAGAAACCATTGCGTTTTGATTTCCCGAGAAGTTGCTCATCTGAGTAGCTAACAGGTACACAATGGGAGGGCTTGTGGAGGGGGGGAGTAATTTAAATTTCCCGTGTAGCTGTTCCTTTGTGCGGCCGCGGGGTGGGGGGTACTGTTGTGCTGACTGATTAGCAGTGATCAGCAGCACGGCAGGAACTGGGGGGAGGATGCAGGGAGGCAGAGGGGCCAGGAGGTCCCTCTGTTATTGGCGGCTGGTGAAAGATTATCTGTATGTGTATCTGACTGGTCACATCGTTTGCGACCAGATCATATAGCGCACCACTTGGTGTAATCGCAAATTATGTGACCATGCCAGGCAAGTGGTTAAATGGTGCGAACTAGCATCTGTGCAAATCCCAGCAGCTACATACAAGTAGCCCTAAGGTCACGCAGTATGGCCACAGGAAGTAAGACGCTGGAGCCATTGTAACTGCGTACGGATCGCAGTTGCAGCCACAAACGCACCCAAAGTGGTCACGACACTCCCAGTTACCTCCCCCAAATGATCCCTGACTGTCAACCACTTTGGAAATAAAACCTTTCTGCAACCATGTCAGGCAAGTGGTTAATACAGAACCAGCAAAATAAACTTTGTTAACAATGTTTTAATGGGTGTAAAGGAAAGATGTCAGTTGGAGGACCAGACTTGTGATTGGTCTTCTAACTCACTCCTTCCTTCTTGCCCTTGCTGGAGCTTTGAGAGAAACAGAGTTTTCCTATGTGGAAATGCAGCTTTAAAAACCTGCAATATTTAAAATTGTGCCTATTGTCATTTGTTTTGCGCAAATACACCTATTTGCTTAGTGCTTAACAAATTAACTTTGCCATCACCAAGAATGCACAGCCCTGGGGGCACACCATTGCTGCCCCAAAGCATTTGGCTTGCAGAGTGCCTTGAATCGCAGCCTACTGTACAGGCTGTATCGCTGCTGCAAAGCTGCTAAGAGTGTCCTTTGGACATTTCGGGAATGCACCATACATCATGTAGAGATGCCTGAAGTGTACTAAGGATGCTCCTAGCAGTGCTGTACTTTCTGGTGCCATCAGCCCCGCCACCTCCTCCTGACATCATGATGCCCTCTGTTCGGGGGCGAGGCCAGTAAAGAGCACAAAACTGACCTGCTCCGGCACTGCACAGATCCATATTCAACTTTTGGAACATTCCCCTTAAAATATGATGTGCTGTATTCTGGAGGCTTGTGGGTGTAAACAAAAATGCACATAGTGAAAAATGTTAAAAAGTCACTTGAAAGTCCATCGCACCTCCCCTTTAGGATGAACATATCATTAATATCAATGCATGTTTTTCTTGGGTGTGGTATAATAGATCTACAATGTCTGGGTAGACAGTCAATAGGTCGACCACAAATCTTCAATATGCATTAGGTCGACAGGTGCAAAAGGTTGATGGGTTCAAAAGGTCAACACATTTTTAAGGGTTCCACATACCCCCTCCCCCCAAATCTTGTATTTCTCATACGTCCTAGAGGATGCTGGGGTCACCATTAGAACCATGGGGTATAGACGGGATCCGCAGGAGACATGGGCACTTTAAGACTTTGAAAGGGTATGAACTGGCTCCTCCCTCTATGCCCCTCCTACAGACTTCAGTTTTAGAATTGTGCCCAGTGAGACTGGATGCACTGCAGGGAGCTCTACTGAGTTTCTCTGGAAAAATACTTTTTGTTAGGTTTTTTATGTTCAGGAAGGCTGCTGGCAACAGTCTCCCTGCTTCGTGGGATTTAGGGGAGATGAGTATGACCAACTTCCAGTGAGTTCAAGGGCTCTGCTTCTGGTTACAGGACACCATTAGCTCCTGAGGGTTTGATCGCTGGGTACGCTCAGATGTTCACTCCCGCAGCCTGCCATCACCCCCTTACAGAGCCAGAAGACAGGTGAGTAGATGAAGAAAAGAAGACTTCAGTGACGGCATTTATCTGAGGTACCGCAGCGCGCAGACGCTGCGCGCCAAGCTCCCACATACATGCAGCACTACAGGGTGCAGGGCGCGGAGAAAGGGGGCCCTGGGCAGCTAATAAATCCTCAGTGGACATCTAGCAAGAGGGGACATTAGTGCCGAGGCACTGTCCCGAAACTCCCGCCAGTATAATCATACAAGAAGCGGGACGGAAGCGCGCCATTAAGGGGGCAGAACTTCCTCCTCACAGCTCACTCTGTGCCATTTTCTCTCCATCAGGCTGCAGAGACGCTGGTCCTTCCTTCACACTGACAAGTATCAGGGTGCAAAACGGGGGGTGGGGGGGGGGGGGGCACTGGCTAAATTTGGTGCAATAAACTTTATATAAAAAAGCGCTATAGGCCTGGGGCATTTACTGGGCGCTTCAGAACCGCTGAGTGGGAGCTGGGGTGTGAGCTGGCAAATCCCCTCTGTGTCTCTCTGACAGGCTTTACTGTGGGTCTGTCCCCTATATGCCCGGTGTGTCTGTGGGTGTCGGGTGCACGTGTGTCGACATGTCTGAGGCTGAAGGCTCTTCCCAGGAGGAGGCTATATTAGGGCCACAAACGGCTGCGGGGGTGACCATGTCGGCACTGCCGACGCCTGATTGGGTAAATGTGTTGAACGCCTTGAATGCTAATGTGGCTCTTATTAGTAAGAGGCTAGATAAGTCTGAGTCTCAGACCCAGGCATGGAAGAAATCTGTAAAAGTCAGGGCCAATCAGGGTCACAGAAACGTACGCAGGCCCAATTGGCAGACACTGATACCGACACGGATCCTGATTCCAGTGTCGACTATAGCGATTCCAGATTAGATCCAAAATTGGCAAAAAACATTCAGTACATGATTGTGGCAGTTAAAGAGGTACTACATATCACTGAGGACCCGGCTGTCCCTGATAAAAGGGTCTGTATGTATAAGGAAAGGAAACCTGAGGTAACGTTTCCTCCCTCTCATGAACTGAACACGCTATTTGAAAAAGTTTCAGATTCCCAAAAGAATTATGCTATCTTATCCGTTTCCCTCGGCGGATAGGGAAAAGTGGGAGTCACCCCCCCACCGTGGACAAGGCCCTGTCACGTTTGTCTAAAAAGGTAGCTCTCCCGTCACCTGACACGGTGGCCCTTAAGGATCCTGCGGATCATAAACAGGAAACTACGTTAAAGTACATTTATGCGACCACAGGTACGCTACTCAGACCTGTCATTGCGTCTGCGTGGGTAAGTAGTGCTATCGAAAAGTGGGCAGACAACCTGTCTTCAGAAATAGATACCCTAGATAGGGATAGCGTCCTCTTGACGCTGGGTTATATCAAGGACGCTGCAGCATACCTTAAGGAAGCTGCGAGAGATATTGGTCTTTTGGGATCTAAGGCCAATGCCATGGTAGTCTCAGCTAGACGAGCGTTGTGGATGCACCAATGGAATGCTGATGCTGATTCCAAGAAAAGTATGGAATCTCTATAATACAAAGGAAAGGCCTTATTTGGTGACGGCCTTGATGATTTGGTGTCTACAGCTACTGCGGGTAAGTCATCCTTTTTACCTTATGTTCCTCCACAACAAAAGAAAACGCATCACTATCAGATGCAGTCCTTTCGGCCCAATAAATACAGAAAGGGCCGAGGTTCTTCCTTCCTTGCTACTAGAGGAAGGGGAAGAGCTAAACGATCGCCAGCCTTGTCAGGCTCCCAGGAGCAGAAGTCCTCCCAGGCTTCTGCCAATTCCACCGCATGACGTTGGGGCTCCTATGCGGGAGTCCGCACCGGTGGGGGCACGTCTCAAACTCTTCAGTCAGTTTTGGGTTCGTTCGGACCTAGTCCCATGGGTTTTACAAATAATATCCCAAGGGTACAAGCTGGAGTTTCAAGACGTTCCCCCTCGCGGGTTTTTCAAATCGGCCTTACCAGCGTCTCTTCCGGAGAGGAAGGTAGTTTGCGATACAAAACAAAAATTGTGTCAAAATCAAGTTATCGTCAGGGTTCCCCAGTCACAAGACGGAGAAGGCTTTTATTCGAGCTTGTTTGTGGTCCCGAAGCCGGATGGCTCGGTCAGATCAATCCTAAACCTGAAATCCCTAAATTTCTACCTATAGAAATTCAAATTCAAGATGGATTTTATGGTGTCGGTGGACATAAAGGATGCCTACTTACATGATCCTCAGCATCAGGCTTACCTGAGGTTTCCAATTAAGGATTGTCATTACCAATTTCAAACATTGCCGTTTGGTCTATCCACGGCTCAGAGGATTTTCTCCAAAGTGAAGGCGGAGATGATGGTTCTCCTTCGCAAGCAAGGAGTCACAATTATCCCATACTTGGACGATCTCCTGATAAAGGCGAGATCCAGGGACCAGTTGGTGTGAAACGTTGCACTTTCCCTGACAGTTCTTCAACAACATAGTTGGCTCCTAAACTTGCCAAAGTCACAGTTGATTCCGACGACGCGGTTGTCGTTTTTGGGAATGATATTGGACACAGAACTACAGAGAGTCTTTCTTCCAGTGGAAAAGGCTCTGGAACTTCAGAGTCTGGTCAAACTAATTCTGAAACCAGGAAGAGTGTCAATCCATCAATACATTCGGTGGCTGGGGAAGATGGTTGCAGCCTATGAGGCCATTCAGTTTTGCAGGTTCCATGCCAGAGTGTTCCAGTGGGAACTGTTGGACAAGTGGTCCGGGTCCCACCTACACATGCACCGGAGGATAATCCTGTCTTTCAAGACCAGGATATCACTCCTGTGGTGGCTGCACAGCTCTCACCTCCTAGAGGGGCGCAGGTTCGGGATACAGGACTGGATCCTAGTGACCACGGATGCATGGTATCCAGATCTTCAGGAATTACTCATAGGAGATCCCTGGCCTCTTCCTCTGCGCGAAGACCTGTTACAACAGGTGCTGTGCGTGTATCAGGACTTACCGCGGCTACGTTTGATGGTGTGGCAGTTGAGCGCAATATCCTAGCCCGTAAGGGTATTCCCAGTGAAGTCATTCCCACACTTATTCAGGCCAGAAAGGGGGTAACGTCTAAACATTACCACCGTATTTGGAGAAAATATGTTTCTTGGTGTGAATCCAAGATGGCTCCTGCAGAAGAGTTTCAGCTAGGACGTTTTCTCCATTTTCTACAAGCAGATGTGGATGCGGGCCTAAAATTGGGCTCAATTAAGGTACAGATTTCAGCCTTATCAGTTTTCTTTCAGAAACAATTGGCCTCCCTTCCAGAAGTTCAGACTTTCGTGAAAGACGTGTTGCACGTCCAACTTCCATTTGTGCCTTCAGTGGCACCATGGGACCTTAATGTGGTGTTGCAGTTCCTTCAATCACATTGGTTAGAACCTTTACGGAAGGTGGAGTTAAAATTCCTCACTTGGAAAGTGGTCATCTTGTTGGCCTTGGCATCTGCAAGGCGGGTGTCTGAGTTAGCGGCCTTGTCTCACAAGAGCCCTTATTTGATCTTCCATGAATATAGAGCTGAATTGAGGACACGTCAACAATTTCTGAGTCAAAATCTCTGGATGTGGTCAGAGCTTTGAAGATTTATGTCGCCAGAACGGCTCAGATTAGGAAAACAGAGGCTCTGTTTATCCTGTATGCTCCCAACAAGGTTGGGTGTCCTGCTTCCAAGCAGACCATTGCACGCTGGATCTGTAACATGATTCAGCATGCTCATTCCACGGCTGGATTGCCGTTACCGGAATCGGTGAAGGCCCATTCCACTAGAAAGGTGGGCTCATCCTGGGCGGCTGCCTGGGGAGTTTCGGCATTGCAACTTTGCCAAGCAGCTACTTGGTCGGGGTCAAACACATTTGCAAAGTTCTACAAGTTTGACACCTTGGCCGATGAGGACCTTAAGTTCGATCAATCGGTGCTGCAGAGTCATCCGCACTCTCCCGCCCGTTTTAGAGCATTGGTATAACCCCATGGTTCTAATGGTGACCCCAGCATCCTCTAGGACGTATGAGAAAATAGGATTTTAATACCTACCGGTAAATCCTTTTCTCTTAGACCGTAGAGGATGCTGGGCGCCCGTCCCAGTGCGTACTGTATCTGCAGTTATTAGTTGTGGCTACACACATGTTGTGTTACGTTTATTGTCAGCATGTTGCTGCAATTGTTCTTGCTGTTGGCTTGTGTTCTGTTGAATGCCACGTTGTGCGGCATGCTTGAGGTGTGAGCTGGTATGAATTAGAGATGTGCACTTGAAATTTTTCGGGTTTTGTGTTTTTGTTTTGGGTTCGGTTCCGCGGCCGTGTTTTGGGTTCGACCGCGTTTTGGCAAAACCTCACCGAATTTTTTTTGTCGGATTCGGGTGTGTTTTGGATTCGGGTGTTTTTTTCAAAAAACACTAAAAAACAGCTTAAATCATAGAATTTGGGGGTCATTTTGATCCCAAAGTATTATTAACCTCAAAAACCATAATTTCCACTCATTTTCAGTCTATTCTGAACACCTCACACCTCACAATATTGGCCCTCATTCCGAGTCGTTCGCTCGGTATTTTTCATCGCATCGCAGTGAAATTCCGCATAGTGCGCATGCGCAATATTCGCACTGCGACTGCGCCAAGTATCTTTGCTATGAAGATAGTATTTTTACTCACGGCTTTTTCCTCGCTCCGGCGATCGTAATGTGATTGACAGGAAATGGGTGTTACTGGGCGGAAACACGGCGTTTTATGGGCGTGTGGCTGAAAACGCTACCGTTTCTGGAAAAAACGCAGGAGTGGCCGGAGAAACGGGGGAGTGGTTGGGCGAACGCTGGGTGTGTTTGTGACGTCAAACCAGGAACGACAAGCACTGAACTGATCGCACTGGCAGAGTAAGTGTGGAGCTACTCTAAAACTGCTAAGTAGTTTGTGATCGCAATATTGCGAATACATCGGTCGCAATTTTAAGATGCTAAGATACACTTCCAGTAGGCGTAGGCTTAGCATGTGTAACTCTGCTAAAATCGCCTTGCGAGCGATCAACTCGGAATGAGGGCCATTATTTTTAGTCCTAAAATTTGCACCGAGGTCGCTGGATGACTAAGCTAAGCGACCCTAGTGGCCGACACAAACACCTGGCCCATCTAGGAGTGGCACTACAGTGTCACGCAGGATGGCCCTTCCAAAAAACACTCCCCAAACAGCACATGACGCAAAGAAAAAAAGAGGCGCAATGAGGTAGCTGTGTGAGTAAGCTAAGCGACCCTAGTGGCCGACACAAACACCTGGCCCATCTAGGAGTGGCACTGCAGTGTCACGCAGGATGGCCCTTCCAAAAAACACTCCCCAAACAGCACATGACGCAAAGAAAAAAAAGAGGCGCAATGAGGTAGCTGTGTGAGTAAGATAAGCGACCCTAGTGGCCGACACAAACACCTGGCCCATCTAGGAGTGGCACTGCAGTGTCACGCAGGATGGCCCTTCCAAAAAACACTCCCCAAACAGCACATGACGCAAAGAAAAAAAGAGGCGCAATGAGGTAGCTGTGTGAGTAAGCTAAGCGACCCTAGTGGCCGAGACAAACACCTGGCCCATCTAGTAGTGGCACTGCAGTGTCACGCAGGATGGCCCTTCCAAAAAACACTCCCCAAACAGCACATGACGCAAAGAAAAAAAGAGGCGCAATGAGGTAGCTGTGTGAGTAAGATAAGCGACCCTAGTGGCCGACACAAACACCTGGCCCATCTAGGAGTGGCACTGCAGTGTCACGCAGGATGGCCCTTCCAAAAAACACTCCCCAAACAGCACATGATGCAAAGAAAAAAAGAGGCGCAATGAGGTAGCTGTGTGAGTAAGATAAGCGACCCTAGTGGCCGACACAAACACCTGGCCCATCTAGGAGTGTCACTGCAGTGTCACGCAGGATGGCCCTTCCAAAAAACACTCCCCAAACAGCACATGACGCAAAGAAAAAAAGAGGCGCAATGAGGTAGCTGTGTGAGTAAGCTAAGCGACCCTAGTGGCCGACACAAACACCTGGCCCATCTAGGAGTGGCACTGCAGTGTCACGCAGGATGGCCCTTCCAAAAAACACTCCCCAAACAGCACATGACGCAAAGAAAAAAAGAGGCGCAATGAGGTAGCTGTGTGAGTAAGATAAGCGACCCTAGTGGCCGACACAAACACCTGGCCCATCTAGGAGTGGCACTGCAGTGTCACGCAGGATGGCCCTTCCAAAAAACACTCCCCAAACAGCACATGACGCAAAGAAAAAAAGAGGCGCAATGAGGTAGCTGTGTGAGTAAGCTAAGCGACCCTAGTGGCCGACACAAACACCTGGCCCATCTAGGAGTGGCACTGCAGTGTCACGCAGGATGGCCCTTCCAAAAAACACTCCCCAAACAGCACATGACGCAAAGAAAAAAAGAGGCGCAATGAGGTAGCTGTGTGAGTAAGATAAGCGACCCTAGTGGCCGACACAAACACCTGGCCCATCTAGGAGTGGCACTGCAGTGTCACGCAGGATGGCCCTTCAAAAAAATACTCCCCAAACAGCACATGACGCAAAGAAAAATTAAAGAAAAAAGAGGTGCAAGATGGAATTGTCCTTGGGCCCTCACACCCACCCTTATGCTGTATAAACAGGACATGCACACTTTAACCAACCCATCATTTCAGTGACAGGGTCTGCCACACGACTGTGACTGAAATGACGGGTTGGTTTGGACCCCCACCAAAAAAGAAGCAATTAATCTCTCCTTGCACAAACTGGCTCTACAGAGGCAAGATGTCCACCTCATCATCATCCTCCGATATATCACCGTGTACATCCCCCTCCTCACAGATTATCAATTCGTCCCCACTGGAATCCACCATCTCAGCTCCCTGTGTACTTTGTGGAGGCAATTGCTGCTGGTCAATGTCTCCACAGAGGAATTGATTATAATTCATTTTAATGAACATCATCTTCTCCACATTTTCTGGAAGTAACCTCGTACGCCGATTGCTGACAAGGTGAGCGGCGGCACTAAACACTCTTTCGGAGTACACACTTGTGGGAGGGCAACTTAGGTAGAATAAAGCCAGTTTGGGCAAGGGCCTCCAAATTGCCTCTTTTTCCTGCCAGTATAAGTACGGACTGTCTGACGTGCCTACTTGGATGCGGTCACTCATATAATCCTCCACCATTCTTTCAATGGGGAGAGAATCATATGCAGTGACAGTAGACGACATGTCCGTAATCGTTGTCAGGTCCTTCAGTCCGGACCAGATGTCAGCATCAGCAGTCGCTCCAGACTGCCCTGCATCACCGCCAGCGGGTGGGCTCGGAATTCTGAGCCTTTTCCTCGCACCCCCAGTTGCGGGAGAATGTGAAGGAGGAGATGTTGACAGGTCGCGTTCCGCTTGACTTGACAATTTTGTCACCAGCAGTTCTTTGAACCCCAGCAGACTTGTGTCTGCCGGAAAGAGAGATCCAAGGTAGGTTTTAAATCTAGGATCGAGCACGGTGGCCAAAATGTAGTGCTCTGATTTCAACAGATTGACCACCCGTGAATCCTTGTTAAGCGAATTAAGGACTCCATCCACAAGTCCCACATGCCTATCGGAATCGCTCCGTGTTAGCTCCTCCTTCAATGTCTCCAGCTTCTTCTGCAAAAGCCTGATGAGGGGAATGACCTGACTCAGGCTGGCAGTGTCTGAACTGACTTCACGTGTGGCAAGTTCAAAGGGCAGCAGAACCTTGCACAACGTTGAAATCATTCTCCACTGCGCTTGAGACAGGTGCATTCCACCTCCTATATCGTGCTGAATTGTATAGGCTTGAATGGCCTTTTGCTGCTCCTCCAACCTCTGAAGCATATATAGGGTTGAATTCCACCTCGTTACCACTTCTTGCTTCAGATGATGGCAGGGCAGGTTCAGGCGTTTTTGGTGTTGCTCCAGTCTTCTGTACGTGGTGCCTGTACGCCGAAAGTGTCCCGCAATTCTTCTGGCCACCGACAGCATCTCTTGCACGCCCCTGTCGTTTTTAAAAAAATTCTGCACCACCAAATTCAAGGTATGTGCAAAACATGGGACGTGCTGGAATTTGCCCATATTTAATGCACACACAATATTGCTGGCGTTGTCCGATGCCACAAATCCACAGGAGAGTCCAATTGGGGTAAGCCATTCCGCGATGTTCTTCCTCAGTTGCCGTAAGAGGTTTTCAGCTGTGTGCGTATTCTGGAAACCGGTGATACAAAGCGTAGCCTGCCTAGGAAAGAGTTGGCGTTTGCGAGATGCTGCTACTGGTGCCGCCGCTGCTGTTCTTGCGGCGGGAGTCCATACATCTACCCAGTGGGCTGTCACAGTCATATAGTCCTGACCCTGCCCTGCTCCACTTGTCCACATGTCCGTGGTTAAGTGGACATTGGGTACAACTGCATTTTTTAGGACACTGGTGAGTCTTTTTCTGACGTCCGTGTACATTCTCGGTATCGCCTGCCTAGAGAAGTGGAACCTAGATGGTATTTGGTAACGGGGGCACACTACCTCAAGAAATTGTCTAGTTCCCTGTGAACTAACGGCGGATACCGGACGCACGTCTAACACCAACATAGTTGTCAAGGCCTCAGTTATTCGCTTTGCAACAGGATGACTGCTGTGATATTTCATCTTCCTCGCAAAGGACTGTTGGACAGTCAATTGCTTGGTGGAAGTAGTAAAAGTGGGCTTACGACTTCCCCTCTGGGATGACCATCGACTCCCAGCAGCAACAACAGCAGCGCCAGCAGCAGTAGGCGTTACACGCAAGGATGCATCGGAGGAATCCCAGGCAGGAGAGGACTCGTCAGAATTGCCAGTGACATGGCCTGCAGGACTATTGGCATTCCTGGGGAAGGAGGAAATTGACACTGAGGGAGTTGGTGGGGTGGTTTGCGTGAGCTTGGTTACAAGAGGAAGGGATTTACTGGTCAGTGGACTGCTTCCGCTGTCGCCCAAAGTTTTTGAACTTGTCACTGACTTATGATGAATGCGCTGCAGGTGACGTATAAGGGAGGATGTTCCGAGGTGGTTAACGTCCTTACCCCTACTTATTACAGCTTGACAAAGGCAACACACGGCTTGACAAATGTTGTCCGCATTTCTGTTGAAATACTTCCACACCGAAGAGCTGATTTTTTTTGGTATTTTCACCAGGCATGTCAACGGCCATATTCCTCCCACGGACAACAGGTGTCTCCCCGGGTGCCTGACTTAAACAAACCACCTCACCATCAGAATCCTCCTTGTCAATTTCCTCCCCAGCGCCAGCAACACCCATATCCTCCTCATCCTGGTGTACTTCAACACTGACATCTTCAATCTGACTATCAGGAACTGGACTGCGGGTGCTCCTTCCAGCACTTGCAGGGGGCGTGCAAATGGTGGAAGGCGCATGCTCTTCACGTCCAGTGTTGGGAAGGTCAGGCATCGCAACCGACACAATTGGACTCTCCTTGTGGATTTGGGATTTCGAAGAACGCACAGTTCTTTGCGATGCTTTTGCCAGCTTGAGTCTTTTCATTTTTCTAGCGAGAGGCTGAGTGCTTCCATCCTCATGTGAAGCTGAACCACTAGCCATGAACATAGGCCAGGGCCTCAGCCGTTCCTTGCCACTCCGTGTGGTAAATGGCATATTGGCAAGTTTACGCTTCTCCTCCGACAATTTTATTTTAGATTTTTGAGTCCTTTTTTTACTGATATTTGGTGTTTTGGATTTTACATGCTCTGTACTATGACATTGGGCATCGGCCTTGGCAGACGACGTTGCTGGCATTTCATCGTCTCGGCCATGACTAGTGGCAGCAGCTTCAGCACGAGGTGGAAGTCGATCTTGATCTTTCCCTAATTTTGGAACCTCAACATTTTTGTTCTCCATATTTTAATAGGCACAACTAAAAGGCACCTCAGGTAAACAATGGAGATGGATGGATACTAGTATACTTATGGATGGACGAGCGACTGCCGACACAGAGGTAGCTACAGCCGTGGACTACCGTACTGTGTCTGCTGCTAATATAGACTGGATGATAATGAGATAAAATTAAAATATATATATATATCACACTAGTACTGCAGCCGGACAGGTAAATATTATGTAATGACGGACCTGCTGGACACTGTCTGTCAGCACTGCAGACTCCTAAAGTAAGCTACTAGTATCAAGAAGATAGAAAAAAAAAAACACGGGTAGGTGGTATACAATTATGGATGGACGAGCGACTGCCGACACAGAGGTAGCTACAGCCGTGGACTACCGTACTGTGTCTGCTGCTAATATAGACTGGATGATAATGAGATAAAATTAAAATATATATATATATATATATATATATATATATATCACACTAGTACTGCAGCCGGACAGGTATATATTAGTAATGACGGACCTGCTGGACACTGTCTGCAGAATGCGTTTATAAAAACACCACACGACGAGTGTTTAACTTTTTCAGGCAGACAATCACAATATACTGGTGGTCAGCAGACAATCACAATACTGGTGGTCAGTGGTCACTGGTCAGTCACACTGGCAGTGGCACTCTGGCAGCAAAAGTGTGCACTGTACTTAAAATATGTACTCCTGCTATAACTGCTCCCCAGTCTCCCCCACAATTAAGCTGTGTGAGCAGTGAGCACTCAGCAGTCAGATAATGATATACAGTATATGATGCAGCACACTGGGCTGAGCACAGATATGGTATGTGTGACTGTGTCACACTGTGTATCGTTTTTTTTCAGGCAGAGAACGGATTAATTAAACTGGTGGCACTGGTCACTGGTCACACTATCAGCAGCAAGTAGTACTCCTCCTATATGCTCCCCAAAATTTGTGTCTCTCTCTAGTACTAGTCACTCTAAACGGAGAGGACGCCAGCCACGTCCTCTCCCTATCAATCTCAATGCACGTGTGAAAATGGCGGCGACGCGCGGCTCCTTATATAGAATCCGAGTCTCGCGATAGAATCCGAGCCTCGCGAGAATCCGACAGCGGGATGATGACGTTCGGGCGCGCTCGGGTTATCCGAGCAAGGCGGGAAGATCCAAGTCGCTCGGCCCCGTGTAAAAAAAACTGAAGTTCGGGCGGGTTCGGATTCCGAGGAACCGAACCCGCTCATCTCTAGTATGAATCTCACCTTAGTTTAACAATAAATCCTTTCCTCGAAATGTCCGTCTCCCTGGGCACAGTTCCTATAACTGGAGTCTAGAGGAGGGGCATAGAGGGAGGAGCCAGTTCACACCCTTTCAAAGTCTTAAAGTGCCCATGTCTCCTACGGATCCTGTCTATACCCCATGGTTCTAATGGTGACCCCAGCATCCTCTACGGACTAAGAGAAAAGGATTTATCGGTAGGTATTAAAATCCTATTATTTCATATTCTGTGACCACCATCAGTAGAAATGTATACCCTCACTTCAGGCAAAGTTACTATTCCCAATTGTAGTCCATGTGGATAGTAAATCAAGTGAATATTAGGAAAACCTATACCTCCTGTAATGGAATAACAACTCCCCCAAGGCGTCGCTGGTATTTTCTGTCCTGCACGGCATTTAGCCACAACCGGAAGTGACGTTGCGGCCAAAAGCAGGAGCAGATGGCTGTTTTGTGTTCCACATTGCATTCCATTGATTAAAAGACCAGAAATCAGAAGTTTTCATAGCCATAATTGCGTTCCATCACGGATTTGTACTTCCATCTTAATTTATTAGATTCATCCTGGGGGCTATGTTCCAATAACAAAACCGGATTCCCAATCCACAGAGTCCACAAATAAAGTCCAATACATAAAACATAAAAACAAATATATAAAATATATTAGTAAAAACATGAAAAGCAGCAGGCACATACCTGTAGAAAAAGAAAAAAGTACGATCTCACTTTTGCGCTCAATGTCCAGAAAATTCAGTTTTGCCACAGTGGACCGATGTAGTTCATTCAATATGAAAAAGAAAAAAATGCAACATAGTATAATACTGCATTGAGACCAGATCTTTCACCACTGTGTAATACAGGGAATGGAAATGTGGATATAGTCCCAAAACTGGAAAGTTCAAGCTTCCACCTCTTTTTCAAGGCACCCAACGTGATATGCAGGATTTATGGTGATGGACGCTTACATGTAAGCTTACTTCTGTAAGATGTGATGAAAACTCATAAAGGTTTCTTTTGTTGGCCTTACGATCACTTCATATAGGTAGATGGACCCCAATATCCCTCGTAACAAATCAAAGCCAGAGATACAATCCAATTAGGACAAGGACACTCTTTATTAGAGTACAAACAAAAGATTAGGTAGGTTCTCTACCTGAACAGACAGGACACGCTGCACTCCAGGGTGATTACACACTGTGAATCTTGAAAAAGACGCTGCATAGCGTCGAAACGCGTCGACAGTGTGTTGTTGTGGGTGACAGATTTGACTATCCATAGTGGGGGATAAATAGCTATTGGTATCCGGACCCATTGCTATTGGCTATCAACATCATCCTGCCTTTTCCCACATGGTATGGTTTTTTTCTGTTCACTCTTTTGTTTATTTATTATTTATTTATGAGTTTTCATCACGTCTTACAGAAGTAAGCTTACATGTAAGCGTCCATCACCATAAATCCTGCATATCACGTTGGGTGCCTTGAAAAAGAGGTGGAAGCTTGAACTTTCTAGTTTTGGGACTATATCCACATTTCCATTCCCTGTATTACACAGTGGTGAAAGATCTGGTCTCAATGCAGTATTATACTATGTTGCATTTTTTTCTTTTTCATATTGAATGAACTACATCGGTCCACTGTGGCAAAACTGAATTTTCTGGACATTGAGCGCAAAAGTGAGATCGTACTTTTTTCTTTTTCTACAAGGTTGTATAGATTGGTGTTCTATTTAGTACTTTCCAGTGCAGCTCATTTGCGGCGCCCAGAGAGGAATTATTTTCTTATTGCTACATACCTGTAGAACAATATTATAAATAAGGGATACTAACATGAAATATTAAAACCGTTAAGGATTTCATCAATAACTTATCATATATTTTTATAAAGGAAGAGAAGACTATATTAGAGGAACCATTTGATTTTAAATTCACTCGTCTTTCCAATATAGACTAAACCACAGTTACATTCTAGGCCATAAATTACATATTTCAAATTACAAGTGATGAAGTCTTTTATATTGTAATTAAATCCATTTACTATGAATTCTTTTATTTTGCTGGATCCTTTTACCGCCCGATACACTGTACACATTCCACATCTGTGGAAACCCCCAACTCCTATTGCTCATTCTTTTTGGTGGATCTACAGCACTGCCTACTAATTTATCCTTCAATGATGGGGTCCTTCTGTAAATAAAAGAGGAATTCTCCGGTAATTGTTCTCCATTAATAGGGACATTTTTTAAAATACTGCAGTGTTTTTTCAAAACTACCTTAATATCTTTATGTTGTGAATTAAAATTACATATGAATGACCATTCAGAGTTTTTTCATTTTCATTTCCACCTTTTTAGTACAGAAGTTTCTTTCTTTCTATTATAGTGGCTTTTTCTTTTGCTACTTCAACTATCTCCCTATCATAGCCCTTTTCTAAAAATCTCCATCTGTTCATAACATAAATTTTCCTTAGTGCAGTTACGCTTTACCCCTAAAAATTGGCCAAATGGTATACCGTCCAGCCAATTTCTGTAATGCTGGCTGTTTTTTTCTATATAGCTATTCAAGTCTGTCATTTTCCTATAAATCTTTGTGCATAAAATACTATTCTTCACATATATACACAGGTCTAAAAAGGTTATTTTAGTTTGTTTGCGAAAGTGAAATTAATATTAAAATCATTCTGATTTAAAGAATCACAAGAAAGCTTAAGATCATCAACTGACTCACTCCATAAAAAAGGACGTCATCTATAAACGTTGCCACGACACCAGATTTGCCCCCCATCTGGCGCTCCTTCCATATTTCTTGCTCCTCCCAGAAAGTCAAGACATCCCTGGTATCTTTCAAGTAAGCTCTTGTACAGTTTTACTATGAGTTGCAGGTATGAATCTACTAGCTTTGATAAATTTGAGGTTATGCTATTTGTCCCCGAAACTATTGGTCTCTTACTTTATAAAAATAAATGATAAGATATTGATAAAATCCTTAATGGTTCTAATATTTCATGTTAGTATCCCTTATTTATAATATTGTTCTCTGTGCTCTCCTTTTTTTTATGTTTTTACTAATATATTTTTTATATATTGTTTTTATGTTTTATGTATTGGACTTTATTTGTGAATTCTATGGATTAGGAATCCAGTTTTGTTATCGGAAACATAGCCCCCAGTATTGATAAATTAAGGTGAAACGCACAAATCCGTGCTGGAAAGCAATCGCGGCTATGAAAACTTTCGTTTTCTGGTCCTTAAGTCGATGGAACGCGAAACGGCCATCTACTTCCACTTTTGGCCTTGACGTCACTGATGGTCACTGCTAAATGCCGTATAAGGCTGGAAACACAAGCGCCGCCCTGGGGGAATTGTTATTCCATTACAGGAGGTATAAATATGGAGTCTGAATGATAAATCACTATGCTTCTGATGAAGGATATTTGATCTGAAACACATTAAGCATCTGGTGGCTGTTTTATCTATTGGGGGTATCCACTGTTGAAGGATGCGCTCTGGAGGATGGGGGAACTGGTTCCTGGGACTATCCAGAATGGCGGTTTGAGGTTAAAAGAAAGAGGAACCCCCTTAACAACTTATGTGGTGATTTGCTTGTTCATTTATTTTTCTTGTGAGTGTGATGTATAAATAAATCTTCATTTATGTTTAAGGCAATATTGCACTATTTGTCTGTTCTCTTTTTTTGCATTTGAGATGAGGAGCACACCCTTGGGGGATTTATCCGAAAGAGCAATAGGAGGAAAGAGCCTAAAGCATTGGAAATATAAAACAAAATTAGGATTTCCGTTTAAAGTGTAAGCATCACATTCACTATCCATTAAAACTTTAGGAGTGACTGTTTTCTGCGCCATTTCTGGGCCAAATATCTGCAAAGTGCTGTGGAATATGTGTGAGCTATATAAATAACTGGTAATAAATAATATGTACACAAAACAGCTGTATTTTTGCGATGCACAATTACAAGTTGACTCATCAGATTTGTATACTCTCAAACCCTGTAATATCTTTTGACAAAACATATTTGAATTTTATTAGCAGAAATTATAATTCTATAAAATATATAAGAAACTGTTGTTAATAATAATAATAATAGACAGTAAAACTACAGTGCAGCAGACAGAAATACATATTCAAAAATAATACAACATATAGGATACCACTGGGTAAGCGCTGTCAGGAGGTCAAGGCCAAACGTATTCTTAAAGTCTTTTTCTCTTAGTTCGTCGAACCGGAAAAAGAAACAGAATTGTGGACTATAGTGCAGTACCTTAGGTTAAGGATTTTAATACACATCACACACAATAAAAAACAACATTAAGAACATCCCAAGTTAAAATGACACTTAAAATAAACAGCATCTGCTGTTAGGCATTCTTGAGTGGACTTAATCCGACATAGATATGGCAGTGGGTAATTACCAGATGTAAGTGGATAACAGGCAAAAAGCAGTTCCACAGGCGTAAAACACCAGACTTTTCCGGCTGCAGCAGGAGAGTTCTCTGATGTGAATAGGCCTTTCTACTCTGGCATAGATGTTTCCACGTTCTTCTCCAGTCAGATGAGTCCACTGGGGCACCCACGCGTTCCGACCCTGCCTGGGTCTTTCTCAAGGTCAGCTCCCTTTGTGAATGCCAAATACTCCTTTTCGTCCGGTTTAAAAGTCCCTCTCTCCCTTCTGATTGGTCCCGGCACAGCTGGTCTCTATACATTGATTAATCTATCAGTCTCTGACACTTGTGCGCCGGGATCCACCTCCCTATACTCCCCTTTCTGAACATATCCAATCAGGACGCTATAACGTCCTGTCATTCAGTTCACGTGGTTCGTAGAGGGGGCGTTGTTGTCTTTACTGATCCTCCCTCCTTCTCCCTTGATGTGCTGAAAATCTCCACCTCCGATCACATGGGAGGCGTGCGCGGATACGTCATCACGTTATCGCGTCATGTTGTTACTCGTTGTCACGGTAACTATCCACTTCCGTGGTTTATACAGCTTCAAGGGTTGTTATGGTAACCACGGACCAGCAGCTGTGACAGCGCACTGATATCTACCAAATTGGTATTTTACATATTCAAAAATGTTGTGATGTAGGGGAAATTACTTTATATTTATTATAAAGCAATAATACTTCTAGCCATACTTAATGAATGATAGACTACAAGCATAATAAAAAAACACATGAATATCTAAGGCTAAAAGTGAGCATGGGCACAATCATCTAACTGGAATCTAAATCCATAAACAAGCAATGATGAAGTATAAGCTGTGACAAATGGGTTAGATCATCAAGAAATCCATGCACAATGCATTCAATGGTGTAAGTCCCTTCTTGTGAGATAATGTGGCTTAAGCAAGAAAATCTCGCAATAAAGGCTGACAACGTACAGTACTGTATATTACCGACTTGAATGGCCTTTTCGGAACCTAAATGGCATCTTACCCAGAGCTTGTGATCCAGCATATTCCGGGTCACTGATGTAAAAGGTGAATCTGTGAAAGCTGGAAACTTGTGATCCAGGCTTAGTGGGCTTATCAGGCTGATTTATTACCATATGAGTTTGACCCCCTGATGAAATTGCTACTGGTGAAGAAATGCACAAGAGACTTTGCTTTAGTTTCTACTTCCTTTCTGCACTTTGGATTCGCTCATAATTCACTGAGACACGCCGTCCTAATTATCATTTGGATGCATTATCTCATCAGCATGACTGTAATGACTGACTAGATTACATCACACTAAAACCTGCCTTGCAAAAGTACAAACATCTCCCCAATGCCCTAATATTACATTTCACTCTCCATCAAACTTTAATATTTTTTTTACCAATATGCTGCTCATTTAACCTTCATTTCATTTAAAAATATAATAGAGAAAATCAGTGACTTATTGCATATTTTAAATGATATTTAAATTGCCTTTGTTAAAGCATCGCTTTACATATTTATATGTATTGTATCTTATAGGCGCCTAGATGGCACAAGGGATGTTTGTGTGAGTGGGAAGTGTATAGCTAGATTTCTCAAGTTGTCAGGGGATCAGCCAAACTGTAGGTTGAGAATGGGGGCTGAATGTAGGACTGCAAATAAATAATAATAATAATAATAATAATAATAATAATAATAATAATGTATTCTAGTATACACTTAACTGAACATCACCCAAAAAAAAAAAAGTATACTTTAATTATATTAGGTATATTACTTAGCTCATTAACACAAAAGTGATGTTCTGTATTAATGTTGATAGATAGATAGATAGATAGATAGATAGATAGATAGATAGATAGATAGATAGATAGATATTTTGTTTTTAAAAATAAAAGTTATTCTATACTGCAAAGGAGACATTCAAGAACATGCTACAGTATGTTATCTGACTTGCAATCCAGATTTCACCCAAACTCTACTGCATTTCAGTGCGGACGTGTCTTTTTCAATCTCATTTATCTAACTTTACAAATTTGAATTCATTTCAGAATTTCAAAGGGAATTGCAAGATGTCAAGTTGATTTTGAATCTAAGTGCACTTTAAAAGAAGATGTTTATTTTTTTCTGTAAGTGGTCATGACAGCATACTGCAACTGAAGAGCTCAGCCAATGCATTCATCCCGTCCAATAATTATCATCCTTCTCTGAATTATTTCTCTCTGGTTTTATAAAGGAACTAGAAATACAACAAAGCTACACCCAATGTGATATGTCAGAGATGCATGACAAGCACTGATTAGAACAATCCCGTAAGACAATGTCACTTTTTTAGGAGAGTTCATGAAGATGATAGTACAACCAGAAATCAGCCGCCACAATCAATAAGTGATCCTGAGCAAAAGGCAGGCGCCCAACATTTAAAAGGAAGAGCAAATGTATTAAATGTCAGACATCTTCAATTTCTATAAAAATAAAACTATATAACAATAAGATATTGAGTTTAACAGAGGGATGTACAAGAATATTTTTACAAAAATATGAGAAGATGACTTCCAGCACAGCTGCAGATAAGAATTAAAAATGATGTGCTCCTGAAGTTACTGTACATCGGGGGAAGGGGGGTTATGGGCAAGATACACACTTTTGCTCTTGTGAGTGCACACCAAATATACTATGCTATAGTTTGTAGTCTTTCCCATATCATTGTCTTGTATTTCCTTATGCTTGTAGAGGCATCAAGAATAGTGCTGTAAGTGTGTTCATTTAACTTCAGTGTAATTAGCAAGGAACACATCCCTATATTATACACAAAAGAGAAAGAAAAATGGTACTTGGTACCTCCTGGCGCCAATTTTAATGCTCAGTAATTTAAATAACAGTCTGTCTGCAGCTCTCTTAAATTAGAGGGACCACCACGCCCTCCACAGGTGAACAAGACAAAAGAAAAAAACTAAAAAAGCGCTGACAAACTGATCAATACTAAAAGTCAATTACCTTTATTAAAATATGTAAAATACATAAAAAGACTGTCCCTAGACCACCTTTATTAGCTATATTAATATAGTGATCCTAATAGGTCCCTATCGTTATATAAACAAACAAATATTCCCCATTCACAACACTAATTAGTGTATTTTGTGGCAGAAAAGAAATATATAATAGACATAAGCAGCAATATTAGTACACTCAATACAGCAGGATGTTTAAATTAGCAACAAAATAGATGGATAATCCTTATAGTAATAACTGTTGCAGTATTTGTTTTCTGCAGCACAAATAGTTACAAATTCACGAAGTTATCTCCAAATAGTGTAACAAAAGTTCCAATGGCTAGTTGTTGATTTGTCAAGCAGATGGAATTAATATGCATGCAAAATTGAGCTGTATTGCAGTTGTAATTAATAATCTCTATTAGGCATGGCCATGCTTTAAATATCAGTTTTGTTTTTACCGCAACCTCCCTCTGATAAACGGGTTCCAGTCCACTCCCGGCTCTGGTGCTCCACGACCTTGTATCAAGCCTTATCCGGAGTTGTTGACGGTCCGAAAAACATTGGAGGGTACAGCAAGGTACAGAGACAGAAGACCAGTGCGGGTCTCGGGTCACAGTCAGTATGAGACGCGTTTCCCCGCCTTAGAGCAATTCAGCATCGGCGGCTTGACTGTTTATATAACGATAGGGACCTATTAGAATCACTATATTAATATAGCTAATAAAGGTGGTCTAGGGACAGACTTTTTATGTATTTTACATATTTTAATAAAGGTAATTGACTTTTAGTATTGATCAGTTTGTCAGCGCTTTTTTAGTTTTTTTCTTTTGTCTATATTATACACATTTTAGGAGACGTATCTCATGCGGGTGCTGGTTAAATGATACGCATTGATGGTAATAGCTAGTGTAGCCCTATTTAGGCTTCCTAGTATGGCTGTTGGCAATGAATACCTCTAGCAGGTTGGGATTAAAATGCCGGCGGTCAGAATACCAACCGTGGCATCCCAATGATCAGAATCCCGACAGGGAACGGTAAGTATACTTACTATCCTCCACTAGTCCCCCCCTAAACCTAATCCCCTGGGGCAGCAGCCCAACCCTAACCTCCCCCCCTCCCTGTGACAGATGCTCATTCAGGATACCAGTGGTCAGGAGTCCAGTGTCGGGCTGGTGACCCTATTCAGGTTGCCTTCCGAGTAGTGTTGGGATTCCGGCTGCAGTATTCTGATTGCTGGGATCCTGACCAGATTCCCTTAAATCATTAGTGTCATAGCTATAATATATCAATTTGCATTTCTTAATTGACATTACAATGTGGACAACTGCATTTTTCCTGTTGATTTTTAACGGGGAAAACAATACATGTTTGATTTTCAATTGTTTTGTATTTATGCTTGTTGCAGTGTTTTTGGAACACTGCAGAAACATTGTCAACCATGTATTGACACATAGGGGTATATTCAATAAGAGTCGGTTCCATTCCGACATGCAGTTGTCGGAATGGACCCAACAACCGCTATTCAAAAGAGCGGCCAAATCCGACTGTCAGATTTGGCCGTTCCCTGTTTCCTGACCTGCTGCTGCTGTCAACGCTGACAGCAGCGGCAGAGGGAGCTGTCAGCGGCACCGGGGGTGAGGAGATGTCTGCGGCGGTGGGGGGAGCAGTGGAGGAGATGGAGTGGACGGGGAGAGGAGGAGCAGCGGCTGCAGCAGCGGAGGCTCACAGTGGCATCCACCGGGCTCCAGCAAGCGGGACCTTGCTTGCTGGAGCCAGGTGGACGTTGCCGCTGGGTTCCTGCTCTCCCCGCTGCAGCGCTGCTCCCCCCTTCCTGTCTCCTGGTCTCAGCTCCCTCATCTCAATCCGACTTTTTTTAAAGTCGGATTGAGATTGTCGGAAACGGGGCTAAAACCTGTCTGCGTGCATTCCGAAAAGCTCAGTGGAGTGGGATGACTTGAGGAGAGCTGTTAGCCAGAGCTGGGATCTGACCACCGCCGCTGAGGGGAGCCACCAGGGCAGCCGGAGCCTCGGACGCTGCACGGCACTAGGAGAGACAAACACCAGGTACCCACTGTTAATGGGCTGGAGACCCGCTAGTCACTGTCGCCGCTAACAGTTACTTGCTCCAGCCGCACTTTCACCCCAGCTAGTACCCTTCAACAAAAAGTGTCACTTCATATCGCTGAGCAGGGTAGAGGGGAGGGAGTAGAGAGAGAGACTGAGTTACTCCATCTAGTGCAGTTGAAACTTGAGAGTGCCTCTATCCATACTTGATATACCCTGCACCAGTGCTTGAAACAGCGTAATAGACAGCACGTTCCAAGGTTAATTGCAATTTACCTCAGGAGAGGCTGGCATCAGAGAAAACCCTGTACTCTTCAGTGTGTGAGTTAGAACAGGACTCTTTATGCACTAACAGGGCACCCTAAGACTTAAGGTGGGTACACACTAATAGATATCTCTGCTTATATCTATGGACGGATTGGGCAGTGTGCTGTGCATACACACTGCCCGATCCGTCGGGGACTGACGTCATGAACTGGGCGGGCGTATACACACGCCCGCCCAGTTCAGCTGTCAATCACCGCCGGCTGCCGCAGCATGTGCACGGGCGGTCGGCCTACCGCCCCGTACACACACAGCGACGCGCCAATATATCGGTAGATATATTAGCCGTCGGCTGTGCTGCACGGCCGACGCGATACGTCTGTGAACGACGGAGTTCACAGACGTATCGGCCGTACACACTGGCCGACGGTACCGCAATATATCGTCCGTTCAAGAGAACGGCCGATATATCGACCAGTGTATACGGGCCTTAACACTTACCAAGTTTACTTTCCACTTGTATAGAACTGTTGCTCTGCTTGTTTCTTATCCGAACATTGATACCTGCATGCCATCTGCTGATAGATTCTGCCAAACCCGCCTGCCTGTCTGTTTTGTCTGCTATAAATCTGCTCACTAATACTTGCCCTGGCTTATGAGAGGGTATCCGCTACAAACTGCTATGATCCCTCATAACCTGCAGTCACCTGCCTAGCCCTAGTACTGCAATATTTATTAATTTATTTATTTTAAAGAATATTTTATTAGGTAATGCAAAATAAGGTTACACCAAATGGAATAAACAACAGAAATAACAGAGAACCTCAAGCAAATCATTGTTGGCAATTGTAAACTGAATTTGAGGTCCAGTAGATATCGTCAAAAATAAGTAGTGGCGTAACATATCAAAGTATTGAAATAAAGTATAACATTTTGTCTATTTGAAGAAGAGTACACTGGTTAACAATTTGAACAGTGTGCAACAGAATACAAGAGAAAATATAACAGAACTTTAAGGAATATGTAAAGAGAGAAACAAGAGAGTAGAAAGAGTAGAAAGAGGGAGAGAAAAAGAAAGAGGGGGAGAAAGGGGGGGGGGGGGACAAGAGTCGGGAATTATGGAGTCAGAGAGATAGAAATAGGACAGAAGTAGGGGAGGGGGGGTAGCCAGTCGAGGCATGTGCGCCGCATTAGAGTAGTTTAGTAGTCCACAAAGTGAGATCAGATGGTCGACAAGGGAGGTTCGGCATCATTGTAAGCGGTCCAAGGTGACCAGACGCGAACAAATTGAGTCGGGGTATCATGGATAACTGAGGAGATTCGCTCCAATCTGTATGTTGACCATATGGCATTAATGGTAGCAGGGAGAGGAGAAGGAGCGGTAGATTTCCAATGTGCTGCAATTTGACATTTAGCGGTGTTAAGTATATGATTAATCAGTTTATGTGTCGGTCGTGAAAGGTTGGGGATCGGTCTAGCTAAAAGCGTAAAAAGGTGAAGAGGGCATTTCAAAGTCAGTGACATTTTTAATTAATTTGTGTATTTCCTTCCAATATTGGTTTATACTAGGGCATGTCCACCAAATGTGTAGTAAAGACCCTTCCTTGCCACATTGTCGCCAACAGAGATCCGAAGCATTAGGGTAAATGACACGGAGGCGGGTCGGGACTAGGTACCAGCGAGTGTAGAGTTTATAAGCATTTTCTTTAATACGCACTGAGATTGAACATTTCTAAATTGCTAACTTAATTTGAGACCATTCGTTAGGAGTCAGAGCCTCCCCAGTGTCATTCTCCCAGGCCAGTTCATGAGTTTCTTTAGAGGGTTGATTGTAGGATAGTAGAATGTTATAAATTGATGAAATGAGGCCTTTAGATAATTGGTGTGAACGACAAAGGGATTCAATAGCTGAAATAGGTGTAAAGGGCGTGCCTGGAGAGGGATGGTTAAGTGAGTGGTAAAAATGTTGGATTTGTAAAAACTGGTAGAAGACTCTGTGGGGAAGATTAAAGCGAGATTGTATGGTAGCAAAGTCTGGAAAGGTATGTAGGGGAGCTATGTCCATAGGGAATAAGATATTATGAGCAGTCCACAGTGGGAATTGACAGTGGTCCATACCAGGAGTGAAAGCAGGATTGTTCCATAATGGGGCCAGAAGGGGGTGAAGCGAGCAAAGCTTATAGGAACGTGTACAGAAATCCCAGGTGGATAGTGTGAACCGTATCGTAGGAAGAAGGGACGAAGTCGGAGGACGATGTGCGCGGGAGCACCATAACAGGGTAGAAGGGGAATAAACCGACAATGCATGGGCTTCGATATGCGTCCAAATTTTCTGGTTTGGAGGGGCATGCCAATGAATACAAGGGGCCAGATGGACAGCTCGATAGTATTTAATAAGATCAGGGATGCCCATCCCCCCTGAAGCCTGATGTTTTTGCAATATTCGCATCTTAACTCTTGGTTTCTTGGTTGCCCATATAAAATTTGAGATGTCCCGCTGTAAGTTCTTAAGAATGGAGGTGGGAATATGAATTGGGAGTGTCTGCCATAGGTATAATAAGCGGGATAAAACGTTCATTTTAACCGCTGCCGTGCGACCGAACCATGATATATATTGTTTGTCCCATGTGGAGAGATCCGATTTGATAGAGGCCAGTAACCTGGGGAAGTTAGCAGCGTATAACCGGGGATATGATTTGGTTAGATACACCCCCAAATATTTGAGTTTTTCGGGTTGCCACCGAAAAGGAAATTCAGTTTGAAGCTGTGTCAGATCTGAGTGTGGAATATTGATATCTAAAAATTCAGTTTTATCTGTGTTGATGTTATAGTTTGAATGGCAGCCGTAAGTGCGAGACTCAGCAAACAGGGTCGGAAGGGAGATAGTAGAATTGGTTAAAGTCAGTATTACATCGTCCACATATAGTGCTATCTTATGGTCCGAGTGTCCCACCTTGATGCCCATAATTATTATTATTACATTTTATTTATAAGGCGCCACATGTGTTTCGCAGCGCCGTACAAAGGACAGTACAGGGAGACAAAACATAGCATTACAGTAAATAAATAACAGAAATAGAGTACAGGTAACATAGAGCACCACACGTTCTCAAGACATAATACAGCTAAGATGTAAGTATTGAGGGAGTGATCATCATACTACTAGATGCTGGTGGTCATAGATGGAGGTGAGCCTTTACTAGCAGGATAAAGATGGTCGTTGAGTAGGGGAGAGCTGCGAGTGAAATGTGTCGAGATGAGGGCTTAGATAGCAAGAGGAAAGAGGGCCCTGCTCTGAAGAGCTAACAATCTAGTGGGGAGGGGCAACAGACAGATGACAAGAGGTGCAGGCAAGTGGGAGGTAGCCTGATGGCAGTATGCAAGCAAAGCTGAGATGTTTACGGCATGAGGCAGGGGGGTGGAGGCGCAGCTTCAGCACTGGGTTATGCATCGGGAGAGTATGCTTTGATGAATAGGTGGGTTTTTAGTGCCCGTTTGAAGCTTTGCAAGGTCGGGGAGAGTCTAATGGAGCGGGGGAGTGCGTTCCACTGAAGGGGTGCAGCACGGGCAAAATCCTGAACTCGTGCATGGGAAGCAGTGACCAGGGCGGTGGAGAGGCGACGGTCATTGGTCAACCGTAGGGGGCGGGAGGGAGTATGAAGGGAAAGGAGGTTGGAGATGTAGGGAGCAGTGGAATTAGAGATGGCCTTGTATGTGAGGGTGAGGAGTTTGAAGAGGATTCTGTAGGGGAATGGGAGCCAGTGTAGATTTTGTCGAAGGGGAGTGGCAGATGTGGTGCGGCGGGAGAGGAAGATAAGCCTAGCTGCGGTGTTCAGGACAGATTGGAGGGGAGCAATATGGGAGCAAGCGAGGCCAGTGAGGAGAACATTGCAGTAGTCGAGTCGTGAGATGACCAGTGAGTGGATGATGAGTTTAGTTGCACTCTGGGAGCGATATGGCCTGATACGATCAATGTTGCGTAGCTGGAAACGGCAGGATTGTGCCAGAGCTTGGATGTGGGGTGCAAAGGAGAGGGAGGAGTCAAGAGTGACGCCCAAGCAGCGGAGTTGGGGAACGGGGAAGATGGTGGTGTTGTCAACAAGGATAAAGATATTGGTCAGGGGTGTTGCTCTGGATGGGGGGAAGATGGACACCAACAGGAAGGATGGAAGGGTGTGAGGTGGTGCTGGAGGCAGACAGAGAAGGAGCGGTTAGTGAGGTAAGAAGAAAACCAGTCAAGGACAGTGCTAGAGAGGCCAGCGTTTTGGAGTGTGCGGAGGAGGAGAGCATGATCTACGGTGTCAAAGGCAGCAGAGAGGTCCAGAAGGATGAGCAGAGAGAAGTGGCCCCTGGATTTGGCCGAAAGCAGGTCATTGGTGACTTTCACCAGGGCAGTCTCAGTTGAGTGAAGTGGGCGAAAGCCAGACTGTAGTGGATTGAAGATGGAGTTGTCAGAGAGGTAGCTTGTGAGACGGCTGTAGACTAGTCGTTCAAGTAATTTGGAGGCGAAGGGAGAAGAGAGATGGGGCGGTAGTTAGTGGGTGATGAGGGGTCGAGGTTGGGTTTTTTGAGAATAGGTGAGACCAGAGCATGTTTGAATGGCGAGGGGAAGATGCCAGTAAAGAGGGACAGGTTAAAGAGGTGAGCAAGGTGGGAGCAGGCAGTGGGAGAGAGGGAGCGGAGAAGACGGGAGGGAAGGGGGTCCAGGGGGCAGGTGGAGGGGGGAGGATAAGATGAGGGAGTGGACTTCCTTTTCTGAAGTGCGACGGAAGGAGGACAGGGTGGGATAGATGGAGGGGAGGGATAAAGGGGGCATGGTGGTAGCAGAGGGGTGACGGCGGGAGATGTCGTGTTGGATGTCCTCAATTTTGGAGATGAAGAAGGAGGCAAAGTCAGTGACAGTGAGGGAGGATGGGAGGAGAGGAGGAGGGGGGCGAAGGAGAGTGTTGAAAGTTTCAAAGAGACGGCGTGGACAGGAGGACTGAGAAGAGATGAGTGCTTGGAAAAAGGATTGCTTGGCGAGGGAAAGAGCAGAGCTGTAGGAGGAGAGAATAAACTTCAAATGGAGGAAGTTCAGCGGAGCGTGAGCATTTTTGTAAGAAACGTGTTAGTTTGGTGTGCCAGGGTTGGGGTTTGGAGCGGCGGAGGGGGACAGAGGAGAGGGGGGCCACAGAGTCGAGAGCAGCGGTTAGGGAAGAGTTATACAAGGAGGCTGCCTGGTTGGGACAAGTTATAGTGGAAAGAGGAGATGAGGAAAGAGGAGATAGGAAAGTCTCGAGGGAGGACATGAAAGTGGGGTTGAGAGACCCGAGATTGCGTCTGGTGGTGGTGGGTCTGGGCGTGGAGAGGAGGATGAGAGGGTGAAAGAAAGCAGATGGTGGTCAGAGAGAGGGAAGGAAGAGTTTGAGAAATCAGAGAGATCACATCGGTGGGTGAAGACAAGGTCGAGGGAGTGGCCGAGATTGTGAGTAGGGGTGGAGGTCCATTGAGAAAGTCCAAAGGAGGTGGAAAGGGCGAGAAGATTAGTGGAAGCAACATTAGTGATGTCAATAGGGATGTTAAAGTCACCGAGGATGACAGAGGAAAGGTCGCAGGAGAGAAAGTGGGGAAGCCAGGCAAGGAAAGGTGAACAGTGGCCAGGGGGGCAGTAGATCACTGCCACAAGGAGGTGACTGGGGAAGAAGAGGCGGATAGTGTGGACCTCGAAGGTGGAGAAGGTGAGGGAGGGCTCAGGTGGGATGACACGAAAGGTGCAGTTAGGGGAGAGAAGGATGCCCACGCCTCCACCCTGGCGACCATCAGGTCTGACCGTGTGGGTGAAGGAGAGGCCTCCGTAGGAGAGGGCAGCAGGGGAGGTGGTGTCAGAGGAGGAGAGCCAGGTTTCAGTGATGGCGAGAAAGTTAAAAGTGTGGGAGATGAAGAGGTCGTGGATAGTTGGCAGCTTGTTGCAGATTGATCTAGCATTCCAGAGTGCACAGGAGAAAGGAAGGGAGGGGACAGGGGCGATAGGGATAAGGTTGGCTGGGTTCTGAGTGTATGTGGGTGATTTGGAATTTGGGGGGTGAGACCTGGCAGTGAGGATTGGTATGTGACCGGATCGAGGAGACATAATTTGGTACAGTAGTGTTCAGAGGAATAGAATGGTGTGGGTGTAATATAGAATGAACAAGGAGAATATGGGGTGTAATGTAAGCAAAAGACCGTGCAAACAGAATTTTAAGAAATAATGGAAGGAACGGAAAGGCTGAGATGGATACACAGTGGTTGTAGATTGTGTAACTGAGTGTGAGCAATGTGTGAGAGCAGTAGGGCTGTTACTTAATAGGACAGGTAGTTTAGTGTCCAGGCTGTGCAGGCTGCAGGCGTTGCTGTTAGTGGTGTAGGTAACTCACTGTAGTATGTTGTTTGCAGTTCTTTTGTGGAGGTGGGGGTGATAGTCTGCTGTCCTTCTGTTTCTCTCCTGTTTATCTCTGTATATCTCCAAAAATTATATCACACTTTGCACTACTTAGCAACAAAGATGCTTGCAGCCTAAGAGGCTTGCAGCCTTGATCTATACTAGTTAAATAAACATGCAGACATGGATACAGGGTTAATTGATAGCAGCACCCACCCCAGTAGCGGATCTTGCCACGGGCAAGCAGGACTTTTGCCCGGGGCGCCGCCTTCCGGAGGGCGCCGCACCATGGCAAGATCCGCTACTGCCCCAGCTGCCCGCCGCTACTGCCCCCAGCTGCCCGCTGCCGCTGCGAAGGGAACTAGATGCATAGCGTCTAGTTTCCCTTCATGGAGAGGACCTTTACTGTGCGGTGCGCGATGACGTCATCGCGCACCGCACAGCAAAAGTCCTCTCCACGAAGGGAACTAGACGCTACGCATCTAGTTCCCCTTCGTGGAGAGGACCTTTTGCGGCGCTACTCTACTGAACAGGGGGCGTAACTGACCACGCCCCCTGCATGAAGCCACGCCCCTATTTCCCGCCCGGGGCGCATAAAGCGCTGGAACCGGCCCTGACCCACCCTCTGAAAACTCCACCCACAACAAAAGGTTGCCTCAAGGTGTGAACAAACCACTATACCCCCACTAATACACAGTGAGAACAGACTATAGTCTGGCCTAGAAATCACTAATTAAAGATAAAATTGTCAATACCTAGCATAGTTCAAAAAGCATGTAATGGATGGATGTAAAAGTTGCAGCAGTGAGAGATTGTCAATACCTAGCATAGTTCAAAAAGCATGTAATAGCATGTAATACTGTCATTAAGTCTAATCCGCGCGGCAAGAAGCTCCATAACGAAAGCAAACAAAAGGGGAGAAAGGGGACAACCTTGTCGGGTGCCGTTCTTAATTTGAAAGTGTTCGGAGGAGAGGCCATTTACCAGTACGGAGGCTGAGGGGTTATGATAGAGAGAGTTAATCCCATTGAGAAAAGCGCCTCGAAATCCCATATGACATAGGGTTTGAGTTAAAAACGGCCAGGCGACCCTGTCGAAGGCTTTTTCAGCATCAAGCGCCACCACCAGGGTCGATAGCGAGCGAATTGTCGTTATATGAATAAGATTGATCAGTCGCCTCGTATTGTCGGAAGCTTGTCTGTTGGGGATGTATAGGGGTTAATCGCATGGCAAGAATCTTAGTGAAGAGTTTTAAATCAACATTTAGGAAAGAGATAGGCCTGTAATTGCCCATCTCAAGAGGGTCTCTCTGTGGTTTAGGGATAATTATAATGTTGGCCCTGGTGGTGGCATCATCAAGTGAACCGCCTTCTAGTAGCGAATTGAAAAGGGGGCGAAGCATAGGCAGCAGCGAATCAGTAAATTTTTTATAGTATAGGGCGGTGAAGCCATCAGGGCCTGGTGCTGCAGAGCAGCGTAACAATTTAATAGCTACTCTAATTTCTTCGTAGGTGATCGCTGCATTAAGGGTTTAAAGTTGAGTCGCGAATAACGTGGGCAAAAAGCAGGAATCTAGGTAGTGGCTAAGAGAGGTGGAATCTGGGAGCGAGGTGTCGGGGCTATGCGAGAGAGATTGTAAAGTGATTCAAAGAACTGACGGAATTGCCTAGTCATTACTTGTGGATCGTGAGTGGTAGTGCCGTCGAGACATTTCAGTGTAAGAATACGGTTACGAGTACGTTTAGCGCGAAGCTTAGGAGCCTTGATGGTGTCGGCTTTGTCAGATATGTCGTAGAAAGTTTATCGAACCCACAATAGAGTCTGCGCTGCCTTTTTAGACAAAATTTGCGACAATTGGCCCTTAGCAGCGAGTATTTTTAAGTAAGTGCATCTGGTAGGGTGCGTATGGTGAAAATCTGTTAGGAAGGCTAGTGATTTTTCAAGCTCTATTATTCGTGCCGTCTCTGCTATTTTAGATGCAGCCGCTAAACAGATAAGGGTACCCCGAAGTGTAGCCTTATGAGCTTCCCATAGGGTGGGTGGGGGGATACCAGGGGTGGCGTTGAGGGAAAAAAAATCTGTGAGGGCTGTGGTAATAACCTCAATATTGGCTTGTTTCAAGAGGAGGGATTTGTTAAGCCGCCAGTGGCGAGTAGGGCGCGGACCTATATGAATAGAGATTTCCAGTTCTACAGCTAAATGATCTGACCATGGGATAGGGAGGACCTGAGCGCCAAGAAGAGTTTGGGAAGTAGCACGATCAATAAAAAAATAATCTATGCGAGTGTGCAGGTCATGGGGAGGAGAGTAATGTGTGAATCCTCTCGCAGTGGGATATTGTATTCTCCATGCATCATATAGATCGTGGAGAGCTAGATGTGAAAGAAGCATCTTGGACGATTTAGCGTGTTGGGGGGTGTATCAGGGGAGCGAGATTTGTTGAGTTTGGAGTCTATGATAGTATTGAAATCCTCTCCTATGATGGTGAGTCCCCAGGGTAGCTGGGCAAGTCGATCGAAAAAGGTAGCGTAGAGAGAGATCCCTGTTGGCCGTTAGGGGCATAAACTGAGGCCAATATGATTGGGGATTGTTTGTACGTTCCCGTGAGGATAAGAAAGCGGCCCTGCGGATCAGAAACTGAATCGTGTATAGTGATAGGCGTGGTATGATGTATCAGTATCGCGGTGCCTTGACGTTTAGCATTCATGGAGGAGTGAAAGACCATGGGATATAGTTTGGATGCGAGGGATGGATGGGGAGTTTTAAGATGGGTCTCTTGCAGCATAACAATATTAGATTTACGTCTATGGAAATATTGAATGGCCATAGCTCTCTTGGTGGGGGAGTTGAGGCCGTTTACATTAAGAGTCAGAACAGTCATCTTCATGGTGGGTAAGAATAAAATGGGCTTAGCAATAAACAGGGCCTACACCTCGACTGGCAGGAAGAGCAGGGGAGGAGACCAAGAAGGGGGTAAAGATAATGAGAAAGGAAGTAAGAATTAGAGAAGAGAGAAGGCGACCTACTCCTATAGCGAAGACAGGTCCAGGGTGGAAAGAAAGAGTGTCGCTAAGACACATCCATCTTCTGGAGACATGGGTGAATAAGAACAACAAAATTCGCAGCAGATGAAGTATAGTGAACATACTAGGTAACAACAAGAACGAGATGACCTAAGGGGGAAAAAGGGCATGCATTGACACAATAACGCATGAAATAAGAACGGGTGAAAACATAAAAAATGTGAATCCAATGTATATATTGACAGCCAAAAAAGACAGGACTGAAAGAATAAACAATATTGAAATAGAGAAGAGCAAGTGTGACAGTTAGGTGCAGTTGAGCAGACACTTCCCCATAACAAATAGTAATTAAAGAGAAAATAAGAGCAGGGAGCTGGCGCAGCTAGAATCAATAGAAGAAAAAGAATTACCATTCAGTGTATTGGTAATAGTGCTCCAGTAGGGGAGCCTAACTTGTATCAAAAAAGCGTCAGAGCTGTCTAAAGATCAAATATGAAAGAAACATTAAACACAACCTTTAGTAACAACTGAAAAAGAAGAGCTAATATTCATTCTATAGAGCAGAAAGGTAAGAGTGCTCCAGTAGGGGAGCCAAACATATGACTAGGGAGCGTCAAAAGTGTCTAGAGAATTAACATTAATAAAATGTAAAGCATTACTTCCATAACAACAGAACAAGTACAATTAAGCCCTGGACCAGTCCGGGACGGCGCCACGGGTCTATGTGGTGAAACAGACTGTTGTCGGCATATTTCTGGAACGTCTTCTAGGAGACCAAGCAACTTCAGCAGGTCATAACCTTGGGCTGGAGTCTTAACAGCGTGAGTCGTACCATTTCTGGTAACCAATAATTGAAAGGGGAAGCCCCACTTATATATGATAGAGTGGGTTCTCAAAGTCTTGGTGACATTCAGTAGATCTCTCCGTTTCTTAAGTGTAGACGGGGCCAAATCCTGAAAAAGTTGGAGTTGAGACCCAGAGTAGGAGACCGTTGAGAGCCCTCTAACAGCGGTCATAATCTGCTCTTTCACTTTAAAGTAGTGAAAGCGGAGGATAACGTTCCGTGGTGGTTGAGTCGAGGGCGGTTTGGGGTGGAGAGCCCTATGGACCCTGTCAAGCTGGAAAAGATCCACAGAAATGTCAGGGACTAGTTGAAGAAAATGGCCCTCTAAGTAGGCAGGGAGTGAATCGGCAGTTTCCGTTTCCGGGATGTTGCGTATGCGGGTATTGTTCCGCCTATTTTGATTTTCAATGTCCTCGAGATGGTCTTTGTACGATTCCAAGTCAGCCCGTAGATCCGTAAATTCTTGGTCCATCACGCTCTGATATTGACAGATTTCATCTACCTTCTGTTCGAGAGTGTCCGTTCTGGAACCAAGATCAGCAAGTTCCGATTTAAAATCTGCAAGGGCTGACCTCATCTCTGATTGTATCGTTTTGGTAACTATAGAGATCACATCATTAGCCGAAAGAGGGGGGTCAGCAGAAGATACGCCGGCCATGGTCAGGGTACCTTCTTCCGCAGGCAGTTGTTTTGGGAGAGAACCGGCTTTTTCCCACGCCCTAATGATACTGGGTTTGAATGGAGCAGGGGGCCTTCCGGCACTTCTGTGGCATACCGTGCAAAAGACCATACACCAGAGCAAAAAGTAAAAAAAATAGCAGGGTGAGACAGATATTATGGGGCTTCCCTTAAAAGAATGGCAGTTACGGTCTCATGAAAACAATTGCAATGGAAGCAGTTGGCATCAGTAACAGAGACGTGCAGTTAGGCCCTTGCTCGGGTCAGGTCATCTCGTGAGTTAAAGGAGAAACAGCATCATGCGAGTTGAAGAGAGCACATGAAATGAGGAACTAACTACTAAAGTATAGGAATGGAGGACACAGGTGAGCAGCACTACACGGAGAAGCACATGACAGTACCCCTAATCAGCTGCGTCAAATACCTATTGGTATGTCGGCCAGGGCCTTGAGAGCTAATCGATCAGGTGAGACGTCTCCTGTGTGTGCTCCTAATAATACACTGTGGATGAAATAGGAGCAGGAGTGAGTCTTCAGCCACACTGAGTGACACAGTATACCTGGCAGACTGTAGTGGTGCCCTATTGTATAGGTCTAGCGCCTCCAGGCAACAAAGCGGCTCTCAGGTAATGGGCCACAAGGGGTATGTGCCAGGCCAGTGTGGGGGAGAGTAGAGAATTGTTGAGGGAGAGAGCGGAGCACAGGGCACAGGAACAGTCAGCAGTGGGAGGATGGGAGCAAGTCATACCTAACACCCACTCACCAGCCCAGTGGAGGCTTGCAGTACCCGGGATACATCTTGCGAGGTCCACTGAAGGGGAGTGCGGCCCTGGGGATGCAGGCAGAGCGGGTCCTGCAGTGTGGAGAGGTGAGCCGGGTCAGCTGTCCCCGCCACGCAGGCAGCGGCGTGTAGCGTACAGTGGGTGCCCGACACTCTCCAAGATGGCCGCCGGACGATCCGTACAGTGGATGGTGCGCCCAGCGCCGGCAGGGCGGGTGAGCCGAGGCAGCAGTGGGGGCCGGTGTGACAAGTCCAGCGGGTCCGGCGGTAGTTGGAGCTCGCGGTGGCTGGCCAGGACGTGTTATCCACTGCGTGCGGGGCGCCAGGGACCTGGATCCGGCTCAAAATTGAGGCCCCGGTCTGGAGGGAGCAGACAGGCCACAGTCCGCAGGAGCTCCAATAAGTTACTCCCCGACTCTGCAGCCGCTGTCCGGGCACCCCACTGGATGGTACAGGAGCAAGGCTGTAAGTAGGGGTATTTTATGGGCTGAGGTAGGGAAAATAAGGGTATTTAGTCCTCTTGGGAAACGGAGCTCAGGACAAACGTGTCCTTTCCTCTTAGCAGCCAGGCCACGCCCCCAGTACTGCATTATTCCTTGTCACTTAGAAGGAGCCGGCGCTGTTCCTCTACTGAGTTACCTGTTTTCTCCAACTACAGATTATACTTATATGTCAGCTTAATGCATGCTTTTACACTGACTGAGGGGTGTAGTATGGTATGCCGGCGGTCGGGCTCCCGGCGACCAGCATACCGGCGCCGGGAGCCCGACCGCCGGCATACCGACACCGTGGCGAGCGCAAATCAGCCCCTTGCGGGCTCGCTGCGCTCACCGCGCTACGGGCACGGTGGTGCGCTACGCGCGCCACGCTATTTTATTCTCCCTCCAGGGGGTCGTGGACCCCCACGAGGGAGAATATGTGCCGGTTTGCCGGGTGTCGGGATTCCAGCGCCGGTATACTGTGCGCCGGGATCCCGACATTCGGCAAACTGAAGACCACCCCTGACTGAGCAGTGTTAGGAACCTGCATGCCATTCTTTACCTGCACTGAGCTGCTTGCTCTGTCTATACTGTGTACCTGCTACTGCTAATCCACACTACGGAATTGTACTTTATATATACTGTGCTATTAATTCTTAACTACCAGCTTTACCTGCTATCCTTACGACTGTGGATTACAACAGGTTCTCTTAAATTGACTTCTCCGCTACTTAGGATAACTATAAACTGAGTACATACTTAAGTTTAGGAGCAGGTTAAATTGACAGTTGATGTAATGCCGCCACTGTGTGCACATGTTAGAATATTACAAGTGATTTGTACATGTACAGTCTAAGGAGGTAGTATACTAATACATTGTGACTTTATATTCTTGTTTTGTCATATGATTGCATATTCTTATTTGCATTGTTTCTTCATTGGTGGAATTGTATTCGCCTGATAACCTATTAATTCCATAGTGGTGACCAATTGTTCCCGAATAATAAATCATATGTCACCGTCCTAATGTATGGTGACTTTTTTATTGGGTCCTCTGGGGTTGGGGTTCCGCGCCTCTCTGCCTCGGGTTCCAGCGGGATGCAGTCAGTTTACCTCCAATCAAAATCCAGACGTTCAAAATCCCGACACCAATTGTCCGATGGTCAAAAACCCGACAAGGTCAAAATCTCGACATGGATAAAATACCGACATTTAAAATACCGCCGAGGTCAAAATACCGACATGTAAAATGCCAACAGGTCAAAATACCGACATGAGTTTTTCATGATTTTTTTCATTGAAACTGACTTGTTCATACTTTACCATCCCAGTGGACCTGGAGGGGGAATATAATAGTGTGCCGAGCGCAGCGAGGCACCGTGCCCGAAGCATGGCGAGCGCAGCGAGCCATGCGAGGGGACACGGTACACTTTATATGGTGCCCATGTTGACTTATGTCGACATTCACACAAAAAACAAAAATGCATGTCGGTATTTTGACCTGTCGGCATTTTACATGTCGGTATTTTGACCTTGTCGGTATTTTAAATGTCGTTATTTTGTCCATGTCGGGATTTTGACCTTGTCGGGATTTTGACCATCGGTCAATTGGTGTCGGGATTTTGATTGGAGGTATTTCATACCGATCCCGTTCCAGCAGTGAGATCCAGCTCAAGAAGTAATCCCGGGCAAAGAATTATTATTATTATTATTATTATTATCCTTTATTTATATGGCGCCACAAGGGTTCCGCAGCGCCCAAATACAGAAATACAGAGTACATATGCACATAATCAAAACAGGAAAACAGTGACTTACAGTTGATGACAATTTAGGACAAGTACATGGTAACTTAGCATAACTACACCAGTAAATGACAGAGAAGTTCCAGGTGGCCAAAAAACTGCTTGATTTGGGCAGTTGAGGATTATTAAAGTAAGAAAAGGATAAGCACATGAGGGAAGAGGTCCCTACTCGTGAGAGCTTACAATCTAAGGGGAGGGGTAGACAGACAGGGGTGACACAGATGGGGTACATAGAGAGCGTAGAACAGAGGGTTAGGATGAGATTTGGCTGGGTTTGGTAAAGAAATGGGTCTTAAGAGCCTGTTTGAAGTTTTGTAGAGAGGTGGAGAGTCTGAGGGGGAGAGGTAAATAATTCCAGAGGAAAGGAGCAGCACGTGAAAAATCTTGGAGATAGGAGTGGGAGGAAGTAATCAGAAGACAGGAGAGCCGGCGTGCATTAGCAGAGCGAAGAGGACGAGTGGGAGAGTAAAGGGAGATAAGGTCAGAGATGTAAATGGGAGAGGAGTGGGTGAGTGCTTTGTAAGTGAGAGTGAGAAGTTTGAATTGGATTCTGAAAGGGAAGGGTAGCCAGTGAAGGGCTTGTAGGAGAGGGGAGGTGGACGTAGTGCGTTTGGTGAGGAAGATAAGCCGGGCAGCAGTATTGAGGATAGATTGGAGTGGAGAGAGGTAATTGTCAGGGAGGCCAGTTAGGAGGAGATTACAGTAGTCCAGTCTGGAAATAATCAGTGAGTGAATAATGATCTTAGTGGCATCCTGGGTGAGAAACGGTCTGATCCTGGAAATGTTTTTGAGATGAAAATGACAGGTTTGTGAGAGGTGCTGAATGTGTGGTTTGAAGGAGAGGGAGGAGTCAAGGATTACACCAAGACAGCGTACTTGGGGGCTAGAGGAGATAGTCGTGCCATCAATGGATAATGAAATTGTGGGAGGTGAGGTTGTGCGGGAGGGTGGGAAGATGATCAGCTCGGTCTTAGACATGTTGAGTTTAAGAAAGCGCTGGGACATCCAGGAAGAGATAGCAGAAAGACAGTAAGAGGCACGAGTGAGGAGAGCCGTGGAGAGAGCAGGGGAGAAGAGGTAGATTTGAGTGTCGTCAGCATAGAGGTGATACTGGAAATTAAAAGAAATAATGAGTTCACCTAAAGAGGACGTATAGAGAGAGAAAAGGAGAGGACCAAGAACAGAACCTTGGGGGACACCAACAGTTAGTGGAAGTGGGGGCGAGGTAGCATCATGAGAGGAGACAGAGAAGGAACGATCAGAGAGGTAGGAGGACAGCCAGGAGAGGGTAGTATCGCGTAGACCAAGAGAGTGAAGGATTTGCAGAAGGAGAGGATGGTCCACAGTGTCAAAAGCAGCAGAGAGGTCAAGAAGAATAAGCAGAGAGTAGTGGCCCTTAGATTTGGCGGCATGGAGGTCATTGCAGACTTTTGTGAGGGCAGTTTCAGTGGAGTGGAGAGAGCGGAAACCAGACTGGAATGGGTCAAGCAGTGAGTGAGAGGAAAGAAAGGCAGTGAGGCGATTATAGACAATATGCTCAAGAAGTTTGGAGGCAAAGGGGAGGAGAGAGATGGGTCGATAGTTGGAGAGAGTGTTAGGATCAAGGGTAGGTTTTTTAAGAATAGGGGAGACAAGAGCATGCTTGAAGGCAGAGGGGAGAGTGCCTGATGAGAGGGAGGGATTGAGAAGGTGGGCAAGATGGGAACAGGCAGAAGGAGAGAGGTAGCGGAGGAGGTGGGATGGGATAGGGTCGAGTGGGGAGGTTGTGGGGGGGGAGTGTATGAGGGCCATGACTTCCTCGCCAGATATATGGGAGAAAGATGTCAGAGTTGGAAAGAGGGTAGGGGAGGGGTGGCAAAGGATGGGTGGTGGCTGGTTGCTGGACTGGTGGGATGTGATGTCCTGACGTATGGAGTCAATCTTGGATGTGAAATAAGTGGCAAAGTCAAGAGCAGACACTGAGGAAGGGAGAGGAGGTGGTGGTGGGCAGAGGAGGGAGTTAACAGTGGCAAAGAGGCGCCGGGGGTTGGAAGAGTGGGTGGAGATGAGGATTCTGAAGTATGATTGTTTAGCGAGGGAAAGGGCAGCACTGAAGGATGAGAGCATGAATTTGAAGTGGAGGAAGTCTGCTTGAGAGCGTGATTTCCTCCACTGTCGCTCGGCAGTACGTGAGCATTTTTGTAGATATCTGGTGCATTTGGTGTGCCAGAGTTGAGGTGTTGATCTGCGAGGGTGAATAGTGGTTGGCGGAGCAACAGAGTCAAGGGCTGAAGTAAGAGATGCACTGTATAGAGATGTGGCTTGTTCAGGGCATGTGAGAGAGAGAAGAGGAGAGAGAAGTGAGTCAAACAGGGAGGATAGGGATGAGGTGTCAATAGCCTCAGTGTTATGCTTAGTGATGGTAGCCTTAGGAGGGAGCGATGGGGGAGCAGAGATAGATAAGTTGAATGAGAGCAAGTGGTGGTCAGAGAGGGGAAAAGGGGAATTGGAGAAATCAGAAATATCACAGCGGTGAGTGAAAACCAGATCCAGTGAGCTCCCGTTCACATGGGAGGGTGAGGTGGTCCATTGGGAGAGACCAAGTGAAGAGGTGAGGTTAAGGAGTTTAGAGGCAGGTGGTTTTGTGGGGTTATCGATAGGGATGTTGAAATCACCTAGGATAATGGAGGGAATGTCAGAAGAGAGGAAGTGAGGTAGCCAGGAAGCAAAGTTGTCGAGAAATTTGGAGGAAATGCCAGGTGGACGGTAAATGACAGCAACTCGAAGATTAGTAGGTTGGTAGAGGCGAATTACATGGACCTCAAATGTAGAGAATGTAAGAGATGGTTCTGGAGGTATAAGTTGGTATTTGTAGCTTGAGGGTAAAAGGATCCCAACACCACCCCCATGACGACCCCCAGGTCGGGGGGTGTGTGAGAATGTGAGGCCCCAAGCAGAGAGAGAAGCAGGAGAAGCAGTGTCATAGGGAGTAATCCAGGTTTCAGTAATGGCCAGGAGGTGCAGGGAGTTGGATATGAAAAGGTCGTGAGTGGGGGCCAGTTTGTTGCAAACAGATCTGGCATTCCAGAGGGCACAGGATAGGGGGTAGGAGTTTGTGGGAGAGATGTGAATGAGATTATCAGGGTTGCTGTAGCGTTGAGGTAAGATTGATGTGGAAGGAAGGGATAAAGAGGGTGTATTGATGGTGCTGGGGCCTTGGCTAGGAATGGAGACTGCAGGAGTGAGGCAGGGAGGGAGTGTAGTATGATACTGGTGGAGGAGAGGTGAGGTGACAGGCAAAGGAGGGAGAGAGCTGGGTTGAGTGGTGGGGTATAAATGGTGTGAAGGGGCAGAAGTGAATTGCAGTGGGGAAACAGAAGAGGAGGGGAAGGGAGGCAGACAGAGGAGAGAGCATGAGATGTAGGAGACTGGGAGAGAGGGATAGAGGTGGTAACAGGGGACAGAAAAAAGGAATAGGAAGACAAGGATTAATGGGTGATGTTGCCAGCCTGGCCATAGTGTGGATGGGGTAAATAGTGGTAGCAAAATGAGAGTAGGAGGAGGAGTGGTGGCTGAATAAGAGAGCAGTGAAGTTTGCAGAAATAAAATTCAATTTTAAACTGTCATTAGTATCTACAGGTTAACAGTAACTCAAATATATGCTGATGTTAAATGGAAAATTACACAGTGTTGGCAAACTGCAAGTCAGTGTTACTTCATTAAATATGCTTCTCAGTGAAACATTTGTTTTCCAGGTATTTGCAGGGTCAGAGTAGAAGTTGCATTGCAGATGTTTGTGCAGAAAGTGAATGTATAGTTTCCCGAATAAGTGAGGTTTGGTGAATATTAGGAGTAAACAATCATTTGTAGCTGCAGTCCAAGTATTGGTGGTTTGTGATGGTATTTTCTTTTTTTTTTGCAATTGATGGTGTTTTCTTTCAGTTTCCGTCCAGTAGAAGTCCAGTAAAAGTCACAGATGACACCCTTAGAAATTTTCTCCCTTTGAAATCTTTCAACCCACACTGATTCAGCTACGCTGATTCAGCTAGACTACACACTAATATAGAGACCAACAAACATGTGTATGTGAGCACATTGATCCAGGTACGTCCACCGACACTTGTACTCACAGCAATACTCCACCATACCTACCTGCTATAGTTGCCTACAAATGGGGGGGGGCATTCATCTTTTGGCCTGAACCAATATTCAAGAAATGTAGTGTATCAATTGGGTTGAAACCAGAGGCATCACTAAAGCACTTGATGACTAATAATAATGAGGCAGGACAAACAGATATTCATGATACACTTGTTCTTAATAATATTCATGAAGAAATTCTTCCTAATAAATGGTTGGACTCATTGACTAATCATCGGTTTAAAGCTGAATAGTCACTAGAGTGACCAGCATTCGGGATGATTTAAGGGACGATTTTTATTGAACCGGATTGCAGCGCTGCCTTCCGGGCAATGTCGCATTGAATCTGGGCGTGCAAAATCCCCCATACACACTAAGCAATGTATGAAATGGCAAATAGTCCCAATATCGCTCCAGTGTGTAATAGGCGGCTTAGGTCCATAAAGGGGTTGTCTCCTCCTGCATTTTCATATCTTCATGCTTGCCTGTCTGAGTGATCTGGAAATGACAGTATTAAAACTGACGCACACAGCATCACCAGTGTATTTCAAAAGGAAGGGGAGGGCTTGCATGGTAGCCTAGAACTGATAGCCACGCCCCCTGCATTTGGTATCACCCACATCAATGGAGCCCCACATTCCTGACTTCAGACTGATTTGATCTGCCTACAGTATCACTTTCACCATATTTTACAAGGTGTCTTCTATAGTAGAGAGGTTTTGGGATTTTAATTGATGCATAAATACCGTAGCGAATGTGCATGTTGCACATAAAATAAATGGTTTACTGTACAGCATGGGGGCAAATGGGAATTCTGTGACAAGTGGCTGGAGTAAACCATATGCTACTGTTGCCAGTCAGAATGGATCTACCTCTCTGCACACAGACGGAAATTCCCTATTTTTGAGTAATTTACGCACATTTTGCGACCAAAACTGTTTCAGTTACTTTAATATCTAGGATTTTAAAATATCTTAAATTATTTAAAACATCTGCCAGTAATACTCATTTATTTCACTTTAGCAAAACAGAACACAGTGCAAACAACTTTGCAAAAATTCAGTATCTTTTCGATCAATACACTTTACACAGTTGTTCGGTTTTCTTGCCGCCTGTTATTAGCAGGATAAACTGCTCATAAAACACTGTTGTGCTAGTCAGTGCTCTGCCATTCTGAATGACCTGCCCTTTTGTCTGATTGATCGCTATGATGATAACATCATAAGGAATCTGCACCCTAAGGCTAGCACAAACTTATTGGAAATCAGATGTTATTTGCTGCACTGCATCTGCAAGCAGTTTGTTTCTTGGAAAATATTCAGGCTCTTACCGGCTTCATGTCCGTGTAAAAAACAGCAATTTCATATGTAATTTTTTTGTATTGCTTTTTCTGTAGTCTATTGTTTTTGTAAACTTTTATTTTTGGATGTTCTAACTAGCTTTTTATCTATAGTTTGAGATGTTTTGGTGATAATGGATGAGCGAAGAAAAAAAATCAGCTATTTCATAGTTATTTTTCTCATTTCCCCCTCCAATGGAATTCCCACAGGGGAGAGGCATTGGATCACAATGGGGGGGGGGGGGGGGGGGGGGGGGAGGGTGGAATGGTGTGTAAAAGTTGACAATATTTAAAAACCAGTGCAATTGTTAATGTAACCAGACGCAACTCTGATGAGAAGTGCGCCACTATACCTTAAATGAACACGTTACAAGTGTATTGGGACTGGAATAGCATATTTTAATGCTAGTAAAAACAAAAATCAAATGCAAACATGTTCAATGCACGTTTGATGTGTTTTTATGTGAATTATTTGTAGATTTTTAAGATGAGCCAATGCCTTCCAAAGTATGGAAATTGTTGAAATAGAAATTAACTAGGAGGTATTGGAAAAATGCTACCACTAAGCTGAAGAGTGCAAATAAAAATACCAGTGGGTACGGTAAGATTAGCTATAATAGTTTCTAGTTTTACTGTAGCTCCATTAAAAAAAAACATAGACAACACATATCACAGACGTCAGTGGCAATGTACCTTTACTGCAAAGTGAGGCGTAAGGACACATTGTTTGTGCGGCTTATTATCTAGGAACAAGCTATCAACAAAGAACTTGTGTCCACGTAGTAGCGGTGGCATTGTCAAGGAGCCTCTGAACTTCAGCGAGATGTATCAAAGCATTAGAGAGTACTAAAGCGGAGTAATTGCCCAACATCAGCGTTTAACGGTCATTCCAAATACTGTGCTAGGTAAATTTCAGGTACTGTAATAGTTCTGGTCAATTTCGCCACTTTATCTCTCTCCAAGGGCGGAATTCAATTGTTTACTCGTGCCAGATCTCTCATCTAAAGTGAGGGGAGATCGTGGGACGATATTCAATTGTTCCCCCTTATCGCACTGATTGCGCCCATAACAGTCGGGTTTAGCCACGTAAAGCGGCAAAACCCAACTAAACGAATGAGCACAATGCAAAAAGTCCATTTGGGCGCCCAAATGGGTCACTTTTCATGCATTTCAGCTCGTCACCCCTGGAGGTAGCGGCTGTAATGAAGTTCTCACGCCTGCCAGCATAAACATTTGAATAGCTGCTGGTAGGCACAGGGACCCACGATAACAACTGAATTATTCCCCAAGACTTGATACATCTCCCCCCATTATGTCATCTGGCTGTGAGCCCATGAACATAAGGCATTTCACCTTCCTTGAAGGCCATTCAGTTTTTAAGTTTTTCCATTCAAAAGGTAAGGGGTTAATGAGATTTTAAAATAGAAGTATAAATAGCCACAGCTATACATGATTACTGGGCACAGTTATTTCTATACAATTACTTGACGCTCTCCATCAAACTGATGTAAAATCACTGGGTCCAATCATATTTGTACAGAATAACAAAGCACAACACATAGTCGTATTTATACATAATCACCGGTTACGATCTGTCATCTTTACCTCTCACTCTGTATTTGACACAAATTGTTAGTTGTATTAATTAGAGATGAGCGCCTGAAATTTTTCGGGTTTTGTGTTTTGGTTTTGGGTTCGGTTCCGCGGCCGTGTTTTGGGTTCGAACGCGTTTTGGCAAAACCTCACCGAATTATTTTTGTCGGATTCGGGTGTGTTTTGGATTCGGGTGTTTTTTTCCAAAAACACTAAAAAACAGCTTAAATCATAGAATTTGGGGGTCATTTTGATCCCAAAGTATTATTAACCTCAAAAACCATAATTTACACTCATTTTCAGTCTATTCTGAATACCTCACACCTCACAATATTATTTTTAGTCCTAAAATTTGCACCGAGGTCGCTGTGTGAGTAAGATAAGCGACCCTAGTGGCCGACACAAACACCGGGCCCATCTAGGAGTGGCACTGCAGTGTCACGCAGGATGTCCCTTCCAAAAAACCCTCCCCAAACAGCACATGACGCAAAGAAAAAAAGAGGCGCAATGAGGTAGCTGTGTGAGTAAGATTAGCGACCCTAGTGGCCGACACAAACACCGGGCCCATCTAGGAGTGGCACTGCAGTGTCACGCAGGATGGCCCTTCCAAAAAACCCTCCCCAAACAGCACATGACGCAAAGAAAAAAAGAGGCGCAATGAGGTAGCTGACTGTGTGAGTAAGATTAGCGACCCTAGTGGCCGACACAAACACCGGGCCCATCTAGGAGTGGCACTGCAGTATGTATGTATAAAGAAAGAAAAAAAAACCACGGTTAGGTGGTATATACAATTATGGACGGGCTGCCGAGTGCCGACACAGAGGTAGCCACAGCCGTGAACTACCGCACTGTACTGTGTCTGCTGCTAATATATAGACTGGTTGATAAAGAGATAGTATACTCGTAACTAGTATGTATGTATAAAGAAAGAAAAAAAAACCACGGTTAGGTCACTGGTATATACAATTATGGACGGGCTGCCGAGTGCCGACACAGAGGTAGCCACAGCCGTGAACTACCGCACTGTACACTGGTTGATAAAGAGATAGTAGTATACTCGTAACAACTAGTATGACGACGGTATAAAGAATGAAAAAAAAACCACGGTTAGGTGGTATATAATACAATTATGGTTGGACGGACTGCCTGCCGAGTGCCGACACAGAGGTAGCCACAGCCGTGAACTACCGCACTGTACACTGGTTGATAAAGAGATAGTAGTATACTCGTAACAACTAGTATGACGACGGTATAAAGAATGAAAAAAAAACCACGGTTAGGTGGTATATAATACAATTATGGTTGGACGGACTGCCTGCCGAGTGCCGACACAGAGGTAGCCACAGCCGTGAACTACCGCACTGTACACTGGTTGATAAAGAGATAGTAGTATACTCGTAACAACTAGTATGACGACGGTATAAAGAACGAAAAAAAAACCACGGTTAGGTGGTATATATTATAATACAATTATGGATGGACGGACTGCCTGCCGAGTTCCGACACAGAGGTAGCCACAGCCGTGAACTACCGCACTGTACACTGGTTGATAAAGAGATAGTAGTATACTCGTAACAACTAGTATGACGACGGTATAAAGAACGAAAAAAAAACCACGGTTAGGTGGTATATATTATAATACAATTATGGATGGACGGACTGCCTGCCGAGTTCCGACACAGAGGTAGCCACAGCCGTGAACTACCGCACTGTACACTGGTTGATAAAGAGATAGTAGTATACTCGTAACAACTAGTATGACTGACTATGACGGTATAAAGAATGAAAAAAAAACCACGGTTAGGTGGTATATATTATAATAATACAATTATGGATGGACGGACTGCCTGCCGAGTTCCGACACAGAGGTAGCCACAGCCGTGAACTACCGCACTGTACACTGGTTGATAAAGAGATAGTAGTATACTCGTAACAACTAGTATGACTGACTATGACGGTATAAAGAATGAAAAAAAAAACACGGTTAGGTGGTATATATTATAATACAATTATGGATGGACGGACTGCCTGCCGACTGCCGACACAGAGGTAGCCACAGCCGTGAACTACCGCACTGTACACTGGTTGATAAAGAGATAGTAGTATACTCGTAACAACTAGTATGACACTATGACGGTATAAAGAATGAAAAAAAAACCACGGTTAGGTGGTATATATTATAATACAATTATGGATGGACGGACTGCCTGCCGACTGCCGACACAGAGGTAGCCACAGCCGTGAACTACCGCACTGTACACTGGTTGATAAAGAGATAGTAGTATACTCGTAACAACTAGTATGACTGACTATGACGGTATAAAGAATGAAAAAAAAACCACGGTTAGGTGGTATATATTATAATAATACAATTATGGATGGACGGACTGCCTGCCGAGTTCCGACACAGAGGTAGCCACAGCCGTGAACTACCGCACTGTACACTGGTTGATAAAGAGATAGTAGTATACTCATAACAACTAGTATGACTATGACGACGGTATAAAGAAAGAAAAAAAAATACCACGGTTAGGTGGTATATAATTATACAATTATGGATGGACGGACTGCCTGCCGAGTGCCGACTGCCGACACAGAGGTAGCCACAGCCGTGAACTACCGCACTGTACTGTGTCTGCTGCTAATATAGACTGGTTGATAAAGAGATAGTATACAACAATATACTACTATACTGGTGGTCAGGCACTGGTCACCACTAGTCACACTGGCAGTGGCACTCCTGCAGCAAAAGTGTGCACTGTTTAATTTTAAATTAATATAATATTATGTACTCCTGGCTCCTGCTATAACAACCTGCAGTGTTCCCCAGTCTCCCCCACAATTATTATAAGCTTTTATACATTGATGTGCAGCACACTGGGCTGAGCTGAGTGCACACAGACTGAGTCACACTGTGTGACTGCTGTGTATCGTTTTTTTCAGGCAGAGAACGGATATAGCAGAGAACGGATATATTAAATAAAAGTTAACTTAACAACAACTGCACTGGTCACTGTGGTAAACTCTGTCTGCACAATCTCTCTCTCTCTCTCTCTCTCTCTTCTAATCTATTCTAATGGAGAGGACGCCAGCCACGTCCTCTCCCTATCAATCTCAATGCACGTGTGAAAATGGCGGCGACGCGCGGCTCCTTATATAGAATCCGAGTCTCGCGAGAATCCGACAGCGTCATGATGACGTTCGGGCGCGCTCGGGTTAACCGAGCAAGGCGGGAAGATCCGAGTCGCTCGGACCCGTGAAAAAAAAAGTGAAGTTCGTGTGGGTTCGGATTCAAAGAAACCGAACCCGCTCATCTCTAGTATTAATTAGAGATGAGCGCCTGAAATTTTTCGGGTTTTGTGTTTTGGTTTTGGGTTCGGTTCCGCGGCCGTGTTTTGGGTTCGAACGCGTTTTGGCAAAACCTCACCGAATTATTTTTGTCGGATTCGGGTGTGTTTTGGATTCGGGTGTTTTTTTCCAAAAACACTAAAAAACAGCTTAAATCATAGAATTTGGGGGTCATTTTGATCCCAAAGTATTATTAACCTCAAAAACCATAATTTACACTCATTTTCAGTCTATTCTGAATACCTCACACCTCACAATATTATTTTTAGTCCTAAAATTTGCACCGAGGTCGCTGTGTGAGTAAGATAAGCGACCCTAGTGGCCGACACAAACACCGGGCCCATCTAGGAGTGGCACTGCAGTGTCACGCAGGATGTCCCTTCCAAAAAACCCTCCCCAAACAGCACATGACGCAAAGAAAAAAAGAGGCGCAATGAGGTAGCTGTGTGAGTAAGATTAGCGACCCTAGTGGCCGACACAAACACCGGGCCCATCTAGGAGTGGCACTGCAGTGTCACGCAGGATGGCCCTTCCAAAAAACCCTCCCCAAACAGCACATGACGCAAAGAAAAAAAGAGGCGCAATGAGGTAGCTGACTGTGTGAGTAAGATTAGCGACCCTAGTGGCCGACACAAACACCGGGCCCATCTAGGAGTGGCACTGCAGTATGTATGTATAAAGAAAGAAAAAAAAACCACGGTTAGGTGGTATATACAATTATGGACGGGCTGCCGAGTGCCGACACAGAGGTAGCCACAGCCGTGAACTACCGCACTGTACTGTGTCTGCTGCTAATATATAGACTGGTTGATAAAGAGATAGTATACTCGTAACTAGTATGTATGTATAAAGAAAGAAAAAAAAACCACGGTTAGGTCACTGGTATATACAATTATGGACGGGCTGCCGAGTGCCGACACAGAGGTAGCCACAGCCGTGAACTACCGCACTGTACACTGGTTGATAAAGAGATAGTAGTATACTCGTAACAACTAGTATGACGACGGTATAAAGAATGAAAAAAAAACCACGGTTAGGTGGTATATAATACAATTATGGTTGGACGGACTGCCTGCCGAGTGCCGACACAGAGGTAGCCACAGCCGTGAACTACCGCACTGTACACTGGTTGATAAAGAGATAGTAGTATACTCGTAACAACTAGTATGACGACGGTATAAAGAATGAAAAAAAAACCACGGTTAGGTGGTATATAATACAATTATGGTTGGACGGACTGCCTGCCGAGTGCCGACACAGAGGTAGCCACAGCCGTGAACTACCGCACTGTACACTGGTTGATAAAGAGATAGTAGTATACTCGTAACAACTAGTATGACGACGGTATAAAGAACGAAAAAAAAACCACGGTTAGGTGGTATATATTATAATACAATTATGGATGGACGGACTGCCTGCCGAGTTCCGACACAGAGGTAGCCACAGCCGTGAACTACCGCACTGTACACTGGTTGATAAAGAGATAGTAGTATACTCGTAACAACTAGTATGACGACGGTATAAAGAACGAAAAAAAAACCACGGTTAGGTGGTATATATTATAATACAATTATGGATGGACGGACTGCCTGCCGAGTTCCGACACAGAGGTAGCCACAGCCGTGAACTACCGCACTGTACACTGGTTGATAAAGAGATAGTAGTATACTCGTAACAACTAGTATGACTGACTATGACGGTATAAAGAATGAAAAAAAAACCACGGTTAGGTGGTATATATTATAATAATACAATTATGGATGGACGGACTGCCTGCCGAGTTCCGACACAGAGGTAGCCACAGCCGTGAACTACCGCACTGTACACTGGTTGATAAAGAGATAGTAGTATACTCGTAACAACTAGTATGACTGACTATGACGGTATAAAGAATGAAAAAAAAACCACGGTTAGGTGGTATATATTATAATACAATTATGGATGGACGGACTGCCTGCCGACTGCCGACACAGAGGTAGCCACAGCCGTGAACTACCGCACTGTACACTGGTTGATAAAGAGATAGTAGTATACTCGTAACAACTAGTATGACACTATGACGGTATAAAGAATGAAAAAAAAACCACGGTTAGGTGGTATATATTATAATACAATTATGGATGGACGGACTGCCTGCCGACTGCCGACACAGAGGTAGCCACAGCCGTGAACTACCGCACTGTACACTGGTTGATAAAGAGATAGTAGTATACTCGTAACAACTAGTATGACTGACTATGACGGTATAAAGAATGAAAAAAAAACCACGGTTAGGTGGTATATATTATAATAATACAATTATGGATGGACGGACTGCCTGCCGAGTTCCGACACAGAGGTAGCCACAGCCGTGAACTACCGCACTGTACACTGGTTGATAAAGAGATAGTAGTATACTCGTAACAACTAGTATGACTATGACGACGGTATAAAGAAAGAAAAAAAAATACCACGGTTAGGTGGTATATAATTATACAATTATGGATGGACGGACTGCCTGCCGAGTGCCGACTGCCGACACAGAGGTAGCCACAGCCGTGAACTACCGCACTGTACTGTGTCTGCTGCTAATATAGACTGGTTGATAAAGAGATAGTATACAACAATATACTACTATACTGGTGGTCAGGCACTGGTCACCACTAGTCACACTGGCAGTGGCACTCCTGCAGCAAAAGTGTGCACTGTTTAATTTTAAATTAATATAATATTATGTACTCCTGGCTCCTGCTATAACAACCTGCAGTGCTCCCCAGTCTCCCCCACAATTATTATAAGCTTTTATACATTGATGTGCAGCACACTGGGCTGAGCTGAGTGCACACAGACTGAGTCACACTGTGTGACTGCTGTGTATCGTTTTTTTCAGGCAGAGAACGGATATAGCAGAGAACGGATATATTAAATAAAAGTTAACTTAACAACAACTGCACTGGTCACTGTGGTAAACTCTGTCTGCACAATCTCTCTCTCTCTCTCTCTCTTCTAATCTATTCTAATGGAGAGGACGCCAGCCACGTCCTCTCCCTATCAATCTCAATGCACGTGTGAAAATGGCGGCGACGCGCGGCTCCTTATATAGAATCCGAGTCTCGCGAGAATCCGACAGCGTCATGATGACGTTCGGGCGCGCTCGGGTTAACCGAGCAAGGCGGGAAGATCCGAGTCGCTCGGACCCGTGAAAAAAAAAGTGAAGTTCGTGCGGGTTCGGATTCAAAGAAACCGAACCCGCTCATCTCTAGTATTAATACATTGTTTTGTGCCCTATACTTAGTGAGAGCTAAATATTACGGAATTAACCTGTGATTGTATATAAACATATATATCAATAAAGGTGTGTACACACTGGAAAGATATATCTGCAGATCAATTGATCTGCAGATATATCTATGGACGGATCGGGCAGTGTGTTGAGCATACACACTGCCTGATCTGTCGGGGACTGACGTCATGAACTGGGCGGGCGTGTACTGTACACACGCCCGCCCAGTTCAGCTGTCAATCACCTTCGGCCACCGCAGCATGTGTACGGGCGGTCAGCCGACCGCCGTACACACACAGCGACGCGCCACTATATTGGTAGATATATTGGCCGTCGGCTGTGCTGCGGGGCCGACGTGATACGTCTGTGAACGACAGAGTTCACAGATGTATCGGCCGTACACACTGGCCGACGGACCCGCGATATATTGGCCGTTCAAGAGAACGGCCGATATATCGGCCAGTGTGTACGGGCCTTTAGAGTGCCACCACTGCTACATACTGTAGGAACCTTGTGCACTTCTTCATTATGGAAGCAATATGTCACCTTGCTGTTTCATCATCGCTGGTGATTGTGTTGGTAACAGGGCACTGGAAAAGAGGGTCCCAGGGATTCCATACACTTCCACAGACTGGGATGCAATATGCTCTGAAACCACTGCATTTAGCGGTATCACAGAACAGTGGGTGTGATCCAGGTCCTGACGGAGCAGCGGGGCATGCTGCTATGTACCGATGTCCAATATAATGAAGTGGTGCTTCAATGACGGAAAAGTGAATCAAATAAGTGTTGGATAGCAGGGGAGATTGAAACATTGCTTTGGTGCAATGCTGGGAGGGAACCCAGAACAATGGGGGTCATTCCGAGTTGATCGCTAGCTGCCGCCGTTCGCAGCGCAGCAATCAGGCTAAAAATGGGCATTTCTGCGCATGCGTATGAGCAGCAATGTGCACGCGCATCGTACGGGTACAAAGTTTGTTGTGGTTGTGCACAGGTTGTAGCGAAGTTTTCAGTCGCACTGACGGCCGCAAGAAGATTGACAGGAAGGGGGCGTTTCTGGGTGTCAACTTACCATTTTCAGGGAGGGTTTGCAAAAGCGCAGGTATGTCTGAAAAAACGCAGGCGTGGCTGGGCGATCGCTGGGCGGGTGTATGACATCAAATCCGGACACTAATAGGCTGAAGTGATCGCAAGCGCTGAGTAGGTTCAGAGCTACTCAGAAACTGCACAAACTTTTTTTTGCAGACCCGGCTGCACAAGCATTCGCACTTCTGCTAAGCTAAAATACACTCCCCAGTGGGTGGCGGCATAGCGTTTGCACGGCTGCTAAAACTATCTAGCGAGCGATCAACTCGGAATGACCCCCAATACCAATCACAATCAGCAACCTAATAAGTCCCCTCCTATCCATTACATTGGAGAATGTGCAAAGTTTATAAAACGCACAAAATATAATTTTATATTAATACATATTGGTGATCTGGGTGGGTCGGTGAATAAAAAATCCCTGATGGGTGTATAACAAGAAAGTCTCCCACAGAACCCTTACACACATGAGTGCACTGTAATGATTCTGCAGAGGAGTCAGCTCCTAAATAGCTGTATACTGGGCTTCCTGCATTTATTTTACTGAAGGCAGGTGTTTCACTTTCCCCGTGATAGTAGTTGTTTCCTGCTATTTTCTGTCTGTTCCGACTATACATGACCCTGACTACTTTCTGTAGCGCCTCCTGCCCTGACCGTTTGCTTTTATATTGACCACGGTTTTCTGCCAGACTTCTGCTTGGACATTGGTTCTAATTTCAGTCTTTGTGATACCTGTATATCCCTTATTATATGATCCTAGGTACAGTTTGATTAGTGTATCAAAATATTCCTAATGCCAGTAGATATATCTGAAAAATCCTCTATTACTGTGTGCATAAGACCTGGGATAACTGAGTACTGGCGAATATGTCTAGCACTATGGGAAAGAGTGCCCCTACAGGCAAATCTGGGAATTAGGCATCTGGCATCGCAATATGATCTTCACATACTGTATATCAAAGGTGGGTAGCAAGTTACGGAATTGATTTTATTTCTTCATAAAGAGTACAGGGTAAAGGGAAATTGCTTCTTGAGTCAGCGTTATTTTTACAGGCGAGGTTCGGCACTGAGAGATAAAGTTATTGCTTTACTATTGTACTTAATGCTCAGTATTCAGCAATCTATATACAAAACTTTGTGTGCAGAATTTATTGGGTATAAATCAAGCTGAGACCTTACCCAAACAGGATTCAGGATAGAAAATATTAATACTAATATGCTATTTAATCGGGTACCAGTCTGAATGTCAACAGGTTCTGAATGGCAACATGGATATTAGATCGACACGTAAAATGTCCACATTTAATATGTTGACACCCGAATGTTGACAGTACATGTTTATGTTATTTTTAGGGTTAGAGTCAGGTTTATGGTTAGAATAAAATAAGCATAAAACTGTATGTCAACATGGTAAATGCCGTCATTATATACATATTGACATTTATGAAAGTTGACCATTTCTCTGTTGACAGTCTGAATGTCAACATTCAGAACCTGTCAACATTTTGGTGTCAGCATTCTGAATGTCAATTTCTGCAGCGGGGTACACTGGGCTCCACAAGGATAGACATAGGGGTGTAGAGTAGGCTCTTGATCCGAGGCACAAACAGGCTGAAAAGCTTTGACCTTCTTCCCAGAATGCACAGCGCCGCCTTCTCTATAACCCCGCCTCCCTGCACAGGAGCTCAGTTTTGTAGTTGGTGCCGCAGATAGCAGGCACATAACAGAGGGGCTGCTCCAAGCAGCCCTAAGAAGAGCTTTTTTGAAGAAAATGTGAAGACTACAAGAGCAGCAGCGGTGTGTAAATGTCAGAGACATTCACTGCTGCAGCTCCAGCTCTCCCCTGTACACTCCCGAGCCCTGGTTGCCGGGTAACTACAGCAGGAGGCTCCGGTTTTCTTCATGGTCAGGCACACACGACGGGGGCTCTCCGGGATCGCGTGGCCGCGCTTCGGGAGGTGGTGAGTGGGTCCCGCTTGTGGGACCCATACTTTATCGCGATCCGGCGTGGTCAGTGGGAGGCGGGCCGCGCGCGCTGGCGGTGGACACTGTGGCAGTACAGGCGATCCCACTAGATCACCAGGGCATGGGCGCAGGTCAGGTTTTCTCTCTAAACCATTTTAATAGTAGCCCACAGTACCCGGTGGTTTTGCCAGCAGGGGGATAAGGCTTAGACCTGGAGCCCCTCCCCCAGCCCCAGGGCGCCATTTCCCGCAAATGTTCCCGCCCTGGAGCGGCTTATCTGTCTCTCCCTCACTCCCTGTCAGTGTCTGGGCGCCATTTTTCTCAACTTCACTGTTCCTGGGACTGCTTGGGCAAATCCTCCTGTGTAAAGCCGCCTGGTTGTCAGTGCTGTGACTTTACATGACACTTAAGTATTCTACCTGCCTTTTTAGACAGTGTTAGTTAAGAAAGAGTGCATTTAGTCAGGGTTTTCTAGTACAATTACCCTGTGATATACATCCAGTTCTTACTGTGCAGTGTTATATCTATTGACTACATAGCTATATATATAAGCTAGTCCAGTGCAGTATTATTGTTAGTAATAACCTCTGCATTGTACAAACTGTGACTATCTGTGTGTGCATAAGCTAGCTGAGTGGTGTCCATTTCGTGTCTCTCACTCAACTTGCTATCCCAATATTCTATAACCTGAGGGGGCTTCGTGCGTCAGGTTTTATATTTAGATAGGATTTTCACAAAGATATACTTTAATACGTATTTTTCTCTGTTATTTTAGTCACCATATCTCTCCTTTATCTCTGCTAGTGCTGACTACACTGCGCAGGGGTAAGAGGTATTGTGCTGTTGCCAATTGTACTGTGTTACCTGATACTGCAAGTTACATCATGTCTGCTTCTGAGGGTAATGGTTCTGGGGCTGAACACACTGCCGGTGTTGCTGAAGCCACAGATCCCTATGAGGAGAATATAGCAGCTGTGGGCTCTGGTTCTGGAGGCTCCTTGCCCCCCAGTGGGACTGTGGCAACAGAGGTACTTAATGACTCACCGTGGGCCGCTTTTTCCACGCTTCTACATACGCTAGTTAATAAACTAACACCCCCTATGGGACCCCATATGCCGGTACAACCGTATGTGGTCCATGCAGCTAACCCGCCGTGGGCGGACAACTTATCTGCTCAATTGAAGAAGTTGAACCAGTCCCTGACTACTAAAAAGTCTGACCCTCGCTCGCCCAAGCCCAAGCGGTCCTCTAAGTGAGCTCTTATCTCCTCGCAATCCACTGCTGTCACTGACACCTCGTCCGATGAAGACGGCACTTACACTGACCCCACAGATTCTGACACAGATACTGCTGATGGGGAGGGTAGTTCACATGTGGATGTTCCTGATCTTTTGGAGGCTATTAAGTTGATTTTACAGATTACGGATGATCCCGAGCCATCCGTCCCTCCTAAGAAACCAGATAGGTTCAAGCGTCAGAAGGTGGTTAAACAAGTTTTACCTCACTCTGACCACCTAGTGGATATACGTCAGGAACCCTGGGAAAACCTGGATAAGAAGTTTGTGCCTCAAAAGAAGATGCTGGCTCTCTATCCCCTCGCGCCAGAGCTGTCTAAAAATTGGGAAACGCCTCCTCCAGTACACTCACATGTGGCAAGGATGGTGGTTTCCTCAGCTCTACCTGTCACTACCATCACGTCTCTAAAAGAGCCTACGTATAATCATGTAGAGGGTTCTTTGAAAGCGATTTACACCCTTACGGGTGCTGCACAAAGGCCCACTATTGCAGCAACATGGGCTGCAGAGGCTATTGAAGCATGGGCCTTGGAGTTAGAAGCTGAAATCTCTTCTGACCATGCTAGACAATGCTTGTCATATATTGTCACAGCTTCTCGCTATATTAAAGAGGCGGCTTCTGATGCTGGTATCCTAGCAGCCAAGGCCTCTACTACGTCAGTACTGGCTCGCCGGATATTGTGGCTGAGATCCTGGTCTGTGGATCTGGACTCTAGAAAAACCCTGGAGGTACTCCCTTTCAAGGGAAATATTCTGTTTGGGGAGGACTTAAATAAGATAGTGGCTGACTTGGCTACTGCCAAAACTGCCTGTCTGCCAAGTACCACTCCTTCTGTGTCAAAGGCTAAAGGTACTGTACTTCCTTTCGCCCCTTTCGTCCTTCAGGTAAAGCAAAAGGTCAGGCGTACAACAAGCAGAACCGCACTTCCAAACCTGGTAAGCCAAAGCCCAAAAGAGCCTGGGCGGACCGTCAGCCAGCTTCCAAGACCGATAAGCCTGCCGCATGACGGGGCGGGCCTCCCCCTGGGGTATCCCAGGGTGGGGGGCCGGCTTCTAGGGTATACCCAGGAATGGTTGAAGACCACTTCAGATGCCTGGGTACGGGAAGTCGTTACTCGAGGTTACACCATAGCCTTCAAAAACCGACCCCCTCATCGATTTTGCCGGACAGACATGCCGTTGGACCAGACAAACACTCTACATTCGGTGGTATAGACCCTCCTGGATACAGGAGTTGTAGTACAGGTGCCTCTTGCGCAGAGAGGCCGGGGTTACTATTCTCCGCTGTTTATAGTCTCGAAACCGAATGGGTCCTCACGGCCCATTCTCAACCTCAAGGCATTGAATAGGTTTGTGAAGGTTTCCAAGTTCCGTATGGAAACCCTTCGCTCTATAGTTCTGGCCTTGGAACCTGGGGACTACATGGTCTCCCTGGATATACAGGATGCTTACCTGCATATTCCTATAGCAACGTCACATCATCAATACTTGAGGTTTGTGATTGGCAACCTCCATTACCAGTTTTGGGCGTTACCTTTTGGTTTAAATACGGCTCCGCGAGTCTTCACCAAGGTCATGGCGGTGATGACGGTGGTACTCCGCCGTCAAGGGGTCAGGATACTGCCGTATCTGGACGACTTAATCCTGGCAAATTCCCCAGAACTTCTCCTACATCATCTGGATATGACGGTCCGGTTTCTACAAGCCCACGGGTGGCTCATCAACTGGAAGAAATCCTCCCTGGTCCCTGCTCAGAGCATGGTGCACCTGGGAGCGCTATTGGACACTCACAACCAGAGGTTGTTCTTGTCTCAGAATAAAGTCCTGAAGCTTCAGGACAGGATTCGTTGCTTCCTTTCTCATCCGCAAGTGTCGATACATTCGGCAATGCAGGTGCTGGGCCTCATGGTATCAGCATTCGACATGGTGGAGTATGCTCATTTCCATTCTCGCCCCCTCCAGAGGCTGATTCTAGCCAAGTGGGACGGCCTGCCTCACCGGATCAGGTCTCACATGATCTCATTGACTCCGGAGGTCCGTCTGTCACTGCACTGGTGGCTCCAGGACCAACGATTGTGCAGGGGCCATCCCTTCTGGATATCCGACTGGGTCCTGTTGACGACAGATGCCAGTCTCAGAGGTTGGGGAGCAGTGCTGGAGCAACACTCCTTGCAGGGTCGGTGGACCAAGGAGGAATCTCTCCTCTCGATCAACATTCTGGAATTGCGGGCGGTCTTCAATGCGTAGAACCTGGCCCAGCATTTAATTCAGAACCGTCCTGTTCAAGTACAGTCGGACAACGCCACCACAGTGGCTTACATAAATCATCAAGGCGGCACTCAAAGCCGTTTGGCAATGAAGGAAGTCTCACGGATTCTACATTGGGCGGAATGCCATCTACCGGCCATATCGGCAATATTCATTCCGGGAGTCCTGAATTGGGAAGCGGACTTTCTCAGTCGTCAGGACGTACACGCCGGAGAGTGGGGCCTCCATCCAGAAGTGTTTCAACTCCTAGTGGAAAAGTGGGGCCTTCCAGACATAGATCTGATGGCGTCTCAACACAATCACAAGGTTCCGGTCTTCGGAGCAAGGACAAGGGATCCTCAAGCAGCATTCGTGGATGCGCTGGCGGTGCCGTGGAGGTTTCGGCTGCCGTACGTGTTCCCTCCGGTGTCACTCCTGCCCAGGGTAATTCGGAAGTTCAAGCAAGAAAGAGGAATTCTGCTTCTCATAGCTCCAGCGTGGCCCAGACGGCACTGGTTCTCAGACCTGCAGGGCCTATCATCAGAGCGTCCAATTCTACTTCCACAACGCCCAGACCTCCTCGTTCAGGGCCCCTGTGTCAACCAGGACCTAGCCCGGCTGTCTTTGACGGCGTGGCTCTTGAAGCTTCCGTCTTAAGGGCTAAAGGGTTTTCTGAGGCGGTCATTCAAACTATGTTGCGGGCCCGGAAACCGGCTTCGGCTCGGATTTACTATAGGGTCTGGCATTCTTACTTTGTTTGGTGCACATCTAACCGTTATGACGCTTCCAAGTTTAATATAGCCAAGCTGATGGCCTTTCTTAAGCAGGGCCTGTACTTAGGCCTGCGTCTGGCCTCCCTCAAGGTTCAAATATCTGCCTTGTCGGTGTGGTTTCAGAGAAAGATTGCGACCTTACCTGATGTGCATACCTTTACTCAGGGCGTGTTGCGTATCCAACCTCCCTATGTCCCGCCTGTGGCTCCTTGGGACTTGCCGGTGGTTTTGGAGGCGTTATAAGAGTCTCTGTTTGAACCTCTTGGTTCAGCTGATCTTACGTGGCTTTCCCTTAAGGTGGTGTTTCTGCTGGCTATTGCTTCAGCTAGAAGAGTGTCGGATTTGGGTGCCTTGTCTTGTAGTTCCCCATATCTGATATTTCACCGTGACCGGGCGGTTCTTAGGACTCGTCCCGGATATTTACCTAAGGTGGTTTCTTCGTTCCACCTTAGCCAGGAGATTGTGGTTCCGGCACTTGTTTCTCCTGATCTGTCTCCCAAAGAGCGGTCTTTGGATGTGGTACGGGCTCTCCGTATCTATATGAAGAGAACTGCTTCTCTTAGAAAATCTGATTCTCTCTTTGTGCTGTTTGGATTTTACAAACGGGGCTGGCCTGCTCACAAGCAAACTTTGGCCAGATGGATTAGAAAGGTGATTGCACATGCTTATGTGAAGGCTGGTCTCTCGGTTCCTGCTCACATTACGGCCCATTCTACTCGGTCTGTTGGACCTTCTTGGGCGGCCCGCCGTGGTGTGACCCTTGAACAATTGTGCAAGGCGGCTACGTGGTCCTCTGTGAACACGTTCATAAGGTTCTATGCCTTCGATACTGCCGCTTCCCAGGATGCTTCCTTTGGACGCAGGGTTCTTGTGCCCGCTACAGTGCTTCCCCTCCCATAAGGAACTGCTTTAGGTCATCCCCTATGTCTATCCTTGTGGAGCCCAGTGTACCCCGCAGCAGAAAACGAGTTTTATGGTAAGAACTTACCTTTGTTAAAACTCTTTCTGCGAGGTACACTGGGCTCCACAAGGCGCCCACCCTGACGCACTTAGCTTCTTTGGGTTGGTATGGCATTAGCCGCTGACACTTCTCCTGTCGTGAGAGTGTGGTGTATGTGGCTACTAACCGCTGTTGTCTCTTTTTCTGCTACTGCATTGGCCTGGTTAACTAAAAACTGAGCTCCTGTGCAGGGAGGCGGGGTTATAGAGGAGGCGGCGCTGTGCATTCTGGGAAGAAGGTCAAAGCTTTTCAGCCTGTTGGTGCCTCGGATCAAGATCCTACTCTACACCCCTATGTCTATCCTTGTGGAGCCCAGTGTACCTCGCAGAAAGAGTTTTAACAAAGGTAAGTTCTTACCATAAAACTCGTTTTTTCCTTCCACACCCAGTTCATTTTAATATTAAAATAGCCATCTACTGGATTATCGCAAGTTGATTGTGTCTATATATTTCCATAATGATATGTTATTATAAAAATGTGGTAGTGGTGGTAATATAATATGATGGGCCATTTACTAGTAAAATGTGGCCAGTTCTACCCTGCCATACACTGGGCTGATTAGCACCTGTCTAATAAAAGCAACCATTCTATAGGCTGCTGTGGATGGTGTGATATTTATTTGTAAGTGTAACAAATAGATGTTTGCAAACCTCCAGGCTTTATCCATTTAAGAAACTATACAGTGTTTATGCATCAACCTTTAGTATTTGATTATCACTGTGCACAGTAGGCTTTCTTTAAATAAAATCATTGTATATAAATTGTTTCTCTCTCTCTCTCTCTCTCTCTCTCTCTCTCTCTCTCTCTCTGTATGTATATATATATATATATATATATACACATATACACACACACACACACACACACACACATTTTTATATACAAATTAAAGCAATTGAAACATTGAAAACCCGTCTGGCTATTGTGAAAACTCCTGTTGAGTGCCGCCTGCAGCATGGTATGTTCATGTTGGGGATCGAATCTCTACACCGGCAGGGCACCCAGGTAATAGCTTTATTATTCAAGGAGTGCCGATCTGCATGTTATTTAGATAGATAGATAGATAGATAGATAGATAGATAAATAGATAGATATTTAATGCCATCCCATCCCACGATTATGATTCCACACATTAACCTTTGCATGTTCTTTATTCATTTCAGCTTTCATTTCACATTTGCTTAGGGGAATGCTTATATTCTTATTTTCATCCATATCCGACATAATTACATGTTCTTGGACTCCTGAATCACTGCACTCTCACATTCTGCATAGCGCTTCATTAAAGGCTGGTAAATCTAGAGGAAAACAAGTGTCAGAGAAGGATAGACATTAACTTTCATTAATATGAACTAATACAGTTTTATTCATATTAGAGCGCTCCGGGCGCTTGATATCGTACAGTTAATAAAAATTGTCTCTGTAAAGTGCTTGAGGTATCGAGGTGAGTTGTATTTTCTATACAACCACTTGTCAGGATTATAACACACCGCTGTCCTATTGTTGGAGGAGGTCACTGTACAGAAGTTCCACTGTGTCCTATGCAGATGTGCAGGCACTAGACCTCAGTCTGTTATCCTAACCTCCAAGACTTCCATGTGATGTACAGTATCAAGGGAATGTCTGTGTGACCTCTTCAATTAATAGATACTGCACAGTCTCTCTGTATTAGTTTGTGCAATGTCTCTTATGAATGATTTATTATGGTAATTATTTTATACAGTCACTGTCCTAAGGCAATATGTACAGCAAAAAATCCACTGTGCCTTGCAGTCTGTACGTATGTCTCATTCTCGCTCCAAATAGGAGACACTGGAATTTTTGTACACTGACCTCAAACAACAGGACATCCTGGAGGTGTGAGCGGAATCATCCTATGGTAACTGGCACATAAATGCATACTGCGACAGTAACTCACATATAATTGAATATGCCCCTCTGAGCCACTGGCTCTTCTTGTTTCACCTGTGCCCTCAACCAACTAAAAAGTACACTCTACCATAAGCAGGGCCCTCCATAACCTTTGGTTTTATGTCTGCGTTCATTTTGTCTACACTGTAGGCCCTTGTTTTATGAATGTCTTATTCTGCCCTCCTCTCTGGCACTGCCGAGCACTGGTGGCACCTTGCAAATCTATGCTAATAATGGTATCCAGTCTTTAGGTCGACATTCATTAGGTCGACCACTATTGGTTGACATGGTCATTAGGTCAACATGGCAAAGGTCGACACATGAAAAGGTCAACATGAGTTTTTCACTACGTTTTCATACTTTACGATCCACGTGGACTACAATTGGGAATAATAACCTGTGCCGAGCGCAGCGGTAGTGGAGCGAGGCACTTTGCCTGAAGCATGGCGAGTGAAGCCAGCCATGCGAGGGTACACGGTGCACTAATTGGGGTTCCCGGTCACATTATGAAGGAAAAAAAAACAAAAATAAAATAAAAAAACTCATGTCGACTGTAAATGCATGCTGTGCATCATGGGAGATGATGTCATGCCGAGGTGACTCACTTCCTGTTTGTCTCCTGTTACTTTCACTTGGTGTTTGGCTCGTGCTGAGTAAAGACCTGTATTATACACTGATGCTGCAAGTGTCGTCCTGATTTTGTTGTTACACATCTACATGGTGTCAGAACTGGGATACCATGGCACAAGGTCTGAGGAGAATAGATCCACTGATATTTGATGAAAACGTGGCTGACAACTGGCTGAGGTGTAAAAGGGAATGGCACATATACTCCATAGCAGGCCTTTCACACAAATAAAAAAAAGTCCAGGCATACACACCACGGTGGATTAACCAGGTTGAAACGGAGCCAGGGTGTTAATCGGTTCGCATGATAGTGTAGACCACTTGAATGAAAAGGGCAAAATATTTATCAAACTGAGAACAAAGCATACGAACAAGGTGGCCATATTCAAACTAGACTCAGGAGCGAAGTGCAATGTCATATCCTACAAACAACTACGTAAAATAGATCCAACTGCACAGATAAACCCACGAGACAAGATCAACTTGATAGCTTATGGTGGCCAGATCATCACCACACTGGGTACCACAAAGCTAAAGTTTACCCGTGCTGATTTGCTATTCCACATTGTGCATCAAAAGGTTAAACCATTGCTAGGCCTCCCTGACAGTATGAAGCTAGGCATTCTCAAATTGGGGCCTGAGGTACACGCAATACAGATGACCGTCCCAGAGACAAAAGACTTTTGGGATTTATTTGATTGCAGTACAGTTGGCAAGCTTCCTGTTGTGTACCATATGAGGCTGGATGACTCCATTGTACCTACTGTCTGTGCCCCCCTGAGGGTCCCTATCGCAATGAAAGACAAAATCATTAAAGAGATCCACAGAATGACTCAATTGAGTGTCATTGCCCCCATAGAGGAAGCAACACAGTGGGTGTCCGCCATGGTGGCCGCATCAAAAAAAGGATGGGACTGTACGTCTTTGTATTGATCCAGTACACTTGAACAAAGCACTGCTGCGTCCATATCACCCTCTCAGCACCATCGAGCAAGTGATTGCTGACATGCCAGGTGCCACAGTTCAGTACCCTGGATGCAAAGTGCGGATTTTGGCAAATCCATTTGGACAGAGCTTCGTCCCTGCTCACCGCTTTCATGACCCTGATAGGGCGGTATGTCTTCCTTCGCATGCCCTATGGAATCACTACGGGCAGTGAGGTCTTCCAGCGTTGCATGGAGCAACTGTTTGCAGGCTAGCCCTGTGAAATCATCATCGATGACATCCTGGTATGGGGCCGCACCAAGGAAGAACACGACCAGCAGCTGCACCAGGTACTTGTAAAAAGGGCCCGTGCTTTGAAATTCAAGCTCAACCCAGACATATGCAAGTTTAGAGTTACAGAAGTGGCATATGTGGGCCACATGCTCACTAGTCTAGGCGTCAAACCGGATCCAAATAAAATCACTGCCATCCATTCCTGGGGATGACCAATTACCTGTCTAAATTTGTTCTGAAATACAGTGAAACCACAGCACCTTTGCGGCAGCTACTCCACCAGGACTGAGAATAGTGCTGGCTGAACGCATACAAGGCTGCTGTTAATCGACTGAAGACCATGCTGACAAATCCACTGGTCCTGCAATACTTCAACGTGCATGATCCGGTAGTCCTCTCTGCCGACGCTTCACACAGTGAAGAGGGGTCGTGTGCCTCCAACACCGCAGACCGGTGGCTTTTGCTTCCAGGGCTCTCACTGACACTGAAACCAGGTATGCACAAACTGAGAAAGAACTGTTGGCACCGGTGTTCGCCTGCAACCGTTTCCATGACTTCATCTATGGCCATCCTGTCACTGTGGAAACCGACCATCAGCCTCTCATCACCATACTGAAGAAGCCCATCCACTCTGCTTCTTCTCGTATTCAGGGCATGATGCTCAAGCTGCAGCGGCACAACCTGGATGTCATATATAAGCGAGGCAAAGAAATGTACGTTGCTGACGCTCTGTCTCGAGCCTTCCTTTCGACTACTGAAATGAACGCTGCTGAGGATGACTATGAGGTCATGGCTGTGGAGGTGCTCCCTACCAAGCAGCTGGAAGAGCTGTGTGCTGCTACACTTGCAGATGATCTTTACCAACGTCTCTCTGCTGTAATTCTCAAAGGCTGGCTTTCCTCTTCCAAGGAACTGCCGCACTGCCTTCGCTCCTTCTACTGTATGAGAGATGAGCTCAACGTGTCTGATGGTGTCATCCTGCGGGGTCATTGCTTCGTGATTCGAGCTGCCCTTCAGATATTCTACACCCAGAAGATGCACCAGGGCCATTGCGAACTGGAGGCTAACAAGCGTAGGGCCCATGAAACCACGTTCTGGCCCTCCATGTACGGTGACATTGACCGTGCTGTCTCATTTTGTGCACCCTGCAATGCCTTGCGTACACACCTGCCACGGGAGCCCATGCTGCTCCATGACATTCCTGATTTTCTGTGGTCCATTCTTGCGGCTGATCTATTCGAATGGAGGGGGAAGGAGTACCTGGTACTAGTTGACTCCTATTCAGGACATTGTCACATTGTTGCATTTGTTTCATCTATGTTCTGCATCCTTCCAGTTTGAAAGGAGGGATGTAAATGCATGCTGTGCATCATGGAAGATGATGTCATGCCGAGGTGACTCACTTCCTGTTTGTCTCCTGTTACTTCCACTTGGTGTCTGGCTTATGCTGAGTAAAGACCTGTATTACACAGATGCTGTAAGTGTCAGCCTGATTTTGTTGTTACACATCTACATCGACCTTTTTCCAAGTCGACCTTTACCAGGTCAACCTAATGACCATGTCGACCTATTTCAGGTGTCAACCTAGTCACTGTTCGACCAATAGTGGTCGACCTAATGACTGTCGACCTCGTTACTGTCGACTCAATGATCCACACCCGCTAACAATAGCATCTCTAGGGTCGATAATCAGACTGATGTAGCGGCACGACAGGATTGGCGGCAGAGCAGCATGGCAACTTGTTGCATTCTCCTGGCAAACAGCGGAAACATTGACAAAACTTAACAGCAAGCAGCAGTTTTAGTTACTATATCCATTAAGTAGTGTCAGAACGGTAAGAGGCTATATTCATAACAACCAGATTTTAGAATCTGATAGTCTGTGTATATGTAAATTACCAAATTGTCTACTCTAAATCATTTCCTCCATGACGCAAGGTGAGGCCCCTGTCTGCAGATGCCATCTGTTCATTGTAAAATGATTCAGGCTTAACTGTTTAAAAAACAATAAATACATTGGTGTACATTTATTTTTGATTACTGAAACCAATAATATTTTTACATTGATCATTTTTACAAATAGCTGCTAAATATCTTTATTTTTCTCTAGAAAGTCTGAAGAATTTATTTTAATGATTGTTTCTGGGAATTTTAGTCTTCAACAACAAACACAGAGAACCATTTCCATGACGTTAGATATAGTTGTAGGTACAGTATCTGCTATTTTGCTACATATTTTATCACACTTTACACATTGAGATGTATTAAAGCTGAACAGCTAAATTCAGTTGAGTAGGGATAGTGTCCTATGTCTGGGACTACGTGTGAAGACACTCATTAGGTTGACCGCTATTGGTCGACATTGACATGGTCGACATGGACAAATGGTCTACACATGAAAATGGTCGACACATTCAATGTCGACACATGAAAAGTTTGACATGAGTTTTTTTTTTTTAGTTTTTTTGGTGTAATTTTCTGCGTAAAGTGACGGGGAACCTCAATTAGTGCACCGCTTCGCACGCCATGCTTCGGGCAAGGTTACCATTCGTAGTCCACGTGGATTGTAAAGTATGAAAATGTTCCAAAAAAGGGATTTTTTTAATAAAAAAAATGCATGTCGACCTTTTCATGTGTCGACCTTTCATGTGCTGACCATTTGTCCATGTCGACCATGTCAATGTCAAACCATTAGTGGTCGACCTAATGAGTGTCGATCTTAACATTGTCGACCATCTGAACGGATACCAGGCAGCCCGCAGGCTGCAATTAAAAGGATTTTTTTGTCCGAAAAAAGGCTTGAAAAGAAATTAGCGTTAAAGATCCTGTTTGTAGGTGCAGCGACCGTGTTAATCCATAGGTCTGGGAACTTATCCCAGATTCTATGTGGTAATTTACCAGGCTAGAAAAAGGGTCTCTAATTGAATAGCTCTAGGCATTAAAGCCACAGGCTGCCACCCTGTATCACCTGGGGTAAATTACCGCTACATCTGAATTCCCCCCTATGAGTCATGAATCACAACTGTGTGACTTCCAAGCTCTATAATACATTACAGTAAGAGGTACATTATCCTTTAAAATATACCCATTTCCTAATGAACGCTACATCAATGATATCAGAACTCACAGATTATAAAACATGACATCCGCACTCACTTTTATTCAGATATTATGTAATACTTATACATTTATTAGCATCATGTGTATATATTACAGCAATGCGTAGAGGAGACATCATATTTAGAACTTAAAAAACTTATTTCAAAAGTTTCTTTGTTAATGAGTAATTTGGACATAATATGATACATTTAGAAAATGCACATTATCCTGTGTGGAATTAGACAATCATTATTAGAAATGTCACACAGGTAAATGTACCTTGCTATAATCTAGGATATCAGTGTCACTTCTCACATTACCATGATCTGTCCCAGCAACTGGTAATAAATGACCCACCCGGCCTGAGGCCAATTACTGTCTCTAGTCAGAGAAATATAATAATAATAATAATAATAATAATAATAATAATAATTTTATTTATATAGCGCTGTCTCCACCAGGACTCAAGGCGCTTTACAGACATCAAAAACAATGCACATGATACAGAGGATTTGAGTAATACAGCAATAGATCAGCAACACAGACATAAAAGAAAACCTTAAGCACACAGAAAGCATAATGCATGATTGGTGTAGGCATTTTGGATAATAACTTCCAAGGGTTGTGTATTCCACCCTCACAAGGTACCAGGTGTGGCAGCCATCTTGGGCGCACAGCGTAGGATTACCCAGGGTGGAATAGTCTACCCCTAGAAGAGATGACACAAAATGGGGGTGATTTCAGAGTCCTACAGTTCAGAGTAGGGTTCCATCAAAACCATTAGGCCTATGTATTTTTTATCCCCCCTTCCCCCTTCCCACCATCTATAAAAGGGGTGTAGTAAGGTATGCCGGCAGCCGGGCTCCCGGTGATCAGCATACCGGCGCTGGAATCCCGACCGCCAGAGCCGGCCCTAACCAATATGATGCCCTAGGCAAGATTCTGTCTGGCGCCCCCTAGCACCGCCGCTAGTCCCTGGCAGGAGTCAGCTGGCAGCTCTGCTAATGTTGGGACGCCTTTTGTTTATGAAAATGCTTTGCATTACTATTGGCTAGGATGCACAAGCAGCTTTTGCTGATTAAAATTATATGCAGCATGCCTATATTCTGTGTGCGTCTGCGGATGTATCTGCATATGAAATGCTACATTACAGTGATTTCCAGGAATACACTGCAACGTTTCATTTCATATGCACACAGACTATAGGCATGCCGGTATCCCGACAGCCGGCCACCTGAAGACCACCCCTATAAAAGTAATGACAGAGTCAATTCCATACTCAGCACAACATGGGTAATTCTGAATGCAATGTACTGGGTCAATTTACAATTTCAAGTAATAATAACATACAACATATTTCCTGAATCTTTTATTGCAAACGTTATGTTTCTAAAGATGCTGACATGTGTGTCAGTGTGCGATACATGATAACTTGTGGTCCCATGAACAAAATGTCACTGTAATCAGTTTCCCTGGCATTTATAAAAACATCCTATTTCAGTGAATGAATGTAGAAAAAAACTATTGGTTACCTTTTCTGCATCTGGTCTTGGGGTTACTACTAATCTGTGTTCAGCCGGTTTGAAGACATCTGTACCGGACAAGGGTGATGAATGCATAGCTAGTCCTGAAATACAGAAACAAATGCTGTCAGGACAGGAAGTTGCATAAGGAGCGACTGTACAAATGTACTGCTTCATTGAATGGTGTAACTCCTGCAGACAACATACCGTAGGTTAAGCCTCATAGTCGCCAGGTGTGTGGGAGGCACCAAGGGGGAAGGGTGGGTACAGAATACTGGAGTCCGCAGCCTAGAGTGTCAGGACATCTTTGTAGTCTGGGCCATGTGCTGCCTGTAGTGTTAGGGAGACTGTGTGTGGTCATCTACACAGGCTACACTGCTTACTGTACATCTAGGTGGCCTGCCATCTCTTGCACTTTATCTCATCCGCGCTGTACCCTACATAGAGAGTACAGAAGCCCTGCAGAGAAGGAAATGCAGGGCCTAATTCAAACCTGATCGCAGCAACAAAATTGTTCTCTAATGAGCAAACCCATGGGGGTCAATCCGACCTGTTCGCACGCTGCCATTTTTCGCAGAGCAGCGATCAGGTCACTACTGCGCATGCATACGCACTGCAATGCGCAGGCGCATCGTACGGGTACAAAGCGGATCGTTGCTGGCTTTAATGAAGAATCCATTCGCACAGGCGATCACAAGGAAATTGACAGGAAGAAGGCGTTTCTGGGTGTCAACTGACCGTTTTCTGGGAGTGTTTGGAAAAACGCAGGCGTGTCCAAGCGTTTGCAGGGCGGGTGTCTGATGTCAATTCCGTGACCAGACAGGCTGAAGTGATCGCAAGGACTGACTGAGTAAGTTAAGACGGGTGTGGATCATTAGAATGACAGTGTCTAGGTCGACATTATTTAGGTCGACCACTATAAGTCGACAGTCACTAGGTAGACAGGGTCAGAAGGTCGACATGTTCTAGGTCGACAGGTCAAAAGGTCGACATGAGGTTTTTTTGGTGTCGTTTTCTTCGTAGAGTGACCGGGAACCCCAACTAGTGCACCGTGTCCGCTTCGGGCAAGGTTTACCGATCCAATCATAGTCCACGTGGATCGTTAAGTATGAAAAAGTTTAAAAAAAAAGTTTTTTTTTTTAAATGTCGACCTTTTGACCTGTTGACCTAGAACATGTCGACCTTCTGACCCTGTCGACCTAGTGACTGTCGACCTATAGTGGTTGACCTAAACATTGTCGACCTAGACACTGTCGATCTTCAGACCGGATCCCGTTCAGACCTACTCAGTAACTGCACAAAATATTTTTGCAGAGCTCGGCTGCACCGGCGTTTGCACACTTGCAAAGCGAAAATACACTCCCCCATAGGCGGCGACTATCTGATCGCAGTGCTGCAAAAAAATAGCTAGCGTACGATCAACTCGGAATGACCCCCCCATGTGCAGTGCAGGTAGGCAGATATAACATGTGCAGAGAGAGTTAGATTTGGGTGGGTTATTTTGTTTCTATGCAGGGTAAATACTGGCTGCTTTATTTTTACACTGCAAATTAGATGTCAGTTTGAACTCACCCCACCCAAATCTAACTCTCTCTGCACATGTTATATCTGCTCCACATGCAGTGCACATGGTTTTGCCCAATACAGAACAATTTTGCTGCTGCGATCAGGTCTGAATTAGGCCCGCAGTCCAGTAGAACTGCTATCAGCAGGCCAATAAGAAACAGGTGATTGGGATGAAGATCTGCCGCTGGTGCCACCATTTCTGTGGGACTGCAGTCAGAGATGGGAATGTGCAAGCCCACTATTAAATATTTAGCCACCCTAATAAATTATCTTTTTTTGTCTTTCTCCTAAAATGCTGCTTATGCAATCCTCAGTAACATATATATATAGGTGGGGGTCCGGACGCACGGTGGGTGGGGGAGGAGCGGTTGCGGGGGTGCCACGGGTGGGGGAGGGGAGGGTGCGGGGGTGCTGCGGGTGGGGGAGGGGGTCCGGAGCCACCGCGGGTGGTGGAGGGGGGTGGTGTGGCTGTGCCACGGATGGGGCCCGGAGGTACTGTGAGGGGGGAAGGGGCGGGTAATGCTTCTCATGCTTCTCCTCCTGGAAGCAGCTAAGCTGCTGTCCTCCCTTTGGCAGTGGCTCTCCCGGAGACTCGCACAGCAGCCAAGCAGCCAGTCACTACTGTTAGCGCTGGTGTCCCAACCAGCCGCATTACAGGGAAGAAGATGCACTCAATAAACTACAGCTCCCAGCAGGTCAGTGCTAAGGGCTGCTGGGAGCTGTAGTTTATTTAGTGCGTCTACTTCCCTGTAATGCAGCGCGTTGGGACACCGGCGCTAACAATAGTAACTGGCTGGCAGAACTGACTGACTCGCTGAATCAATGTAAAAGGTGAGAGTGCTGTGCAGTGTCACTGCACACCCACTGCACTGCACAGTACTGTCACCTTTTACATTGATTCCGTGTCCAGACATTACCCCCCGCGATATCACCCACTCTATCCATTACATTAGCCATCTTGGGGATCCAAGCTGGCAGCCCAGGTGCTGTGTTGCAGAGTCAGTGCCTCTGGGTGCGGCTGTGGCGGGGAGGCACTTCTGTGACATCACGCGCAGCGGAGGCTCGGGGCTCAGAGAGTATGCGGCACAGGGAGGTCTATGAAAGCCTTCCGCTGCGCCGCTTTCATACACATCTATGCCGGTGGCCGCAGCAGCTTTGTTCCACCTGCGCCGCTGCTAGGGAGTGGGGTTTGTTGATGCTGGAGGGGGCAGGCGGACTGGCAGCAGGACATAGGATGCTGCAGTAAAAGGATTTCCCCCCCCCCCTAATCTACAGCGCAAAGACTTGCTGCAGATGCAGTGGCATACCCTCCAACTGTACCTTTTTGGCAGGTACAGTACCTTTTTTTTATGGTCTGTACCGATTTTTGGCTCTCCAAACTTCCATTGAAAGTATAGGAAAAGGGGTGCCCCCTTTTCGAATTTGTACCGATTTTTATGTGTAAATTGTTGGAGGGTATGTTGCTGTAGATGCAGTGGGCCTATTTTGGGGTATGCAAATTCATACCCCAAATTCAGCAATTCAGCCCCATTGTTAATCATGCTCTGGGAACACACAGCAGCCAAAGGGCAGAGCCTCCCATTGGATGTAACCTGTGTGGGAGGGTGTTACTTGCTCAATCAACTGTGGACTGGGTGTGATAGACCTGCTGCTAACCCAATGAGAGCTCTTAGCCAAGCCCAGCGTTATACACACATTCACTCTGGGCTATTATATAGGGTATATATATAAAATCTTATCTAGAGTCTTGGGATGAGATGACAGTGTTGGGGAATGTGGTACTCTGTCACTCACAAGATATATTGGCACCTTCCCCTACACTCTGAGCTCTAACTAACTTTGAATCCCTAACAGGGGAGAGATTGGGTGGGTTACGGCATGGGGGTAGATTGGCGACATATGATGATGAGGGGGATTGATTACATGAAATGACATGGGTGGTGCTAGAAACGCCCCAATGCCAGTGCTAGAAAGACACTTGCAGAGAATATCTCTCTCTTACTTTCCCTGGGTGCAGACTGTAATATGCTATGCATGCATATAAAGTAAACCCACTTTTTCATGCATTATTACTAATAAATTCTATTTTTTTTTCATAATTATATAAAGAATCAACAAACCCCTAAAATTCCTCCACAAAAAGAGATTTACCTGTTGCTAAATGATCACCTTCACCACCTAGCTAATTAACAACGTTTTCCTATTGAATGGCCAAGTACAAATATTTAGACAGATACATTTGTGAATGCTACTACAAAATGCCATTATTCACAAATAAGTTTGAGGCTAACTTCCAACAACTTAAGGGCCCTACACACTATGCGATCCCCCGCTGAGTATACGGCCGACGGGCGACCTGGCGGCAGGGGGGCAGTGACAGGGGGAGTGAAGTTTCTTCACTCCCCCCGTCACCCGGCTCCGTAGCAGTGCAGGCAAATATGGATAAGATCGTCCATATTTGCCTGCATGCACAAGCAACGGGGCCCCAACGATGAACGAGCGCGGGGTCGCGTATCGTTCATCGCTGGTGCCTCCACACTGAAAGATATGAACGGTATCTCGTTCATTAATGAACAAGATCCTTCATATCTTTCAGTAATATGGGCCCTCATTCCGAGTTGTTCGCTCGCTAGCCGCTTTTCGCAGCAGTGCACACGCTAAGCCGCCGCCCTCTGGGAGTGAATCTTAGCTTAGCAGAATTGCGAACGAAAGATTCGCAAAATTGCGAATAGAAATTTCTTTGCAGTTTCTGAGTAGCTCGAGACTTACTCTTCCAGTGCGATCAGTTCAGTGCTTGTCGTTCCTGGTTTGACGTCACAAACACACCCAGCGTTCGCCCAGACACTCCCCCGTTTCTCCAGCCACTCCCGCGTTTTTCCCAGAAACGGCAGCGTTTTTTCACACACTCCCATAAAACGGCCAGTTTCCGCCCTGAAACACCCACTTCCTGTCAATCACACTCCGATTACCAGAACGAAGAAAAAACCTCATAATGCCGTGAGTAAAATACCAAACTTCTTAGCAAATTTATTTGGCGCAGTCGCAGTGCGAACATTGCGCATGCGCAGTGAGCGGAAAATCGCACCGATGCGAAGGAAAATAACGAGCGAACAACTCGGAATGAGGGCCATCGTCCAGTGTGTAGGGCCTATTACAGTGAACAACATCTCTAAGTTTTCAACCTTAATCATTATTCAATACTATAACAATATACTGTACTGGCCGATGCAGTATTGCATTTATGCCCATTTGAGAAGGTGCTTCCTAGCGAAGGCACAAAAGTTGTTCCCCACGGATAGGGCTCGAGATTGGTTTTGCCAAATGGTCTGGTAATTTATGACCCCTGTGACCAGAGGCTATTGGTAATGGAGAGGACAAGAATTACTCTTTGATATGCCTATGGAAATTGAATATCTGGTACGCAGAATACCTATTTATATTATGCAAATACTGTGTTTTAGGAACTACTACACTAGGGTGCTTGTTCCATCTCTATTATCTAGACTGCAGTTAGGGTTAGGGCTTTAATGCTAGGTGTACTATGCGATACGTTGTTCCTTCAGCTGACGAGCGACATCCCGCATACTGCATCGGCAAGGGTGTACAGAAGATATGTCTGTGAACAACGTTGTTCACAGACATATCGCGTCAGCCCTACAGCACAGCCGATGCCGATATATATTGCAAATATACTGATATCTGACGCTCAGGATGTTGGTGGACAGAAGACCAGCACCGGAATCCTGATACCGCTCAGAATCCCAATGCAGATTTCCAACAGCCAACATCCCGAACGGAAGTTTCAGGGGGAGGTTAGGGTTAGGCTGCGAGATGGGAGTGTAGGGTTAGGCTGCGGGGGAGGGTTAGGATGCAGGGAAGGAGGGTTAGGGTTAGGCTATAGGAAGGGAGGGTCAGGGTTTGGCTGTGGTAGAGGAGGTTAAAATTAGGCTGCGGGGAGGGAGGGTTAGGGTTTGGCTGTGAGAGGGGAGGTAGGGTTAGGCTGCGGGGAGGGTTAGGGATAGGCTGCGGGAAGAGAGAGCTAGGGTTAGGCTGTGGGGAGGGAGGGTTAGGTTTGGGCTACAGGTAGGGAGGATTAGGGTTAGGGAGAGGGTAAGCAGTAGGCTTAACTTCCTTACGAAGAACTGTCAGGATGCCTGTGTCAGTTTTCTAACCACCGGCATCCTCAACGCTGGGATCTCGTATCACCCCCCTGTGGCCAGACATATCGGGCAAAGTATTGGTATGTGTGTATGCACAGAATCGTTTGTGCATAGCAATTACCAAATCGTATCGGTTGGCACATTGGTCGGGCAGCAGATCTATCACTCAGGCGAGTATCCAACATTACACTGTAAAAACACTAGGTCGGCATACACAATGTTGACATGTCACATGTCCAGGTCGCCATTCAGATCATGATGAGATTCTGTTGTTGACGTTACATGCCAGACAAGTACATAATATATTTCTTCTCTTTATATAGATATTTTATATTATAACCAGCCTATATTTGTAATGACAGCATACACAACTAAAATATGCAGCTTTGAATCTCATCAATGCTATTCCAGCAAAAAGCATAAAGCCTTGTAACAAATATAATAATAATAATAATAATATATTGTGTGTAACAGCGCAGAATTATAATGAAACAATATACTGTATTGAATTGATTCAATGCTAACTGTTTTAACCTGGATTAAAATATATAATTTTATGCTGATACTCGGCATTGTGTCTTTATGCTGATACTTGGCATTGTGTCTTTATGCTGATACTCGGCATTGCGTCTTTATGCTGATACTTGGCATTGTGTCTTACAGTATTTCCTTGTTTTTTGCCGACTACTGACAAATGTTTATTCACTGACCATATTGACCTGTTCCGCTGCTGACTGTCAAAAGAAGCACCAGGAATCCAAATGATTAAAAGGATCGGCTGTTAGAAGGACACCGATAATGAGGGAATAGTAAACAGGGTTACTTGGAAAATAGGATGCCGTTTATGAAGAAAGATAACTTGGCTTTCTTTAAACAATTTCTCACTCCTGTGATGTCTTCTTATAATCATGCACAATAGTGTCCATACACCTCACAGAATAACTCAACTCTTTATTTCCCTAAATCTTCTCTTTACCACAAATGTATTCATATGTCCCTGTGGGCAATTAGATCAACAATTAAACACACGTTCTAATCATATTTGTTGTCATTTTAATTAGTCTGCAGTTCGGTCACTATACACATATTTTTACCCCGAAACAGAATATTGTGGGAAATATTTAATAAAATTCCAGGTTCAGACCTTCATTGGGAATCGCGATCAGCTCTACCCTCTACCTTTTTGGCAGAGCTGCTCCACTGAGGTAAGCAAGCTAAAGATGACGTTAGCTAGCACCATGGGAAAAGTCAGAAGGATCAATAACCTGATTGGCCGGTCCAGAGGCCTGGATGTCTGAGCAAGCAGCGCCACCTGCTTTTGCACTGCCCATCACTCTCCACAAGCCTCTTCATGCATGGCCAAAGCCTCATTATGCATGGACCTCCTTCTCCCTGTGTGCTCGCTGCACATGAGAGATTCTGGGGCCTATTTTAAGCTGCGGTCCTTAAAAACTAAACATTGTGGAGCTTGTTACATATCCCCTAATGGCATTCCTATAGAAACCTACTAAGTGAATGACTCCTACAGTGATTTACATCAGAAAGCAGGAGATATCTTACTCTTTCTATCTTAGTAAAATTCTAGCAACAATTAATTCTGTTCTTAAACTTGCGGAAATTGTAATTTCTCTTACGTCCTAGAGGATGCTGGGGACTCCGTAAGGACCATGGGGCATAGACGGGCTCCGCAGGAGACATGGGCACTATAAAGAACTTTAGCTGGGTGTGCACTGGCTCCTCCCTCTATGCCCTTCCTACAGACCTCAGTTAGATCCTGTGCCCAGAGGAGACTGGGTGCACTACAGGGGAGCTCTCCTGTTTTTCTCTGAAAAATAATTTTGTTAGGTTTTTTATTTTTAGGGAGCACTGCTGGCAACAGTCTCCCTGCATCGTGGGACTGAGGGGAGAGAAGCAGACCTACTTCAATGATAGGCTCTGCTTCTTAGGCTACTGGACACCATTAGCTCCAGAGGGTCGGAACCAAAGGCGGATTGGCCATAGGGGTCACAGGGAAGATCCCCGGTGGGCCGACGCACCCGTGGGGCCTGTTTTGTTTGAGGACATGTGGTCCTATTTATAGACATAATGAATAAGATGCAAAATAATTTGCTTATATGAAAATTTCTTTGCCACTTAGCCTGTGATTGCAGATGATCTAGTGTATGCTCTGTCTGCCTGCTTGGCTGACATATAAGATTGAGTGAATAGTGATTGGGATAGTCGGTTAGTGTAATAAGCAAGAAAATATATCTTTCTAAAGAATTATATAGTTTCCTAAATTCTAAAGGTGTATCATATAATGTGCTCATAATATGTAATTTTATTTCTTTTTAACTTCCCCCTTGATGCTGGACATCCCCACTATCTTGAAAGTCTTGGGGGGAGGGTGCTGCTGCCAAGGCCCATGGCTAGACCTTACACCTCTGGTGCTGCCCATGTGGGGCCACTAGTACAAATCTTTCCAGGGCCGCTTTTTTTCTCAATCCGCCCCTGGTCGGAACGCAGGTCTCACCCTCGCCGTTCGTCCCGGAGCCGCGCCGCCGTCCTCCTCACAGAGCTGGAAGATAGAAGCCGGGTGAGTATAAGAAGAAAGAAGACTTCAAAGGCGGCAGAAGACTTCAGATCCTCTCTGAGGTAACGTACCATTGCTCCCACACACAACACACACAGCGGGCACTGAAGGGTGCAGGGCGCAGGGGGGGCGCCCTGTGCAGCAATAATAAACCTCTAGGGACTGGCTACCATGTATATAGGCTGCGAAGGCAGTATATTATATAATCCCCCGCCAGTATTGGAATTTTGAGCGGGATCGAATCCCGCCGCTGAGGGGGCGGAGCTTGATCCTCCAGCACTAACCAGCGCCATTTTCTCCACAGCACACTGCAGAGAAGCTGGCTCCCCGGACTTTCCCCTGCTAAACACGGTGACAGAGGGCAAAAAAGAGGGGGGGGGGCACTTTTAATTGGCGCAGTGAGTGTATATATATATATATATATATATTTACATAAAAGCGCTGTTTTATCTGGGAATTTTGTTTCCAGTGTCAGTTGGCGCTGGGTGTGTGCTGGCATACTCTCTCTCTGTCTCTCCAAAGGGCATTATTGGGGAACTGTCTCCATATAGATATATCCCTGAGTGTGTGGGGGGTGTCGGTATGCGTGTGTCGGCATGTCTAAAGCGGAAGGCTCATCTAAGGAGGAGGTGGAGCAGATGATTGTGGTGTCTCCGTCGGCAACGCCGACACCTAAGTGGTTGGATATGTTGAATGTTTTAAATGCAAATGTGTCTTTGTTACATCAGAGATTGCACAAAGCAGAGTCCAGGGATAGAACAGGGAGTCAATCCATGGCTTTGACTGTGTCACAGGGCCCTTCAGGGTCTCAGAAACGTCCCCTGTCCCAAGTATCAGACACTGATACCGACACGGATTCTGACTCCAGTGTCGACTACGATGATGCAAGGTTACACCCAAGGGTGGCCAAAAGTATTAATTATAGGATTATTGCAATAAAGGATGTTTTACATATTACAGATGACCCCTCTGTCCCTGACACGAGGGTGCACATGTTTAAAGAAAAGAAACCTGAGGTAACCTTTCCCCCTTCTCATGAGCTGAACGCGTTATTTAAAAAGGCTTGGGAAACTCCAGACAAGAAACTGCAGATTCCCAAAAGAATTCTTATGGCGTATCCTTTCCCTGCGCAGGACAGGTTACGGTGGGAATCCTCACCCAGGGTGGACAAGGCGTTAACGCGCTTGTCCAAAAAGGAGGCGCTACCGTCTCCAGACACGGGAGCCCTCAAGGATCCTGCTGATCGCAGACAGGAAACTACCTTAAAATCAATTTAAACACATACGGGTGCCTTGCTCAGACCGGCAATAGCGTCGGCTTGGGTTTGTAGCGCTGTTGCGGCTTGGACGGATACTTTGTCAGCTGACATTGATACCCTGGATAGGGATACCATTTTATTGACCTTAGATCACATTAAAGACGCAGTCTTATATATGAGAGACGATCAGAGAGACGTTGGTCTGCTAGGTTCGAGAGCCAACGCCATGGCGATTTCTGCTAGGCGAGCCCGGTGGACCCGCCAATGGACGGGTGATGCCGACTCAAAGAAACATATGGAAGTTTTACCTTACAAAGGTGAGGATTTATTTGGGGAAGGTCTCGCGGACCTGGTTTCCACAACTACTGCGGGTAAATCTACTTTTTTACCTTATGTTTCCCCACAGCAAAAGAAAACGCCGCAATATCAGATGCAGTCCTTTAGGTCGCATAAGTCCAGAAGAGGTCGGGGCTCTTCCTTCCTCGCCAGAGGTAAGGGTAGAGGGAAAAGACTGCCGGCTACGGCTAGTTCCCAGGAGAAGAAGTCCTCCTCGGCTTCTACTAAATCCACCGCATGACGGCGGGGCTCCACTGAGGGAGTCTGCGCCGGTGGGGGCACGTCTTCGACTCTTCAGTCACGTCTGGGTTCAGTCAGATGTGGATCCTTGGGCAATGGAAATTGTAGATACAAGCTGGAATTCGAAGACGTGCCTCCTCGCCGGTTTTTCAAATCGGCTTTACCAGCTTCTTCCCCAGAAAGGGAGATAGTTTAGCTGCAATTCAAAAACTGTGTCAACAACAAGTGGTTGTCGAGGTTCCCCTAGTTCAACAGGGGAAGGGGTACTATTCAACCCTATTTGTGGTCCCGAAACCGGATGGCTCAGTCAGACCCATTCTAAATTTAAAATCCCTAAATCTGTACTTGAAAAAGTTAAAATTCAAGATGGAATTGCTCCGGGCAGTTATCTCCAGCCTGGAAGGGGGGGATTTTATGGTGTCACTGGACATAAAGGACGCATACCTTCATGTTCCCATATATCCCCCTCATCAGGCGTACCTGAGATTCGCTGTACAAGACTGTCATTACCAGTTTCAGACGTTGCCGTTTGGGCTTTCCACGGCCCCGAGGATTTTCACCAAGGTAATGGCGGAAATGATGGTGCTCCTGCGCAGGCAGGGAGTCACAATTATCCCATACTTGGACGATCTCCTGATAAAAGCGAGATCGAGAGATCAATTGCTGTAAAGCGTGTCGCTCTCCGTGAGAGTGCTGCAGCAGCATGGCTGGATTCTGAATCTACCAAAGTCACAGTTGATTCCAACAACTCGGCTATCTTTCTTAGGCATGATTCTGGACATGGAACTGAAGAGGGTTTTTCTCCCAATGGACAAAGCCCAGGAACTCCAGAACATGGTCAGAGACCTGCTAAAACCAAAAAGAGTGTCAGTCCATCAATGCACTCGAGTACTGGGAAAAATGGTGGCGACCTACGAGGCAGGTTCCATGCGAGGACATTTCAGTGGGACCTTCTGGACAAGTGGTCGGGGTCCCATCTACAAATACATCAGAAAATAAGCCTGTCCCCCAGGGCCAGGGTGTCTCTCCTGTGGTGGCTGCAGAGTGCTCACCGTCTCGAGGGTCGCAGGTTCGGCATTCAAGACTGGGTTCTGGTGACCACGGACGCGAGCCTCCGAGGATGGGGAGCAGTCACATAAGGAAGAAATTTTCAGGGACTATGGTCAAGCCAGGAGGCTTGTCTACACATCAACGTACTGGAATTGAGGGCCATATACAACGGCCTACGTCAAGCGGAGAATCTTCTTCGTGACCTACCTGTTCTGATTCAATCAGACAACGTCACAGCCGTGGCTCATGTAAACCGCCAAGGCGGGACAAGGAGCAGAGCGGCAACGGCGGAAGCCACCAGGATTGTTCGCTGGGCGGAAAATCACGTAAGCGCGTTGGCAGCAGTCTTCATTCCGGGAGTGGACAACTGGGAAGCAGACTTCATCAGCAGACACGATCTCCATCCAGGAGAGTGGGGACTTCATCATGAAGTTTTTGCAGAGATAACAAGTCATTGGGGACTTCCTCAAATAGACATGATCGCGTCACGCCTCAACAAGAAGCTTCGGAGGTATTGTGCCAGGTCAAGGGACCCTCAGGCAGTAGCTGTAGACGCCCTGGTGACACCGTGGGTGTTTCAGTCGGTCTATGTGTTCCTTCCTCTTCCACTCATCTCAAAGATATTGAGAATCATACAACGAAAAAACGTGCGGACAATGCTCATTGTTCCAGATTGGCCTCGAAGGGCCTGGTATTCAGATCTTCAGGAAATGCTCACAGAAGATCCGTGGCCTCTTCCTCTCAGAGAGGACCTGTTGCAACAGGTGCCCTGCGTGTTCCAAGACTTACCGCGGTTACGTTTGACGGCATGGCGGTTGAACACCGAATCCTAGCTGGGAAAGGCATTCCGGAAGAAGTCATCCCTACCTGATAAAGGCTAGGAAGGAGGTGACGGCGAAACATTATCACCGTATCTGGAGAAAGTATGTATCTTGGTGTGAAGCCAAGAATGCTCCTACTGAGGAATTCCATCTGGGCCGTTTTCTCCACTTTCTACAGACATGAGTGGATATGGGCCTACAATTAGGCTCCATTAAGGTACAGATTTCGGCCTTATCAATTTTCTTTCAGAAGGAATTTGCTTCTCTCCCAGAAGTCCAGATTTTTCTAAAGGGAGTGCTGCACATACAGCCTCCTTTTGTGCCTCCAGTGGCACCATGGGACGTTAACGTGGTGTTACAGTTCCTGAAATCTCACTGGTTTGAACCTCTTCAAACGGTTGAATTAAAATTTCTCACTTGGAAGGTGGTCATGTTGTTGGCCTTGGCGTCTGCAAGGCGGGTGTCCTAATTGGCGGCTTTGTCTCACAAAAGCCCCTATCTGATTTTCCATGTGGATAGAGCAGAGTTGAGGACGCGTCCTCAATTTTTGCCTAAAGTGGTTTCATCGTTTCATATGAACCAACCTATTGTGGTACCTGTGGCATCGGGGGACTTGGAGGATTCCAAGTCCCTTGATGTGGTCAGGGCCTTAAAAATTTATGTAGCCAGGACAGCTCGGGTTCGGAAAACAGAGGCACTGTTTATCCTGTATGCAGCCAACAAGGTTGGCGCTCCTGCTTCTAAGCAGACTATTGCTCGCTGGATCTGTAACACGATTCAGCAGGCTCATTCTATGGCTGGATTGCCGTTACCAAATTCGGTAAAGGCCCATTCCACTAGGAAGGTGGGCTCTTCTTGGGCGGCTGCCCGAGGCGTCTCTGCATTACAGCTTTGCCGAGCGGCGACTTGGTCGGATTCAAACACTTTTGCAAAGTTCTACAAGTTTGATACCCTGGCTGATGAGGACCTCATGTTTGCTCAATCAGTGCTGCAGAATTATCCGCACTCTCCCGTCCGGTCTGGAGCTTTGATATAATCCCCATGGTCCTTACGGAGTCCCCAGCATCCTCTAGGACGTAAGAGAAAATAAGATTTTAAACCTACCGGTAAATCTTTTTCTCCTAGTCCATAGAGGATGCTCGGCGCCCGTCCCAGTGCGGACGTATTTCTGCAAGGCTTGTATATAGTTATTGCTTACATAAGGGTTATGTTACAGTTGAGATCAGTCTTTGGCTGATGCTGTTTTTGTTCATACTGTTGACTGGTTGTGTATATTCCAGGTTATACGGTGTGAATGGTGTGGGCTGGTATGAATCTTGCCCTTAGATTAACAAAAATCCTTTCCTCGTACTGTCCGTCTCCTCTGGGCACAGTTCTCTAACTGAGGTCTGGAGGAGGGGCATAGAGGGAGGAGCCAGTGCACACCCAGCTAAAGTTCTTTATAGTGCCCATGTCTCCTGCGGAGTCCGTCTATACCCCATGGTCCTTACGGAGTCCCCAGCATCCTCTACGGACTAGGAGAAAAATATTAACCAGTAGGTTTAAAATCTTATTTTCTGCATGCTTTAAAGCGAGAATTAGCTTGATAAATATGATCTTGTAAAAACAAATACACAAAACACCTACACACACACACACACACACACACACACACACACACACCAAGAACATTTATTATTGCAGTATAAGGTTGATAACAAAAGTACTGCAGTAATGTACACTGGTATTCATCATAAATATCACCTACATTTAAAAACAATGACATTTTGATGATATCGCTACAGCTTTTTTGATGGCTATTAAACTGGGTTTTTTACCTTTTTTCTAGCTTGGTTGTTTGAAACATCACTGCAATACAGCACAATTAACTTTAAGATTTTTTTCACACCTTAATACAGAAGGTAGGTTTAAAAACAAAAAGATCTGATAATAATGTGAATGCAGAGGGAAGATATTTAAAATGAATGAAGTAAACTGTGTTACGGAACAAATCTGACTGCCACCTAGATGGTGTTGAATTGCTAGGAGGCAACTCTACTGAAATCTATAGGTACTGTATGCGAGACCACAGGTCATTTGAGAAGAAGTGAAGGACTAAAGAGTTTTGTGATGAAGGTAAAAGAAACAGGTTGCAACAAACCCTCTGACATCACGAAGAAGTGCTGGTTACCAGTCATTTTGGCCAATCAGCTTGTGAGTCTTTTTGCTAATTAATTGAGCATGTAACGAAAAGCATAAGCACAGAATTTTAGAAATAAAGAAAGTTTCCTGGAGCTGGACAAAGCTGCTTGAGTCCAAAATAGGATAACCTTCGGAGGCAGCTACTGTACTTGAACTGGAGGGTCAAAGAAGAAAGATAGTTGCATCCAGTTTACCATTCTAAGTGCCCTGTTGAAAGGTGAAAACATGAGGAAACTAGAGGAGAAAAACGGAGACCAATGGCAGAGAGTCATACACTGGGGATAAAGAATGTTTATAGTACCATCTATCAGGGGCGTATTTAAGGGTCGGTCATACCCCTATCATGTCACTGCACCCTTCACGTTGGGGTTTCCCAACAGACAAAGCAGCACCCTCACCCCGCCCTTCACCTTCACAATTTACTGACCACAGCCCACTCACCCCTCAGCAGTTATAAAATAAAAAAACAAGCCATGATGAGAAAAAAAAGAATCACCTGGCCAGCAGCCTAGCAGGGCTCTCATGCAGGTCAGCATTCAGTACCGCCCCCCTAGCAAGTGTCATCTGTAGGCACGTACCTTCTAGAAGATGTTCCTATCTACAAGAGCAAATGTAATAAATAGTTATATGCAGAGGCATCACTCGCCTCTAAAACACCTGGTGCGGCCGATTGCAAAAGGGGTGTGGTTTCATGAGAAAGGAGTGTGGTATCCCAAGACAGGGGCATGGCTAAACGTACCGAACCCCGATTTGGTCACTGCGCGGGTCCAGGAGATGCAACCTGGCCCCAGAGACTGGCGTTTCTTCAGTGCCAGCTTCTACATGGTGACAGGAGCCGGGTTACTGCATGTAATATTACAGTGCAGCACCCGGCTCCTGTAACTGAGCAGGAACCGACTCTTTGGTGTCACCCACCGCACCCCCCTTGTGACGCCACTGGTTACATGTTATATTTAACCTCCACTGGTTGTAGTGTGCAAGAAAATTACACACAGATGCAATACTTTAGCTGAGAAAATATTGTACCCACTCCAAACGCAAAGGCATCCACCTTAAGTAACAACAGATATGCCACTACTGGTTGTAAATAAGTGACAAAACTTGGCTTTTTTCTGGGGGTTTTTTGCATCAAAACTTTGATAGGGACTACTAGAGAGAAATATTGCTTGACAAACTAAATATAATAATTTGCAAATCTTATGAAATGTTGGATGACCTTGGTCTAGGAAACACTATTTGTACTTGGGTAAGTAACTGGCTGGATAACAGGGAAGAGCGAGTGGTGGTTAATGGGATGTTTTCTGACTGCACCCCAGTACACAGTGGAATACCGCAGGGTTCAGTACTCGGGCCACTGCTATTTAACGTATTCATTAATGACCTAGGAGTGGGCCTGGAAAGCACAGTGTACATTTTTGCAGATGATACTAAACTGTGTAGAGTAATTAATTCAGACAAGGATGTTGAGTCTCTCCGGAACAACTTATCTAAACTGGAGATTTGGGCAGAAAAATGGAGAATGAGGATCAATATACAGTAGAACAAACTTAAAGTTATGCACTTTGGGACTAATACTGTGTACAGTTCTGGGCACCATACTACAAAAAAGTAGAGATGTGCACCGGAAATTTTTCGGGTTTTGTGTTTTGGTTTTGGATTCGGTTCCGCGGCCGTGTTTTGGATTCGGACGCGTTTTGCCAAAACCTCCCTGAAAATTTTTTGTCGGATTCGGGTGTTTTTTTTTACAAAAAACCCTCAAAAACAGCTTAAATCATAGAATTTGGGGGTCATTTTGATCCCATAGTATTATTAACCTCAATAACCATAATTTACACTAATTTTCAGTCTATTCTGAACACCTCACACCTCACAATATTATTTTTAGTCCTAAAATTTGCACCGAGGTCGCTGGATGGCTAAGCTAAGCGACACAAGTGGCCAACACAAACACCTGGCCCATCTAGGAGTGGCACTGCAGTGTCAGACAGGATGGCACTTCAAAAAAATAGTCCCCAAACAGCACATGATGCAAAGAAAAAAAGAGGTGCAACAAGGTCGCTGGATGGCTAAGCTAAGCGACACAAGTGGCCAACACAAACACCTGGCCCATCTAGGAATGGCACTGCAGTGTCAGGCAGGATGGCACTTCAAAAAAATAGTCCCCAAACAGCACATGATGCAAAGAAAAAAAGAGGCGCAATGAGGTAGCTGTGTGACTAAGCTAAGCAACCCAAGTGGCCGACACAAACACCTGGCCCATCTAGGAGTGGCACTGCAGTGTCAGGCAGGATGGCACTTCAAAAAAATAGTCCCCAAACAGCACATGATGCAAAGAAAAAAAGAGGCGCAATGAGGTAGCTGTGTGACTAAGCTAAGCGACCCAAGTGGCCGACACAAACACCTGGCCCATCTAGGAGTGGCACTGCAGTTTTCTAGCGAGAGGATGAGTGCTTCCATCCTCATGTGAAGCTGAACCACTAGCCATGAACATAGGCCAGGGCCTCAGCCGTTCCTTGCCACTCCGTGTCGTAAATGGCATATTGGCAAGTTTACGCTTCTCCTCAGACACTTTTAATTTTGATTTTTGGGTCATTTTACTGAACTTTTGTGTTTTGGATTTTACTTGCTCTCTACTATGACATTGGGCATCGGCCTTGGCAGACGACGTTGATGGCATTTCATCGTCTCGGCCATGACTAGTGGCAGCAGCTTCAGCACGAGGTGGAAGTGGATCTTGATCTTTCCCTATTTTACCCTCCACATTTTTGTTCTCCATTTTTTAATGTGTGGAATTATATGCCAGTATCAATAGCAATGGCCTACTACTATATATACTGCACACAACTGAAATGCACCACACGTATGGATGGATAGTATACTTGACGACACAGAGGTAGGTAGAGCAGTGGCCTTCCGTACCGTACTGCTATATATACTGGTGGTCACTGTCAGCAAACTGCAAAACTAAAATACACCACAGGTATAAAATCTAGATGGATAGTATACTTGACGACACAGAGGTAGGTAGAGCAGTGGCCTTCCGTACCGTACTGCTATATATACTGGTGGTCACTGTCAGCAAACTGCAAAACTAAAATGCACCACAGGTATAGAATCTAGATGGATAGTATACTTGACGACACAGAGGTAGGTAGAGCAGTTGCCTTCCGTACCGTACTGCTATATATACTGGTGGTCACTTTCAGCAAACTGCAAAACTAAAATGCACCACAAGTATAGAATCTAGATGGATAGTATACTTGACGACACAGAGGTAGGTAGAGCAGTGGCCTTCCGTACCGTACTGCTATATATACTGGTGGTCACTGTCAGCAAACTGCAAAACTAAAATGCACCACAGGTATAGAATCTAGATGGATAGTATACTTGACGACACAGAGGTAGGTAGAGCAGTGGCCTTCCGTACCGTACTGCTATATATACTGGTGGTCACTGTCAGAAACTCTGCACTGTACTCCTCCTATATAATACTGCTGGTCCCCAGTCCCCACAATAAAGCAGTGTGAGCACAGATATATGCAGCACACTGAGCACAGATATGGAGCGTTTTTCAGGCAGACAACGTATAATACTGGTGGTCACTGGTCAGCAAAACTCTGCAAAACTCTGCACTGTACTCCTCCTATATAATACTGCTGGTCCCCAGTCCCCACAATAAAGCAGTGTGAGCACAGATATATGCAGCACACTGAGCACAGATATGGAGCGTTTTTCAGGCAGAGAAGGGATAAAACTGGTGGTCACTGATCAGCAAAACTCTGCACTGTACTCCTCCTATATAATACAGCTGCTCCCCAGTCCCCACAATTAAGCAATAAGCACAAATATTTGCAGCAACATTAATAAACGGAGAGGACGCCAGGCACGTCCTCTCCCTCACGTCCTCTCCCTAACATTTCCAATGCACGAGTGAAAATGGCGGCAACGCGCGGCTCCTTATATAGAATCCGAATCTCGCGAGAATCCGACAGCGGGATGATGACGTTCGGGCGCGCTCGGATTAACCGAGCCATACGGGAGAATCCGAGTATGCCTCGGACCCGTGTAAAATGGGTGAAGTTCGGGGGGGTTCGGTTTCCGAGGAACCGAACCCGCTCATCACTACAAAAAAGATATCTTGGAACTTGAAAGGGTTCAAAGGCGACCCACCAAACTGATTAAGGGGTTAGAGGCACTGGATTATGAGGAAAAGCTTACAAGGTTGGATATGTTTACACTGGAAAAGAGGCGGATGAGAGGGGACATTATTAATATTTACAAATACATAAAAGGACAATACAAGGATCTATCAGGCAATGTGTTTATCAAAAAATCGTTACACAGAACACGCGGACACCCTCTGAGGTTAGAAGAGAGAAAATTTCATACACAATGAAGGAAAGGGTTCTTCACAGTAAAAGCAGTAAGGATTTGGAATTCTCTGCCAGGAAAGGTAGTAATGGTGGACTCAGTCAATATGTTTAAAAATGGATTAGATAAATTCCTAGCGGAAATATCCATGGATACAGCGTTTAAAGGAAGAAAATATTAGATCATGAATTTTAGTTGTTTATAATACAGCAGTGATCGCAAAATACGCGATATATCGCGTTTTTATGCGCTACAAGCAGAGGGGGACTCTCTTTTTTTAAATGAGCGGGTCCCGCGGGACGCGCTGTCTCTAACTGACAAGTGCGTCTCTGCCAATACCATTCTTCAGTGCCTCTCTCGCCATCAAATCGTCACCGGCAGCTTCTCCCTGTCCAATCGCACTGCCCGCAGCTTCTCCCTGTCCAATCGCGCTGCCGGCAATGTCTCCCCATTCAAGTGCGGCTGAGACGTGACGTCCCTCCTCCCTGTGCGCCAGCGTGCTGCTCCAAACTACAGTAAGAAGCAGCTGCGAGCAGGCACCGGGGCGGGCTGTGTTATGACACACAGTGGCTGCTCACTAGCCAGCGCAGCGCGATCATTGAAGAAGGCTGTGTCTCCTTGGCTGCATACGGCTACATTCCCTGGGGGATTAAGTTATACTTATAATCAACTAACAGAGGGAGCGTATGTGTGTGGGAGGGAGGAGAGTGTTGGCAGCTAATGATGCAAATATGGGGGATGGGGCAGTGCCCATCATACACTCTGCCCATACCTCCTCAGTGTCTATTATAAACACACCAAATACTCCCACAGTGGGCAACATACACCCCCCACACAGTGACCATCACATGCACACCCACAGTGGCCATTATATACTGCTAAACCTGGCGCAATGTGTATAATGTACTCTGCCTGGCACATAGTGTATAACATACTCTGCCTGGCGCAAAGTGTATAACGTACTCTGCCTGGCGCAATGTGTATAACGTGCTCTGCCTGGTGCAATGTGTATAACGTGCTCTACCTGGTGCAATGTGTATAACGTGTTCTAACTGGCGCAATGTGTATAACGTGTTCTAACTGGCGCAATCTGTGTAACGTGCTGTAACTGGTGGAATGTGTGTAACGTGCTCTACCTGGCGCAATGAGTATGATGTGCTCTACCTGGTGCAATGTGTATAACGTGCTCTACCTGGCGCAATGTGTATAATGTGCTCTAACTGGCGCAATCTGTATAACGTGTTCTAACTGGAGCAATCTGTGTAACGTGCTGTACCTGGTGGAATGTGTGTAACGTGCTCTACCTGGCGCAAAGTGTATAACGTGCGCTAGCTGGTGCAATGGGTATAAATGTGCTCTACCTGGTGCAATGTGTATAACGTGCTCTACCTGGCGCAGTGTGTATAGGTGGTTCTACCTGGTGCAATGTGTATAACGTGCTCTACGAGGCGCAGTGTGTAAAGGTGGTTCTACCTGGTGCAATGTGTATAACGTGCTCTACCTGGCGCAGTGTGTATAGGTGGTTCTACCTGGTGCAATGTGTAGAACGTGCTCTACCTGGCGCAGTGTGTATAGGTGGTTCTACCTGGTGCAATGTGTATAAGCGGCGCTACTCTGTGGTGTAATGTGAATTGGTACTATTATGTGGCCAAGCCCCTTCCCCACAAAGCCAGACCCCTACATTTTTTATGAACGCCTTCGCCGCGCGCTGTCCATACTTTGCGATATGGGAGGGGGACCACCAATTCACTTTCTGTCAAAGGGCACCAAAATGTCTAGGTACAGCTCTGGAGCAGTGTTCTGTATGCTACACAGCCCAGCAGCACTGTCACCCCCTTCTCCCCCTTGCAACACTTTTGTAGTGTCCAAATCAAGTTGTGGGGTTTCATATTTGAATCATTAATAAGATTAATAATAACCTTCATTCCGATGGGACCCAGAATAGGACAGGTAGGACCCCAATTTTTAAAAGTGAGGGGTCCCTGGGACCCACTTTTTTTCCGGCTCAGCGCGATCACTGAATACAGGTTGAAGTCAATGGACATTTTGCCTTTTTTTCAACCTCATTAACTATGTTACTATGTTACCTTTAGTCTGGAGGGTTGAGGACAATTCAGTAATGAATCCATTTTCCCATTAATCATCTGGAGACCAAACCCAGAAACCGTGTATCCCAAAAAAGGTAGTCAATGCTCAAATATGTATTTTTCAAGTTTACAGTAGTGATGATGAGCTCTCAGATGTTTTAACAAATCCACAACATGTTTACTTTGCATATTGGCAACGTGGGAGAAGACTAAGATACCGGGCCGGATGTAATGGCTTGTGAGACGGCCGCAGCTCCGAGACTCTGGCCGAACTCGTATGTTTACACTAAACGTTTACAAGTACCCATAGGGTCTGGCTTGGAGGAGTAGTCTACAGTAGTCATTGAGCCCCTGAGACATGTTAGAAGTGGAGAGCGCTACTGCGCAGTCTTCAATATGACTCCCCCATGAATGATGCTTCATTCCCTTACCAAGATGGCCACCACTATTATTACTGTGCATGCGCAGCACATCTTGTTACTGTTTATGAGTGACATAGTGGGAGACGGACATCTCCTCCTTAGCTCCTGAGATCACGACGCTATCACCCTCATTGACCACTGCTCCAACACACTGCACCACTACCACATCCCAGAGACAGTTACCTGCTGGTGATCTATCTGAATCTTGCTCCGCTGCAATCTCCACTTCATGCTTCTCTACAAGTGTAACAGTGAGTACGTGTGTACTACCAGTTGCTCAATAACCCGCACTGCCTAAGCTACTCACTGGTTACGTTACACTGGACTTTTCCTTGGGTCAAATCACATTCCGCTGGTGTATACATTAACTTTACTAAACTACCACTTGTAAACACATTTCCAAAAAGCCAGACATCCTTGTCATGAGTATCATCACGTTAGGTGATAGAAGTTGGATCACTGAGAATTGGGTAAACTTGAGAGGACCCCTACAGAGCACACTCTACAGGCAGCTGCACTTACTGGACCTATAGTTAGCCAGTGTACCCCTACTAACAACACTGATTTCAGTTGCAATCCACCGATATGTGAGAGGCAACATGAAGGGAAATGTAGAAGACCTATACTGACTGTCCTAGAAAAATCTGCTCCAGGCTTTCATTTAACATAATAATTACATTTTAATCGGGCTACGTTTAACCATGTTTGTAAATGCCACATAACTCTGAAACAGTTAATCTTGTTTGATCACTTTTTAAATATTGTTGAAGTGAAGATTGACTAATGAGGAGAAGCAAATATTGACAAAAGGAAGTTAAGGTCACCTTATAGCTTCAAGGACAATAAATCACATTGTTCTTTGGAACATGACTGAATACAGACATTGTTCTGCACATTCTGATCTTGTATTCACAGTATCAGTTTATTAGTATTTCACAAAGCACATTATAAATCTAGAACTTGAAAGACAAAGCAAACAGGGCAGAGAAACTGCAGGAAATGAATACACTGAAAATCCTAGCTGCTAAATAATTAGTAGAGTAACTTAAAGTACAAATGATTTTAACACAGCACGTTTATATGGCACAACAAATATTCCATCTATTTCTGAATGGAAGACGAAAACAATAAGAGTCAATTTACAAATTACAAAATCTGCCAACATGCTAACTTTTTATCATCCTTGTAAAATTAAATTTGTGAAACAGTATAAATATCACATCAAAGTTCAACGGAAATATATTACACGTGTCACTGCGTTCCCAATAACAATGGTCAAAGCCCACCTAGAAATGCACTTTGCCGCAAAGGTGCAATTGTGAGGTTCAAAATATGTCCCATTATTAGGGACCTGATTCTACTAACTCAGCGGTGGCACTGATTCGCAAGATTGTGTACTGGAAAAGGCTACCTTAAAGCAGGGAATATGCCTGAAAGTGTGTCTGTTATTATCATTTAAATAATTCTGCCTCATCAATTACACCCTTAAGCAACCCCCCCCCCACACACACACACACACACACACACACACACACAAACACACACACACACGCGCACACACACACACACACACACACACACACACACAACCCACATCTCTTTCCATTGGCAAGTGCAGATTATGCTAATTTTAGATCTGCTTTCCAGGCAGTGGCAGAACTTGTGAGTGGTGGTCCTAGGTGCAAAAATATGCCTTGGACCCACCTTCCTCCACCCCACCCCAAGTTTATTATATGCCACATGGCAGGGGATGATGGAGAGGAAGACAAGGAGAGGCAGAGGGTGACAAGCAGCACTGTAGATGACAAGGAGAGGTGGTAGTAGGTGACCCCAGGGACAGAAAGTTGGTGAGAGAGGGTGACAGGGAGAAACAATAGATGATGCCAGGTAGAGGCAGTGGGTGATAGGGAGAAGTTGGACGGCACATTTATGAAACACTGCCGCACAGCAGTGGCAGACAAGAAGATAGCAGTTTAATAAACTATATAACCCCATGAAAAGTAACCAAGAATATTTTCATTAATCAAGAACTACTGTAGCTCAGAGAATTATGGGAAGTACAAGAAATTGGAGATGGAGTAAATAGTGGAAGGCAGGTAAAAGAAAGATAGATAAATCGAACAGATAAAAAAGATTTATTTTGCAGAAAATTAGGAGAGAAAAGGCCAAAATAGAATACAACAATGATTGCTATTCTGCAGCAAACTAGGAAAAAACAGGTCAGAAAATACAAGAATTATTGATTGATTTATTAAAATGTACATGCGTGAGGCACCACATAATTTCTGGTTAAAAATATGTTGCAAATTATTACAGATTTTAGAGCAAAAACCAAACTAATAAAAATGTTTCTCTTTGCACGCATAATTATAAAAAAAGTGGAGCAAGATAGCATTATCCTTATATCCTTATGTCGTATATTAAAAAGGACATGCACAGTTTAACAAACCAAGCACTTCAGTGACAGGGACTGCCACTTTTGTGGCTGAAGTGCTTGGTTTGTTTGAGCCCTTTTGGAAAGTCTTCCTCTGATCACTATTGAGTGATCATGAAGATGTTCTCTCTTGCGCATTTTCAGGGAGAGGTGACATCTCTCCCAGCCCACTCATAGTGCTATGCACCATGAAGAGCTGCAGCGACAGAACAGGAGGGAGAGAAGGGCAGACACTGAGGCACAGCCACTGGCAGGTACTGAATCACTGAGCAGCAGCAGGACTTGAGTGACTCTCTCAGAGGTCCAGCAGCAAGGCAGGTCATGAGCCCAGCCACAGAAGCAACATATCCTACCCTGGCCTCATTCACAGAGAATGGGGTGGGGGTGGCAGATATTCAATGCCATGGTGTACAGTGAATGAATATGATTGACTCGCAACATCCTTGGGGGGGTATGGATTATTAAGGAGGCTTAGGTCATAAAAGAAAATAAAAGAGGGGCATGTGTGGCTGTGATGTGAATGAAACCCAGTGTGCTACAGCACTGCCTGTGGAGAAAGATGCTGTAAATAGACACACAGACACACACTCTCTCTCAATGATGTACCTGGCATAATGTGTATAAGGCACTCTACCTGGCGCAATGTGTTTAAGGGACTCTACCTGACATATATACGTTATGGGAAGTTGGGTTTGTTGTGGGGGAAATGGCGCACTGAGCTACCTTTCTATTGGTATTTTATGTATGGAAACCGGAATAAGAAGATAGTATCGTTCAAGAAATAATGATATCCGTTGCTAATGAGGAAAATTATGTACTAACTCATCAAATCAACAAAAAACCCGGTGGTGCTCCCTATTGTCACTTGTCAAAGACTTGTTAAGCTACGAGTGAGCCGCACAGTACTAATAGCGGCCCCACACATTGCACTTTGCCCTCATACATTTTCACTTGTTAAAGACTTGCTGAGCTACAAGTGAGCCGCACGGTACAAACAGCGGCCCCACACATTACCCAGCTAGGTGGACCGATCGGACTGCATATAAACAGTGATCTGCCGCTATTAGACCCGTTCATGGAGGATCACATCTAATATTTGTTAGTGATGAACAGCTTCCATCTCCTCCTATAGTAAGGAATTGGACGGGAAGAATAACCATCTGATCGAGTCCGTATGAAGTGACATGTATACTGATGACTTAATGAGGAGAGTATACAGCAGATAAGTAACGTTATATACATAAATTTTTTCGTATATATAATTTTCTTTTAATTCAGTATCCATTAGCATTAATTGCTTAATAAATTCTGGTATTTCATTTTCCCTGCTGTATAATAATGATGACAAAATTAACTAGATAATAACAAGGGAAGATGATTTCCTATATATTCTTTGAAAGTATTATTTGGTGATGCACAGATACATGATGCCGTTTTTTGCAAATATGATGCAACTCTGTTATTATTGCAAATATGATGCGAATTTCTTACACTAGACGCAACTATGAAATTAATATTACGCTTGTATTAAATATGTCACATAAAAAAATTGTGTTTCTGAAAACCCATTAACCAATATCCTATTGGTAACACTTTCCCCTGGTTTAATCAATTTAATTACTTTGAAATATAAGTGATATGTGGGAGTTCAAATTGGTTAAACATTAGGATATTTTACAGGTAATTATAACCTTTAGTGAACACACTCTTAGGACTATACTTATATTTATTGCATTATCCCTTCTCCCCTATATATATAATTTTTTTCCCTCTCTCTTTTTTTCTTTATTTCGGTGCTCTCTCATCGGCTTAACTCAATTTTTGAGATAACGACAGCAGAAGCACACTTTTTTCATATTGCACTAACACCGATAAGGACTCTCTCATCCTTGATTCGATATCAATGACATGATCAAGGACAGTAGACATCCTGGTCGTTATTGCATATGAAATCTGTATTTCATAGAGATTATTTCACTCAATAGCTATGCTACATATAATTCTGTAAGCAATTTTGTTTTATTTGTTTTTCCTTGGAGTGTTTTTCAAAGATGTTACACATTTCATTGTGAATCTACATAACAAGGTGAAATTATTATCTATTACGGTTGTGATCTATACTAATTTTAGGGCTTGTTAATAGTCAGTAATCTAGGTAATATATACTGGTTAGGGACTTCTTCCCTGCACTCTCATTAACTTTGCCCCTAATTGGGCAGATCAAGTTAACAGCAGATACAGGTCTTGGGAGTGGTGCATATGCTCCAGGTGGTTCTCTCATTGGGGATTCGATGCTTTTTAAGCAGATCTCCAAAAGCAGAAACCAGGCATTTAGACACCTATTTTCTCCCCATCTTCCTTCTGACTTTTTCTCTCTCTTCTATTTTTTCTCTCCACAACTTATAATCTTCTACAAGCACTAAATTAAGGCTATTCAGCTATAGATTAATACCATCAACTGATCACAAATTTTTGATCATAACATGTAATCATGAATGAAATATTATGGTAGCTGCTTCAAATCCACAGTTACATCAAGGGATTATTAATAGCAGGTTGACAGTTAATTGTCTATGATATATAAGGTGAATATATATACCTAAATCAACAAACCTTGCATTCGACAGTTTCCTTTAGGATACTTTACCTTCATATAACTCATTATAGCAGTAGAATTGATTTTTGTGGATATTTGGATTTAATTGGGACTGTAATATCTATATAGTGGGAAGGACGTTATATGGAGATTTTCTCAGGGACCTAGCCAGTCATACCATAAAATATTTAATAATCTTTTTATTTGATTTAATTCTTCATGTTGTATGTTAATGTGAGTCCGATTTCAATAAAAGTTACGTTTTAGAATTTCATTAAGAGTGCCCCATAAAAAGGAGTTGTCTTTTCTCTTCTATACCTATTTATATATACGTTATGGTAAGAACTTACCATTGATAACGGTATTTCTCCTATGTCCACAGGGTTCCACAGGATAACATTGGGATATGATGGAGCGACAGTGGATTGGCACCAAACGATCACAAGCTTTCTGGACTCTCAGAATGCACCGGGCTCGTCCATATAATCCCGTCCACTGACTCAGTCAAATCAGTTGTTTCCAAAGCATTTAGGCAGGAGCATTATGTAGAACCCTATTCAGGCGAGAAGAACACACATGCACACTCTTGCATGCAAAAGGGAAGAGTTTAGTGAGTATAAAGATTCTCAAATCAGGTGCGTCAGGGTGGGATCCCTGTGGAAACCTGTGGACATAGGAGAAATACCATTATTAACAGTAAGTTCTTACCATAACGTATATTTCTCCGGCAGGGTCCACAGGTTATCCACAGGATAACAGTGGGACTTCCCAAAGCAATTTTTAGTGGTGGGGACGCTCCTGATTAATAGGAGAACCTTACGCCCGAATTGAGCATCATGAGAGGTAAAGATATCCCAGGCATAATGTCTGATTGAATGTGTTTATTGGAAGCCATGTGGCTGCCTTACATATCTGTTCTGCTCAAGCACAATATTGTGCTACCTATGAAAGACCTTCCATGTAGAGTGAGCAGACATTAGCCGGGACAGGAAGATCAGCTTAAGAATATGTTTCTGAAATCGTCATTCGAAGCCATCTTGCTAGCGTCTGTTTAGTAGCAGGCCATCTCCTCTTGTGAAAACCGTACAGGATGAAAAGAGAATTTGTCTTTCTAATGGCACTGGTACGGTCCATGTAGATCCTTAATGCCCGGACTACGTCCAGCGACGCATCTCTCGCAGAAAATCCCGATTCCTGAAAAACCGGGACCATAATATCTTCATTAAGGTGGAATATAGATCACCCCTTAGGAAGATACCCAGACCAAGTTCTGAGAACTACTTTATCTGGATAACATCAGAAAAGGAGATTAACATGACAGTGCTCCTAAATCCGACACTCTTCTAGCTGATGCCATAGTCAGCCGAACGAGAACTTTAGCTGTCAAACATTTAAAATCCACTTCACTTAGTGGTTTAAACAGAGCAACTTGACAGGCTTTGAGGACTAGATTGATTCCCTGACCCTGTAGTAGGAAAAAGGGAAGGGTGAATGCGCAGCATTCCCTGGGAAACAGTGCGCACATCCTGCATTTTGGCATTTTTCTTTCGGAACCATACAGTCAATGCTGACACTTGTTTTTCCAAGGAAACCACCGCTAAACCTTTATCTATTCCTGTGTGAAGGAATGCTAAAACTCTGGAAGCTCTGCAAGATTTCGGGTCCATACCTCTTTCATTGCACCAATGAATATAAGCTTGCCATATTTGGTGATAAATACGAGTCAAGGAAGTTTTCCTTGCTCTGAGCATTTGTGAGAATCCTCTGGACCTCAGTATATAGATTTCAAGAGCCACGCCATCAAAACAGTTGATCCAGATATCTGTGATAATCAAGGACCCTGTCTTAGTCTGGGTGTAGAGGAAACAGAAAAGGTATTCAACATTTTCTGCGGATCCGTGTACCAACGCCTTCTGGGCCAAGCCGGGGCTTATTGGAATCCCGGCATCTTTGTTGTATTTTCCTCACTATCCTGAGTAGTAGGATGGTTTGAGAAACACGTAAGAGAAATAAAATTCCCATTAAAAAGACATCCACAAAGATCACTTCCTTTGTTCCTGACCCGATTATGGCTTTTCTTGTTCAGATGGCACACCATAAGAATTATCTCTGGCCAAGCCCATTTGTCTACCCGAGTCTGACACGACTTTAGGGTGTAAAGCCCATTCATTTACCTGAATGGCGTGTTGACTGAGAAATCAGCTCTTCAGTTTAGGACTCCCCGGAACAAACCCTGAGGACAAGACTGGAAGATGGAGTTCTGCACACTTTAGTATGTGATTTACCTCCTTTCTTGCTACAGATGTAGCCACCTTTATCTTGACTGGCTGAGGCGTTTGTCCCGATCGAGCATACGCAGCGTACCGGGGCGTAGGGAGGTGCACCTAGTCACAGAGAGGCGTACCTAATCGCACGGAGGCAGACAGAGCGCTTGGCGTTACCTTTACGTGTAATACCTGCGATCATCCACCAGATGTCGCCTTTTACAATCACCACTGCGCATGCGTGTGGTCTCCCGTAAAATACAATACTGAAATATATAATAAGGACTACTTTACTAAGCGTCTCATTACGCTGCATACAGTAAATACTCATTACGCTGCATTATTTAAAACAGTAAATACTCATTATGCTGCATTATTTAATACAGTATATACGGTACAGACGCAAATAGTACAGCATACAGTATATGATCCATCTACAGTACTTTATGAATATGTGAGCGTCCAAGTCCCGCAGACAAAACAACATAAAACCAGTAGTGTACACTGTCGCAAATGGACGTGTTAGAAGTTCACTATTGCCTCTTGAGATTAGGAATTTTGTACAGTAAGTTAGCGTTCTAATCCCGTAGCCATTACAGCATAATCAAAACCAATGGATTTATTCATCTGTCTGCGGCGAAGTGGTGAAGTGTTCCGCTTCCTATACTCAGAGTCCTGAGTTCGATTTCTAAAGTACGAATGCATGTTAGTTTTTTCCAGACACTTTATTATTTTTTTATTCACATAAACCAGGGCAAAGCTGCAGGAGCGGTTCTACTGTTAAGGTTCTATGCACCGTACAGTACACATACAATTCTATAGCAGGGCAGACTCAATAGAAATGGCTACCACCTATGACTCCTTGCCACACGGAGGCCCTAGGCTACGGAGCAAGTAACAGTCCAGATTTTGCAGGCTATGGGGCAATGCTGAAGGAGCGTCACAATCCCCTAGCTAAAATACACAGGGGCGATAGGAATAAGCGAGGTCTATGCATATTACGGTACACCGGAATCAATCGCACAGCACACTGGCAAAACGGCCTCCGCCCCTGAACCCCCACCACGTGGCAGGCAGCGCTCGGATATGGAGTGAGAGATGGCAAAAGTTTTGCAGGCTACGGTGCAATGCTGAAGGAGCGTCACAATCTCCTAGCCAAAATACACAGGGGTGATAGAGATAAGCGAGGTCTATGCACATTACGTTACACCGGGCTCGATCGCATAGCAAACTGACAAAACACAAGTTTTACATAAAGCAGGGCAAAGCTGCAGGAGAGTTTCTACTGTCAAGGTTCTATGCACCGTACAGTACACATACAATTCTATAGCAGGGCAGACTCAATTGAAATGGCTACCGCCTGTGACTCCTAGCTCCATGGAGGCACTCGGCTATGGAGCAAGTAACAGCACAGATTTTGTAGGCTACGGGGCAATGCTGAAGGAGCGTTAGAATCCCCTAGCTAAATACACTGGGGCGATAGGGATAAGCGAGGTCTATGCACATAACGATACACCGGACCCCATCGCATCGCAAAGTGACAAAATGTCCGAGGCACGTGAACCACTGCCTTGTGGCAGCACTCAGCTATGGAGCGAGCAACGGCATAGGTTTTGCAGGCTACGGGGTAATGCTGAAGGAGCGTCAGAATCCCCTAGGTAAAATACACAGGGGTGATAGGGATAAGCGAGGTCTATGCACATAAAGATACACCGTAAAGTTCCCCATGGTTTTGATTATGCCTTTTCTTTGAACACGGTATTTTCCACTGCCTCGCCCTACCCCCATCCCACTTTCCCCTTCCCCCCTGGGAGCCTGCAAAGTACATGCAGTAGACAGGGAGGGAGTTCCGATCAGGTTACAAGACATGTGCAACAGTATACCTGTACTACTGTATGTAGGAAAATCCCCCACCCACTCTGATTTATGTGAAACCTGTGTGCACCCTTCCATTGAATGTATAACAAAGACAAAATAATAATAAAGTGAATGTCACGGGAACATATATATTTAAAAAAAAAAGGTTGGCACTTTGGGACTCAAACCTGGGACTCTCAGCGTGGGAGGGGGAAGCCTTCATCGCTAGGTTGGTATGGAAGGGGAGACAATTAGCTGCCGGAGGGTACAACCCCAAGTTTCTGTGACCCCCACAAGGCTCTTGGCAAGCGTCAGAACCCATGGTGGGTCTGAATTAACGGGCCCATTATAGTCTATGGGAAAATGGGTCCACTTTGCGTACTGATATCTCTGGTTCTGGGTGTCCCAGAGACTTGGGACTGGTACCATTTAAAAGAGGAGACTCTTGGCTTTCGGGGCAGACCTACCACTAGTTTATGTGACACTGGAAAGGGAAACGGTAAGCAACCGTGTATTGGGTCCTCTCCAGTTGTCCGCCTAGCTTGCACAGGATGCAGGGTTTCTGGCTAGATAGGAAATACTGTACAGAAATGCTAAGCATGGTAATTTGACATCCAGGAACATAGGGAGGAGTTTTTATCTCTCTCAATTATACTTAGAAAAATTACACTTGCCACTGTAGGTTACAAGCTGTTCGTGCTAATTAGTACACTAGTAGAACATACTGTACAGAGATACTAAGTACAGTGATTTGGCATCCACGAATTTAGGGAGGAGCTTTAATCTCTCTCCATTGTAATCTTTCTAAGTATAATGGAGAGAGATAAAAACTCCTCCCTAAATTCCTGGGTGCCAAATAACCGTCCAGAGTATCGCTGTACTCTATGTTCTACTAGTGTACTAATTAGCACGAACAGCTTGTAACGTACAGTGGCAAGTTTAATCTTTCTATGTATAATGGAGAGATAAAAGCTCCTCCCTAAGTTCCTAGATGCCAAATCACCATCCTTAGTATCTCAGTACAGTATGTTCTACTAGTGTACTAACTAGCACGAACAGCTTTTAACTGGATGCCAAATCACCGTACTTAGTATCTTTGTACAGTATGTTCTATTAGGGTACTAATTAGCACGAACAGCTTGTAACGTACAGTGGCAAGTTTAATCTTTCTATGTATAATGGAGAGAGATAAAAGCTCCTCAGTATGTTCCTGGATGCCAAATCACCGTACTTAGTATCTCTGTACAGTATTTTCTATTAGGGTACTAATTAGCTGTTCGTGCTAATTAGTACCCAAATAGAAAATACTATACAGAGATACTAAGGATGGTGATTTGGCAACCAGGACCTTAGGGAGGAGCTTTTATCTCTCTACATTATACATAGAAAGATCAAACCTGCCACTGTACGTTACAAGCTGCTCGTGCTAATTAGTACACTAGAAGAACATGCTGTACAGAGATACTACAGACAGTGATTTGGCATCCAGGAACTTAGGGAGGAGCTTTTATCTCTCTCCATTATACTTAGAAAGATTACAATGGAGAGAGATAAAAGCTCCTCCCTAAGGTTCCTGGATGCCAAATCACTGTACTTAGTATCTCTGTACAGTATTTTCTACTAGTGTACTTACAGTCGGGGAAAGGGGTCCCATGTGTAAACATGGGGCCCCTTTCAGTGTGTGGTCGGGTTTCCGTTTTTTTATTTGCCAAGTACGTGGATTATACAAAGAACAGAAGGTACAATGGATTATGTGAGTATAATTTTTTCAACAGGTACCCCTAGGATTCTACATGGAGAAAAGGACCGAGCCTCGTGTGAACATAGGTAAGTATGGCTTTTATGAAACAGTAAGCGCAAACCTAGATCAGGGTAAAGACGTGGATGTAATCTTTTTAGACTTTGCCAAAGCGTTCGATACTGTACCACACATGAGACTTATCTACAAGCTACAAGAATCAGGGCTAGGAAGCACAATATGCACTTGGATCAAAAACTGGTTAGATAATAGGGAGCAGCGCGTTGTGGTTAATGGATCTTTTTCAACTTGGACTGAAGTGCTAAGTGGTGTGCCGCAAGGCTCAGTATTAGGACCGCTATTGTTCAATATTTTCATTAACGACCTAACAGAAGGTCTAGAGAGTATGGTGTCAATTTTTGCAGATGATACCAAATTGTGTAAGGCTATAAATACAGAGGAGGATGCCGAGTCTCTTCAGAACGACTTAGTTAAATTAGAAGCATGGGCAGCCAAATGGAGAATGCGCTTCAACACAGACAAGTGTAAGGTAATGCACTGTGGTAACAAGAACAAAAATTACACCTACCTACTAAATGGGGTAAAATTAGGGGATTCTGTACTGGAAAAGGACTTAGGTGTCCTCATAGATAGCAAGCTAAGCAGTAGTACCCAAAGTAGGACTGCAGCAAAGAAGGCTAATAAGATATTAGCATGCATAAAACGGGGTATTGATGCTAGGGACGAGAGTATTATACTCCCGTTATATAAATCACTAGTGAGGCCACACCTTGAATACTGTGTACAATTCTGGGCACCGTACGACAAAAAGGATATCCTGGAGCTTGAAAAGGTACAGAGGAGGGCGACCAAACTAATTAAGGGCATGGACATAGGAATACAAGGAAAGGCTTGAAAGACTAGGCATGTTTACATTGGAAAAGCGGAGACTAAGAGGGGATATAATCAACATCTACAAATATATAAGGGGACAATACACAGAGCTTGCGCGGGACCTGTTTTTGGTTAGATCAACACAGAGGACTCGTGGACACTCGCTCAGGTTAGAGGAGAGGAGATTCCGCACAATACGGCGTAAAGGCTTTTTCGCGGTAAGGACAATACGTGTTTGGAATTCCCTGCCCGAGGGAGTTGTAATGGCGGAATCTGTCAACACCTTTAAGAATGGGTTAGATAAATTCCTAATGGATAAGGATATCCAGGGGTATGGTGCATAGTCATGCATTACAGTTACTATAAATAGGGATAAAATGCAACGGCTGACAGCAGCATCAGTCAGAAATTTTAGTCAAATCATCATGCATAGGAGACCACAAATAGGTTGAACTCGATGGACAATTGTCTTTTTTCAACCTCAGATACTATGTTACTATGTACAGTATGTTTGGAGGTGTGCATGTATGTAATAAACTTATACTGTCACGGTGTGTGTGTCCTGTTTTTTTGGGGGGTATTTTTTTTAGTAGTAGTACTACAGGTACCAGCGGGCCCGGTTTTCCACCGCATGCTGGTACTTGTGGTTCTCCAAGTACCAGCTTGCGGGGGAGGCTTGCTGGGATTTGTAGTACTGCTACTAAAAACAATATTCACATTTTTTACACAAGGCTATCAGCCCCCCATCCGCCACCCTTGGATGGGGGGGACAGCCTCGGGCTTCACCCTGGCCCTTGGGTGGCTGGAGGGGGGGGACCCCTTGATTTAAGGGGTTCCCACTCCTCCAGGGTACCCCGGCCAGGGGTGACTAGTTGGGTATGTAATGCCAGGGCCACCGGGACCAGTATAAAAGTGTCCCCCGGCTGTGGCATTATGTACCTGGCTAGTGGAGCCCGGTGCTGGTTTCAAAAATACGGGGGACCCCTACGCTTTTTGTCCCCCGTATTTTTGGAACCAGGACCAGGCGCAGAGCCCGGTGCTGGTTTATGAAATATGGGGGAACCCCTGTCATTTTTTTCCCCATATTTTGTCAACCAGGACCGGCTCAAAGAGCCCGAGGCTGGTTTTGCTTAGGAGGGGGGACCCCACGCATTTTTTTTTCCTACTTTTACACTATTTTTAATTTTTTTAAAGATGCACAATAAAACCCTGCACGGATCTCACAGATCCGTCCGAGTTTCATTGTTGTAATGTCGGCAGTGTTTTACTATTCACTCCCGTAAAACACTGCCAAAAATTACGAATGACATCGACATCGGTAAACACGAAAATGTAAAATACGGCAGCTTAGTAAATGAGGCGTAATAAATTAAAAAAGTTGCAATTTTACACATTCGATGTCATTCGTGTTTGTACTTTAACCTCATTCTGAAAATTACGAATTTTAGTAAATATACCCCGCTGTTGGGGATATACCACAATCAGTGAGCAGCATGTGTTAATAATGTAAGAATTAACATTTCAGCTAAACTGTACAAGGTCTGTGTAAACATCGCCTCAATGGGTCTATCTATACCTGATGTAAATCAGGAATGTATTATGCTAAACAGCAAATCATTTTTACACATAACCATCCTGTACAACAGTGTTTCCCAACCTCGGTCCTCAAGGCACACTAACAGTCCTGGTTTTAGTGATATCCAGGCTTGAACACAGGTGACTTAATTAGTACCTCAGTTATTTTGATTTAACCATCTGTGCTGAAGCCTGGATATCACTAAAACCTGCACTGTTGGTGTGCCTTGAGGACCGCAGTTGGGAATGCCTGCTGTACAAGATCATAGAGGATATTACAGTTTTTGCCAAACAACAAAATATGAGTGTTTGCCGCCCTTAGACATGATAAATACTCAGCACTTTCACAGTGTACTACACAATTTGTGACTGTAATCACTTTTCTCTAAAGTTATATGTGTGACCCTTCCCATGCACCTGCATTAAGGATCAGAAGTATCAACCGACAATCATTTATTATTAAGTCAGCATCACACTATCAGTCATTCACATATCATACATATATATATATATATATAAGGTAAGGTGATGGGCGGCACTCCAAAGGATTTTCTATGAATAAAACAGCTCACCAGGCCGATTAGCGTGTCAACGTTTCAGGTGTCTTTATTCACACCTTTCGTCAGTATCCTGACGAAAGGTGTGAATAAAGACACCTGAAACGTTGACACGCTAATCGGCCTGGTGAGCTGTTTTATTCATAGAAAATCCTTTGGAGTGCCGCCCATCACCTTACCTTGTCTGCTGGGCCTTGCAGTGCCACGGGAAGGCACCCAGGTATTCAATCCTTGCTGTAGGAGTGCCGGTCACAATTGTTTTTTATATATATATATATATATATATATATATATACATCATATGAGCAGATTATCAACTACGAATACATCTCAAAGCATGTAGGAGTACATATTACTGAATTTTGTGCTATACAGATCTTTAAAGTATTCAGACGCATTGCGAAGAAAACCACAGTAATGTACATAAACCTCATATGCAATAGGCACTAAACTTAACTATTCATACTAACAAAAGTAGATAGAAATTTAGTGCTGTATAGCCCGTACTCAGTAGAGTGGGATACAGGGAGACTTACCCCACTTCCAGGATCGATCAATACGTTAGCGAATGCTGAGTGGATCCAGACGCTACTAGTGTACACTGCCGCTCCGGTAATTTTTAGTGGACACAGACGCTCATGTCTGCGACCCAGTCTCTTAGGGGTAAACTTTAGTGTATACAGACGCAGCGCCTATGCTGCGACCGAGTCCCCTCGTGGTAGCGTCTGAGTCGGAAGTGAGGCAATCAGTTCATGGCGGGAGACGCACGGTAACTGGTCATGAACTGGGGGGAGGGGCGACCAGGAGAGCGTCTGACTCCCCGCTGCTGACATCAACCCTAGGGATCGCAGCCTCAAACTAATCCTGGCGCCTTATGATCCCTAAGGCCTAGCGCTAGAGCACCCGTGGTGGTGGCGCGCCAGCTACTGTTTGGTAGTCTCCTCCCAAAACAGTGCGGCTGTGTCCGTATTCCCCTTCTAAGCGGAACCGATGCCTTATCTACTCCCCGTGCTCCGGCCACAGCCTGGTAACGTCTGCTGGACCTGCTAGTAACATCCGACACAGACGCCCGTCGAGACAGCATTTGTACCGTGGGTAAGTGTTTTTGCGACCCGGCGGAGAGTTTTTGGGGCGACTCTTTCCAATATGCGTGTAAGACGCTGTTAGGAAAGATCATTTGAAAAACATAGTAAGACTATAAAAATAATTCAAATAAAGCTTAGGGCTGCCAAACAAAGCAGCCCTGTGACCATGGTCCGGCTTCTGCCGCACCAAACAAAAAACTGATTTGACTGAGTCAGTGGGCGGGATTATATGGACGAGCCCGGTGCATTCTGGGAGGCCAGAAAGCTTGTGATCGTTTGGTGCCAATCCGCTGTCGCTCCATCATATCCCAACGTTATCCTGTGGATAACCTGTGGACCCTGCCGGAGAAAATGGGTTTAAGGGACTCTACCTAGCATAATATGTATAAGGGGCTCTATCTGGCATAATGTGTATAAGGGGCTCTACCTGTCGTAATTTGTGTAAGGGACTCTACCTACTGTAGCATAACATTTATAAGGGATATTACTGTGTGGTGTAATGAGAATAACGGACACTACTGTGTAGTGTAATGTGCATTGGTATTTTTCTGTGGCCACACACCTTCCCCAGAAGCCACGCCTCTATATTTTTGGCGCAACTGTTCCTATTTTAAATATGGGGTAGAGGGGCACCAACTCTTTCTGGCACAGGGCACCTAAATGCCTAGTTACGGCTCTGTGTATCCTACACTGTGCATTATAAAGCAATTCATCCACTCTACAGGGGATGATCATGGCTTGAAAATGAAAGACTCACCTTCAGAAAATGAACCTTGCTGGTTGTCTTCTTTGAAAAAATCCCAGGGTGTGCTTCATTTTAATGTCGCCAATGTAATTTAATGAGATATTCTTATGCCCACTAGTCCTCAGCTAAAGGGTTACTACTCATACCTTTGTAACAGATTAAAAGATAGAGGTCCCCCTTTTTTAAAATATTAATCTTAAAGAGGAGCTATTGATTTGTGACAGATTTTGCTAACTGGAGTCTATCCAAAGGCTACGGGAGTGTCTACAAATATCTAATGCAATAACATCACAGTGCCCAATTCCCACGAGAGAGGGGACGCTACTGTAGCTGCCACACTCCTTATGTTAACCATTTAACTTAAATTAATCACACCAATCAGTGTCTGTTCAGCCCTCTGCTCAACAACAGTACTAATGTAGAGTACGTATGGTGGCAGTCGCATCTCCTGAAAGGAGGAATTAAAAAAAACAAAAATTTTTAGCCTTTGAGTACCCTGTAGTTACTAAAAAATAATAATTTCTAATTCTTTGGAAAAAAAAAAGTTTTTAAAATATCGTATAAAAAAAATCACTAAGACTATCTAAGGCCCAGTGCTGAGTGCACCATAACATTTCTAAATCTCTCTTTCCCCTAATACTTTAGTTGCAGTTATACTAAAAAGCCCTAGCAGTATATTTACTAAAAGTTGATTTTGGGTATATTTACAATCGACCAGAATAGAACCAACATCCCCACAAAATCTACTACAGTGTTTCTATTCCAAATAGCTCATTTACTAAAAGTCGATTATTCAATCACTGGGTGATGTGAGTTCCATTTGAAGTTCTAAATGTGTTCTATTCACCTTAAATCGACCAAAAAAATCAGTCAAAAATCTACCCAAAACAGACAAAATTCTACAAAAGCATTCCTATTGGCCATGCACTGACACATGCACTGTATTACCCCCAAACACATTAATTCCTGTGCTAATTTGCATATCCACGATTTTTTTAAATCATTGCTGTGCCTTTAAATCCCATGTATTATGCAGCCAGCGTGCCCTACATGCTTCCCTCCCATGGTTTTTCCAACATTTTGAGGCTTCAGACAATTCCACATGATTTAAAGTCAAATAGAACTGTTTCTGATGGTTCTATTGAAAATGGTGAATTGTGGTCCATTTTTAGTAAATTTTCAAATCGACTATTAGTGAATATGGTTTAGGAATTGAACTTTAGGTTAAAGTATTGAAGGTTCTATTATAGTTCTATTTGAGTGTAAAGTTCTATTTCAGTGGATTTTGAGTCAATTTTGAGTTGATTTTGACTTTAGTAAATACCTGTTACACAAAATCAACTGAAAATCATCTGAAACCCAAAATCGATTTTTAGTAAATATACCTCCTTCTGTCACAAATGATAGTTCCACTATAGTTACTGACATAGCCAGATTAAGGGGCGGTGCACGTCATACCTTATCCTGGGCCCCCCCTTGCCAGGGGCCCCCCTGCCAAAGGACACTGGGCCTAATTCAGTTAGGATTGCAATTGCAAAGCTGCTTGCCGCTGTAAGTGGCATAGGGTCTAGAGCGAGACCTCTTGAGTCCTGTCCCAGTGTGTACAGAGGCTGCTGCTATTCTTGTATGTGACAAGACAAATTCTAGATTTTATTTATTTATTTATGTGTACTTTAAGGTTGTTTAAGTTGTCTTGGTTTCACTACAAAGAAATTTTAATTAAAAAAAGTCTATCAATTAGGAGGAGCTATAAACAGCTAGGCATTATCAAACTATTAGATTAAATCTAATACACATTGGTTTAAATTTGATATGCAAGATCCATACATCGCAATTTGACCAATTCCAGGAGGAACAAAATGTTCTAATGTTATGATTGCAATCACCTGTGTTGAAACCCCTTTCTTATCAATAGTTCTACACAGGTGACACCCATCATATATTTAGAGGGAAGTCCAGGTAGAGAGCATTTTGTCCCTCCTGGGATGGGTCATGTTGGGATGTACTGTATGCACAATATAATATACCCCCACCTTCCACCACGGTCCCCCTGTCTTAAGTGCCTTGGGCACCCCCAAGGCTTAATCCGGCCCTGGCTACTTATTTTAGTGATTGTCACTAAACCATTGAAACCATTGTACGTCTACAACCAATCTCTCTCTCTCTCTCTCTGACAATCTATTCCTGCAATAGACTTGCATTACAATGTTCATTTCTCAGTTAACAGCAATTAATTATTATTTCCCTGGATACCGCTATTTTTTCTAGAACCAACAAGGCTTGCTCATTCTGAGCTTTTGTCACTTGCAGATATTTACACGAGGAAAACAAATATGGGATCGCACAAAAGATTGCCTGAAATCTGCCTGTGTGACAGGCTTAACAAGAGGTTTGTGTATTGCAGGAGGATTAGACAGCAATAAAATACACAGTCTTTTTTAATGAGTCTTCTTACCATGAGCCGCTTGATATGCACATCCTAGACAGGCAGAGTTCGAGGTGGCAAGAGTGTGCACTGGAGCATTGAAAATATCTGACAAAACCTAAACATGTAATAGAAATTAGAAAACAAAATCAGTTTTCATCACAAAATAACATCTCTGCAACTAATGGCAAAAACATGTCTGCTCTCTCACTCTCTCATCTTACGTAATTATATAGGATACAGCTAAATTCGCAGACACTATTGTGACTCCAACTAACTGGCATACACTCTTCCATTCACATTTGTGTAATTATATGTATCCATCACTTTGATAGCTTCTGATTACAGAACAAAGTAATCATTTTGTTACTATCTAGGTTATTATTATTAGTAATAGAGGTACATTTAATTATTTGAAATGGAAATGCAGAATTCTGTAGATGTTTTTGAGTGGAATGAAGGCTTCTATTATATTAATATTCCCTCAGATGTCCATACGTAACCACTTTTCAGACAGTGGACAGAAAGCTGCAACTCTCCAGAGCATGGAAACACTTATATCAGTATGATACACATAACAACCTATTGAAATTGATAAGACTCTTATTGAGCATGCTATTAAATAGAAGATGACCAATATCTTGGCCTACTATGGTCATCTTACAACTGTAGTAGTAGGTGGCACTGGAAGCTGTCAAATTGGACAGTGATCCAGTCGCTTAGCTCCGGGACCAGAGAAGCAACACTGCAATGTCTGTGACCATCTTTAATATGAGTGTAGACCCTTTCAATGCATCTCTCAGGTAAGTAGCTCATGCCGTGGGGGCCACTAGTAAGAAAGGATGGCATCTAGAAGTTGAGGAAAAAGTTATGTAGGGTATAGATATTATAGATGTGAAACATGCCTTGTAGATGTAACATTTAACTTTAACACATTCAAACTTACTACAATCCACCACTAAACAGGGAATGCCCCACTAGATGCACCTTCTGTACCGATTAGAACCATTAATAAATAGCACAGGATGTGTAGTGTTCATTCAACGCCTTAGTTTTGCTCAGCTAACCTCAGCTCTCAGGACACGCTTTCATGACACAAACTAGAAGTGTGCCCAGGCTTGTGCAACTGCATTAAAACATTAACCTTCTAATACTTTGTTTAAAACCACAACTTACACAACATCTACGCAGTTGATACTCAAATCTACCTATCCTCCCCAGATTTGTCACCATCTGTATTGGTCAGGGTCACCGAATGCCTTTCTGCTGTTTCATCTTGGATGTCAGGATGTCATCTCGCCACCTCAAACTTAATATTTCCAAACCAGAGCTACTTATAATTCCACCGGCCAATAGTAGTTTCCAACCTGATATCTCTATCACTGTTGAGAACTCAACAATCAACCCTACCCCACAAGCTCGCTGCCTAGGTGTCATAGTTGACTCAGAAATTTCCTTTGCTCCCCACATTCAATCTGTCTCAAAATCACGTTACATGCATCTAAAAAACATATCTAAAATACGACCATACCTTACACAAGAGACTGCAAAAACTCTGATCCATGCTCTCATTATCTCCCGCATTGATTATTGCAATAGTCTTCTTACTGGTCTTACCAAAAAGAGACTCTCACCACTACAATCCATTCTGAATGCAGCTGCGAGGCTAATCTTCCTTGCTAGACGTTCATCGTCTGCTCTGTCAGTCCCTCCAGTATTCTACCGTATTCAATTTAAAATACTTTTACTCACACATAAGGCCATTAACCATACTACACCAATGTACATCTCTTTGCTCATCTCAAAATATTTCCCAACACGACCTCTCCGCTCTTCACAAGATCTACGTCTCTCACTCACACTCATTACTTGCTCTCATGCACGATTGCAGGATTTTCTTTGGGCTGCACCCACTCTGTGGAATGCCCTACCACGCACAATAAGGCTCTCCCCTAGTCTCCAAACCTTCAAAAGTTCCCTGAAAACTCACCTCTTCAGGCTAGCTTATCACATTCCAGAACCGCTCACTCAACCTTCATAAGCTTTCCTATCCGATTATATCCCCACTGTACAGTCCGCACATATACTCCACATTTTTTCTCTCTTCCTTTCCCTTCTTTCTGACTATGGTTTATAATTACCGTGATGTGATATCATGCAACCCACCTAGAACCATTGCAATCCAGTGGACAAATATGCAATAGTGCCTTTCCTTGTGTATCAATGCCTATTTCCCTATAGATTATAAGCTTGCGAGCAGGGCCTTCCTGCCTCTATGACTGTTTGTTTATTACGCAGTTTTGTTTTATCATTGTGTCCAATTGTAAAGCACAACGGAAAAAAAACTGTTAATTTAAAAATAATAAACTTACATTAAAGATAATATTATTCTAACCTACTAATTAAGGCTTAAATGAATGATGTGAGAAAGGGATATTAATAATGCAATTACTACATGTGGCAGTGTGTGTTGGAAAATGTGTTTTGCGTTGGGCAAAAATGTGCCTTTAGATGTGTTTCTCAACTAGAAAGTCAATATTGTAGAGCACTACAGGTTTATAACCAGAACCAGTGGGTTGGGTATGTGTGACCGGCGGTCACAATACCGATGTCAGGATCCCAGCTGTGAGATGGCTGGCGGGAGGGGAGAGCGCAACGAAACCCCTTGCGGGCTTGCTGCACTAACCACGCAGCGTGCTTGATGGCTTGCTGCACTCGTCATGGGTTCTTTTCCCACTCTATGGGTGTCGTGGACACCCACGAGTGGGAATAGTCCCTGTTGGTCAGCATGCCGACAGTCGGAATTGTGATGGTTCAGGATGTACTATATCCTGAACAAGAGACGTCACTAAGGGGTGCAGGCCACACCCAGGTGTCACACTTCGAGAGGTGACACCGAAATGCTGACTCCTCAGTGACAGTGGGCGGGTGCTGCACTATGACATTACGTGCAGCACTTGGCTCCTGACACAATGTAGAAGTCGGCAGTGCGGTCAGTCAAGTCTCCGGGGGCAGCCCACCAGTCCCGGGAATACTTGGCACACCATCGAAATAATGAAAAAAGGGTAAGCCTGCAAAGCCCCTTTCTCACAAGACCAGGCCCCCTTTTGGTCACACTTCGACGCGTGTGGGGGAGGAGAGGCTTGTCGGCACACCAGATGACTGACACAGGTCAATGACCCCAGTGACACCCCAGACGAGAACCACTCTGAGCAGATGCAAAATTCAAGCGGTCTGCATGGAGGAGATTACATCACAAAGAATGCCCTGAAATTATGAATTTGCTATTGCATTGCCCTGTAACAAAAGTGCTCTAAACATCCTAATTCCACCCATCTCCTACACTGGCTGATGCAAAGTTCTGCTCCTACACCGCAGACCCCTGTACTTTTACAGAGAACGAAGTACACATGCGCAGACTGAGGTGCCCTGCACCACCACAGAAGCTTGCAGTGCTCCACAGCCATTCTGCACTTTGGAACTAATACTCATTGTATCTCTTTTAAATGATATTGGGCCTGATTCACAGTTGTACACAATGCTGATGTTTTAGTAGCTGAGCGATTATCGACAAACCGCACATGCGTCACTTCTGCACATGCGCACACGCAGCAATTGATTTGCGATTAAGATCACAGTGAAGATTCATTAGCAAGTGATGAAGCAGGGTTTTGTGGGCGGTAACGGGGAAAGGCGGCAAAAACATGGGCGTGTTGGGACCACTTCCGGGGTGTGTATGAGCCGCCGACTGCAATCCTATACAAAGGAATCACGTCTCCGGCATGTCAGTTGCGGTGGCCATTCTGAGTGACCATAGACTTACTTTAGGAGTCGATGTTTTTCATATCTGCATCGATGCTGCGAAAGTGTGCGCAAGTACGCGCAGTCGCGAAAGCTATGGTGGGTGCCTCTATGCAAATCCCATTGGCTGTTCAATCAGCATACTTTCGCACATCCTCTGAGTCAAAAATTGCATCTGCGGCAGCATTAGCATACAACCTTTTTGAAAGGTACCAACTGTCAAAATTTGTGCATCCGAAGATGCAATCATTTGCACACCCAAGATAAACAGTCAACTTGACCCGCAAATCCTTTCCATAACATAAGGCACACTTGCGCACTTATAGGCAAACAATGTGTTAAAACTCAATTTGCACTGTATGTTCACACGTGTTCGTATTTTTTGCACAGGACCTCCATTGTGTGACTTTGATATGTACAGTATGATATATTAGTATCAGTTGTTCTATCATGAATAGTGAGCAGAATGGGTTACATATAATTATCATGATGGGCAAGTGGGAGTGTGTAAATCATGTATGAAACATATCGTTAATCCCCTCTGGTGCTAGCAGGGAGCGTGTCCCCTACCTCGTGCTGTAAATGCAACAAAGGACAAATGACAAAGTGAAACAGGATAAATGTAACATATCTATGGATCTGTTATGTATTGCTTGACAGTTGTGACACCTCTTTCCCACTGCTCTGGAGACTTGTTTTTTTTTCTGTGAATAAAACCTTTTTACTGTTAACTCTCATGTGTGTCCTTAATTGTATGCCCTTCAAAAGTTCAAAGCATCCCTTGTGAATCAAAAGGCTCTTTTATATAATGAGGTATAATGGCAATTTTACCCCGTAGTGTATGCAAAATTAATTATTGATAGATAAAAGTACATTAAGGGGAATAAAATAATTCAATATAAAAAGGGATATTTTATTAAGAAAGGCTGGCAAAGCATCTTATAAGGAGTAACATGTAATCAAATGTCTTAAATTCAAAATGATCCTTCTTTTAAGAGGTCCTAGAGCCCATAAAATATTGAAATGCTTATACTGTATAATGTACCACATAAAAATGTGAGTCATGGGAGTATATTTACTAAAGCTTCTAAAACAGGAAAGAGGCGGTATTTTCCACAGCAACCAATCAGATCATTACTCTGTTGCATTCTAGAAAATTATAGAATCTGATTGGTTGAATGATACAATATGATTGGTTGTAATGGGCAACACCACCACTTCTTTCTTATAGAAGCTTTAGTATATCTACCACCATTCTTTTATGTAGTCAATGGACTCCATCAAAATCTTGGCATTACATTGGAGGGCCTGGACGTTCAACTTTGCATGCCTACTCTCCGCTACTGGGCTAACTTGCATACCTACTCTACATTTGCTTACTCTCTCAGAATTTTCTGGAGTCCCAAATTCCTGGACTCAATAGAGAGTAGAGCAGGCTATCAGATCTGGGGCTTGATGATGTAATTTGCAGCACATCATAGCATTTTGTGTAGCCAGTTTTGAAAAGTGGTGGTACAGGCCATGATTATACAAATTGCACCTTGTGTCCTCCATCATCCTGCTCTGGCCTCCGCACCGTGGACCTTATTCAGAGATGAACGCAGATTGCTGCATACTCAGCTAGATCTGCGTTCATCTCCGCAAATGCTGGGGGCCACCCAGCACAGGGCAAGGCTGCCTAGCATGTGTGAGGCCACCTCCTGTCCGCAATTACATTGTACGCATTGGAACTAAGGTTGAACCCTGGCAGGGCAGACCCCAAAAATGGTCCCAGCCCGCCCCTATTCGGAGCGCCCCACCTCCCCAACGCCACGACAATGCCCCACCCTTCGATAGCCGGCCCTGTCAATTACACAGCGGCTGCAGTCTTTCTGGATGTGGCCGCAATGTGTAATGTCACGCATGGTTTTGCCCAACTGCTAACAAATTTGCTGCTACGATCAGGTCTGAATTATCCCCAATGGCTGGTGCGCATGTGCAGACCACCTGGATGCGGGGGCTGCGTATGAACGCACGGCTACGTCCAGGTCTGTAAAACCCCTGTATCTTCTGGATGGGAGACAGAAGTACAGTAGGTTAACATGCTATGAGTAGATGGCAGAAAAAGTAGGTAAACTCTTACATTTAATAACTGGTTGGCTCTCCTTTGGTAAAAATAACCACTACCAAACGTTTCCTGTAGCTTCCGATCAGACCTGCACGGGTCAGGAGGGTTATTGCTCCATTCCTCCTTACAAAGCTGTTTCAGTTCAGCAATTCTCATGTCCTTGGGATGTCTGGTGTGAACCGCTTTCCTCAGGTTATGCCACAGCATCTCAGTTAGGTCGGGGTCAGGACATCAAAGGGCAAATTTTCTTCTGATGAAGCCATTCAGTTGTTGATAGAGGTGAACTTTGCAATCCAAGTATGGCTATGGACTTCCCGCCTTTCTCGGATCCCAAATCAAGGCAGAATGTCATCATCCCGCTGTCGAATTCTCGTGGGTTTTGGATTCTATAAAAGTCACTGGTGATCAGCGCCACCTTCACGCCGGCTGTGGAGAGTGCACAGGATGGACGTGTCCGTCTCAGTACTGTATTGTCTGGCATGAGGTGCTCTGTCTGCTGTACCTAAAAGGGTTGCTCTGCTGTATCAGTCCAGGCGGGGTGCTCTGTCTGCTGTATCTGAAAGGGGTGCTCTGCTATAACAGTCCAGGAAGGGTGCTCTGTCTGCTGTATCTAAAAGGGGTGCTCTGTCTGCTGTATCTGAAAAAGGGGTGCTCTGCTGTATCAGTCCAGGCGGGATGCTCTGTCTGCTGCATCTAAAAGGGATGCTCTGTCTGCTGTATCAGAAAGGGGTGCTCTGCTGTATCAGTCCAGGCGGGATGCTCTGTCTGCTGTATCTAAAAGGGATGCTCTGTCTGCTGTATCAGAAAGGGGTGCTCTGCTGTATCAGTCCAGGCGGGATGCTCTGTCTGCTGTATCTGAAACAGGGGTGCTCTGTCTGCTGAACCTGAAAGGGGTGCTCTGTCTGCTGTACCTAAAAGGGTTGCTCTGCTGTATCAGTCCAGGCGGGGTGTTCTGTCTGCTGTATCTGAAAAAGGGGTGCTCTGTCTGCTGTATCTGAAAGGGGTGATCTGTGCATCCATCCAGGGGCTCCGCCCCAGTGTAAAATAAAATAATAAAAGCTAAAGACAAAAAGCCTAAAAACATAATTCTGAAAAAAAAAAATTTGCTTTTTTTGTGCCGTACCCCAGTGTACTTAACAATTTTTATTTTCATAAGTACTGTGACACTGCCGGTCAGACCGTAGTATATTATTTCCTACTCATACACGTATTGCGCGACACTGTTGGTGAAGGTCAACCTCAGTGTTCCATCACTATGGGGGTCATTCAGACCCGATCGCACGCTGCCTTTTTTCGCAGCCGTGCGATCGGTTCTGAACAGCGCGTGCGCTGCGAACGCTTTCTTTGTTAGTTCCGTCGCTCCATGGCGGCCGTTGCCATGAAGCGACGGAACTAACAAAGAAAGCATTCACAGTGCCGAATGCAAGAAGACTGACAGGCACAAGCCGTCCAGGGGTGTCAACTCACCGTTTTCAGGGAGTGTCCAGGAAAACGCAGGCGTGCCCGGCCATTTCCAGGGAGGGTCCCTGATATCAGCTTATTCCAGGATCATCGCACCCAGGCAGAAACTGCACCCCTGCACAGCGATTACCCCCTCCCCTGTAGGCGGCGATTACCTGGTCGCAGCAGTGCAAAAAATAGCCTGCGTGCGACCAGGTCTGAATTAGGCCCTATATCTGATGCACACATGTATTGTGTGATGCTGTGGGTGAAGGTGGTACCATAGTAATATATTTTATTTACTACTCATACACGTTTTGTGCGACACTGTTGGTGAAATTAAACCGCAGTGTTTGATTACTATTTCTGACTCATACTTGTATTGTGCGACACTGAAGGTGGTAAATTTTTTGTAGAAATTGTGGTGTGTGCTGTACCCCACTTCATTTGTGTTTGTGGATAGATATGGAGGATGAACAATTGAGAGGAGAGCAGGAAGCACATACTACTAGTGGTGCAGGTGCTACCACCAGTCATGACAATACAAGTCGGTCAGCATCATCTACTAAGGAAGATGCCCAGGGGCATAGAGGGCTAAAATCAGGGCATGTAAGATAAGGCAGTAAGACAAACTGTGCATTCAGAATTGAACCATCAGACATCAGGAATGTTTAGGAGTGTCCTTGTCAGCTATGTGTGAGTCTGACATTTCTCACACTGTCCTCAAAGAGAAGCCTCTTTTACCTCCTTCCACTAATTCTGCACCATTGGCACATGTGGGGAGCAGTACAAGTAAAGATGGTGATATGAGGAGGACAAAATAGAAATTGAAGATGTGTGTGGAAGTAGAATAGAATGAGCGAGGTATGTGTGTACTACTACTATCTGACACTGAGGATGTTGATGATGTTGTTTGTGTAAGTTAGTCACCGGTTGCTGCAGTTGTTGACCGTGATAAAAAGAACGCCATTGCGATGCCTGGGCATAAGACCCAAAAAGCCACCTCTTGGGTGTGGGATTATTTTTACCCCAGTCCTGACAATGTTTGTGAAAGCATCTGCTCCATTTGTGAGGCTAAAGTTAGTACATTAGCCATCTAGGCACCTCCTCCATGTTACGTTATTTGTGGCGAAGACATGAAATTTATTGTACAAGATTATAATGTAATTAACACCCTCATCATCAACGTCACTACTTATCGAAGGAAGTCCTTCAAAATAATTGTTTTGTGGGGGCCCAAACCAACCAACCAACCAACCAACCAACCAACCAACCAACCAACCAAACATTTCAACCACAATCATTCCTTGTTTCTGAAATAATTGGTTTGTTAAAGTGTGCATGTAATATATACAACATCATTTTCCAAGGACAATTCCATCTTGCCCCTCTTCTCTTTGCATTATGTGCTGTTTGGAGTATTGCTGTGATGACAAACATTTGTATAGTTTATTAAACTGCCACCCTGTCTGCCATTGCAGTGCCATTCTGTTTCCTAGATGTGCCATGTTGGAAGTTTAAGTGCCACATGTTTGTGCCGCCCACTGCTGTCACTTAGCTTAGTCATCCAGCTACCTCAGTGCAACCTTTTGGCCTAAACTGGATAAAAACAATACTGTGAGCTGCGAGGTGGTCAAAATCGACTGAAAATCTGTGGAAATTAATGTTATTGATGTTAATAATTCTGTAGGAACAAAAACAGGCCCAGATTCTGTGATTTTAGCTGTTTTTATGTTTTGGGGGGGAGGGGGGGGGGGGAATACAGATCCAAAACAAATACAGATCCAAAACTCGCAAGGGAGGTTTTGGCAAAACAGCATTGCAGAGTCAGCGCGGGGAAATCGATGGAGGGTTGGCGACATTTTTGGAGCGGCTGAGTGACGTCACATGCAGCCGCTCTGATGAGAAAAATGGCGGCTGAACGCCTGCATATGCAGCCTAGCTGCGGCTGCAGGGGGTCATCCACAGTTGCTGCGTCTGCAATTAAATTATGGTCACAGCCGCTGGGCAGGCCAGGATGGGACCATTTTCAGGGTGGCTGCATGATGTCACCCGTTCCAAATAAAAAATAGGGGCAGACCGCCTAACTGCGCAGTCAGGCTGCGCTGCCAGGGTTCAAACTTAGTTACAATGCATATAATGTAATTGCGGACGCATTGGGAGGCGGCCTCACACATGCTGGGTGGCCTTGCCCTGCGATGGTCGTCTCCCAGCAGGTTAAAGAAAGGATTGCAGATTCGACTTTTTAGCGGAATCTACAATTCATACTGAATAAGCCCCATAAAGCCTTATTCAGAGGTGTGTCCTGACGAAATGTTACTAATTAAAATGGAACATTGACCTAACCTGTTGTGCACTGGAACGCCTGTCTAAGATGCTGTGGACTGGTATGTAATACATTATTGGCTCTAACAAAGAGGCTAATTCAGACCTGATCGCTGCTGTGTGTTTTCGCACAGAGGGCGATCAGGTCTGAACTGCGCTTGCGCAGGGGCCGCAGTGCATCGGTGCATACCAGAGATGCGATTGACATCTCAGCCCAGCGATCGCCTCTGCCTGATTGACAGGTAGAGTCATTCGCTGGGCAGGAGGGGGCGGGGCGGGCCGGCGTTGTTGGGCCGCCGTTTTGGGGGGGGCGCCATCCGGGCAACGCAGGCGCACCCAGACCGTCCGGGGGGTGGCAGCTGCGTGATGTCACAAGCAGCCGCTGTGACCCGGATTGCGACGGGTATCTCCCTGCCAGCGTGCAGGAGCTGCGCTGGTAGGGAGCTACTCTTCAGGTACAAAAGCATCGCCGCCGTGCGATGCTTTTGTACCTGTGGGGGGGGGGGGCAGAGCCAGCCATGCGGGGCGGACTATCCCTGTGCTGGGCGTCCCCCCGCATGTCTGTGAAAGTGATCGTAGATGTGCTGTGTTTGATTGACTGATATATACACACCGTGTGTGTGTGTGTGTATATGTATATGTATATGTGTATATATATATATATATATATATATATACCCACAATATTGCATAGATGCACTCTCCACTCAATTTTCTTCACCGTGCAGGGTGCTCTTTAATTATTCCTCACCGGAAATGTCCATATCCACCAAAGTAAAGCAACTCACTACCGTTTTCATGTTTTAACAATACACAGTTGTTTTTATTCAATCTTCAGGCACAGCTGTATCAATCCGCTGTTTCAGTAAGCATGTTCATTAGCATGGGGTCACAAAGTTCAGCTTATCATATAAGTCACTTTCCATACATTTCAGTGATCATTGGAAAATCCTCCACTTATTGTAAACATATAATACTCCTTTATATGACTCCACATATTATGCCAACATGCTCTTCCTACTTTAAATATATCTTGTTTCTTTAATATGTCTGTTGACTTTGGCCGCTTACGTGCCTTATAAGACTCACATCTGTCAGGGCCGGATTCCCGGCGTGCGTTCCACCCAGCTGCGCATCAATATATATAAACCGTTGTTAAATCTCTTTCTGCAAGGTACACTGGGCTCCACAAGGATTAACATCGGGGTGTAGAGTAGGATCTTGATCCGAGGCACCAACAGGCTCAAAGGTTTGACTGTTCCCAAGATGCGCAGCGCCGCCTCCTCTATAACCCTGCCTCCGTGCACAGGAGCTCAGTTTCGTTAACCAGCCCAATGCAGTAGCAAGTACCAGAGACGACAATCGCTCGTAGCCAATTACACCACACACTCACTACAGGAGAGGGTGTCAGCGGCTAAACGCACAGTTCTTTAAACACAGCAGTAGTACTTTGCACGAATATAATAAATGCAGAAATAACCACAGTTCCTTAGAGGTTGCAGAATGGTGGCTGCCATAGGGCACTGGTAATATCAGGTACAGTTCTTATAGACCAGGAGTTGGTGTGTGTGCCCTTAACCAGAGAACCCGTCTGCAGGACACAGAAGTAGAAATGAGGAACTAGCCAGCAGGTGTTCCTTAGAAGCTGGCAATACTGGGTAATGTGGTAAGCTGCTGGGTGTACCGGACGGAACCGGTCAGATGACAAGGTAACAAGTACTGTGCTGGTATGATGCTAGAGTGCGATGAAGCAGTAGATAAACAGTGGCAGAGCACTGGTAATGTGAGGAGACAAACACCACTGTAAGCTTGGCGCTGGAAGCTGGTGTAACAATAGCCAGGAATGACAAAGGCAGAGCACTGGAGAGTCAGGCGGCACCGCAAGGTGGAAGGCTGGTGCGGGTCTCTAGTGGAGGTTGAGAGCAGGAGCTGGAAACCTGCAACAGCAATGTCCACAGCAAGGAGAGACCTGGTAACACAAGGTTTGACAACCAAAGCACTGACAGATTCTAGGCCCAGACACAGGATATTTATACCTGCAGGATGGCAGGCATTGGCTGAGCAATCATGCAGATTTCAGTGGAGCAGCGGATTCGAGTAAACTGAATTATGTGACTGAAACCAACATGGCTGCGCCCATGCAGCGCTTGGAGGGAAAAGTTCGTTTGAGAAAACTATGTGGAAAGTTCAGCAATAATGGCGGCGTATGCCGCAGAGAGCAAGAGCCGACACACAGACCACTTGTACACTGGAACTCCCAAGCGACATCAGAAGCCGCAGCAGACAATAGACGCTATCCTGAAGACTGTGTGAATTGCAAACATAGGAGCGGCGGTGGAGGCCGCGGCGGGCCGGAGACGCCAATCATGAGGCCGCTGTGACAGCGCTGCGGGATGACAGGAGGGAAATACAGATTATGGATCTCAGCTACACCGCTGAGATCCGGCCCTGGAATGCTGAGCCAGCCTCAGGAGACATTTGGATGGTAAGTAATGGTGCATGTCACGATCCGGGTAACTGGACGCCATGTCCAGTTACCCGGATTGTGACATTCACCATCCTCCTCAGAGGATGTGTCTGGAATAGCAGTGGATTGTGAGGAAGTAGCGTTCCGTTTAGAAGATGTCTTAGTCTTAGGTGGGCGAGAGTGAGATTTAGATTTAGTCAGTGACCGGTTCAAGTGCTGTAACTGAGTTGAGATTTGATCCGCCCATGGTGGATTGACTGCAGGGACCATAAACTGCTGCATTGGCACAGGTGGTCCCACAGGGGGCGTCAGTTTAGTTACTAGCGTATTTAACAGCGTGGAAAAGGTAGCCCAAGGTGGTTCATTTGTTGCCCCCGGTGCTACAGACCCACTGGGGGGGTAAGGAACCCCCTGAACCTGAACTCTCTGCTGCCAAATTTTCCTCAAAAGTGTCTGCAGCATCACCACCACGCAATGTGGGAGAAGCCCCAGCTCCGTTGCCTCGTTTCCCCAGGCATGCCTGCATTTTTACCTGACACGCCTGCATTTTTTAGCACACTCCCGGAAAACGGTCAGTTACCACCCAGAAACACCCACTTCCTGTCAATCACTCACCGATCAGCAGAGCAACTGAAAAGCGTCGCTTGACCTTGTGTAAAACTGGATAGTTTTTTGTGAAAGTACTTCGCGCGTGCGCACTGTGGCCCGTACGCATGCGCAGAAATGCAGATTTTTAGCCTGATCGCTACGCTGCGAACAACGGCACCTAGCGATCAACTCGTAATGACCCCCAATATCAGGCATCCTGGTACAATCGGAGCAGAGATATACAGTACCTAGCAAGTACTCCCAGTGTAGTGTGACTTTCCTGTCAGCACAAACCGGGAATCCAAGAGATATACACTGCTCAAAAAAATAAAGGGAACACTTAAACCACACAATGTAACTCCAAGTCAATCACACTTCTGTGAAATCAAACTGTCCACTTAGAAAGCAACACTGATTGACAATCAATTTCACATGCTGTAGTGCAAATGGAATAGACAACAGGTGGAAATTATAGGCAATTAGAAAGACACCCCCAATAAAGGAGTTGTTCTGCAGGTGGTGACCACAGACCACTTCTCAGCTCCTATGCTTTCTGGCTGATGTTTTGGTCAATTTTGAAAGATGGCGGTGCTTTCACTCTAGTGGTAGCATGAGTCGGAGTCTACAACCCACACAAGTGGCTCAGGATGTGCAGCTCATCCAGAATGGCACATCAATGCGAGCTGTGGCAAGAAGGTTTGCTGTGTCTGTCAGCGTAGTGTCCAGAACATGGAGGCGCTACCAGGAAACAGGCCAGTACATCAGGAGATGTGGAGGAGGCCGTAGGAGGGCAACAATCCAGCAGCAGGACCGCTACCTCCACCTTTGTGCAAGGAGGAACAGGAGGAGCACTGCCAGAGCCCTGCAAAATGACCTCCAGCAAGCCACAAATGTGCATGTGTCTACTCAAACGATCAGAAACAGACTCCATGAGGGTGGTATGAGGGCCCGACGTCCACAGGTGGGGGTTGTGCTTACAGCCCAACACCGTGCAGGACGTTTGGCATTTGCCAGAGAACACCAAGATTGGCAAATTCGCCACTGGAGCCCTGTGCTCTTCACAGATGAAAGCAGGTTCTCACTGAGCACATGTGACAGACGTGACAGAGTCTGGAGACTCCAAGGAGAACGTTCTGCTGCCTGCAACATCCTCCAGCATGACCGGTTTGGCAGTGGGTCAGTAATGGTGTGGGGTGGCATTTCTTTGGCGGGCCGCACAGCCCTCCATGTGCTCGCCAGAGGTAGCCTGACTGCCATTAGGTACCGAGATGAGATCCTCAGACCCCTTGTGAGACCATATGCTGGTGCGGTTGGCCCTGGTTTTCTCCTAATGCAAGACAATGTTAGACCTCATGTGGCTGGAGTGTGTCAGCAGTTCCTGCAAGATGAAGGCATTGATGCTATGGACTGGCCCACCCGTTCCCTAGACCGGAATCCAATTGAGCACATCTGGGACATCATGTCTCGCTCCATCCACCAACGCCACGTTGCACCACAGACTGTCCAGGAGTTGGCGGATGCTTTAGTCCAGGTGTGGGAGGAGATCCTTCAGGAGACCATCTGCCACCTCATCAGGAGCATGCCCAGGCATTGTAGGGAGGTCATACAGGCACGTGGAGGCCACACACACTGCTGAGCCTCATTTTGACTTGTTTTAAGGACATTACATCAAAGTTGGATCAGCCTGTAGTGTGTTTTTCCACTTTAATTTTGAGTGTGACTCCAAATACAGACCTCCACGGGTTAAAAATTTGATTTCCATTGATAATTTTTGTGTGATTTTGTTGTCAGCACATTCAGCTATGTAAAGAACAAAGTATTTAATAAGAATATTTCATTCATTCAGATCTAGGATGTGTTATTTTAGTGTTCCCTTTATTTTTTTGAGCAGTGTGTGTGTGTGTGTATATATATATATATATATATATATAGATAGAAAAATGGTGGCACTCGTCATCCTGATGACGTTATTAAATTAACGAAACGTTGATTCCTGACTTCTGACCGCTGCATCATTTATTACTGGTAACAAGCCCTGCGAGTGCCACCATTTTTCTATCTGTATCCGGTTGTGAGACCAGTTTGGGAGGCACCGAGGCATTGCAAAGTGTGAGGAGAGAGTGCCGGCTATTTCTGCCTATATATATATATATATATATATATATATATATATAAAACCGAAAAAGAATAGCAGCGGCACTCCGTTGAGATAGACAAAAAAACGTGTATTTCAAATATAACAAAACATCACAGTGGTCACATAAAGAACCAACGTTTCGGGGTCCTGGGACCCCTTTGTCAAGGCGTCACGCCTTGACAAAGGGGTCCCAGGACCCCGAAACGTTGGTTCTTTATGTGACCACTGTGATGTTTTGTTATATTTGAAATACACGTTTTTTTTGTCTATCTCAACGGAGTGCCGCTGCTATTCTTTTTCGGTTTTGTGGATCATTTACTGCGGAGGGCACCCGGATTCACCACAATACATTGGGAGTGCCGGGCATCACAATATTCTCTATATATATATATATATATATATATATATACTAGGTGCTTCATCACGCCCTACGGGCGCTCTTCACACCGTTGGAAGGGGCTGTGCCCCTTTAACCCCTGCAGAGACGCGGGGCGCCAGGGAGGGGACACAGAGAGGCGGGGCGCCAGGGAGGGTACGCAGAGAGGCGGGGTGGTGGGAGGGGACACAGAGACGCAGGGCTCCAGGGAGGGGACGCAGAGACGTGGGGCACCAGGGAGGGGAGGGAGGGGACGCAGAGACACGGTGTGACAGGGAGGGGATGCAGACACGGGGTGCCAGGGAGGGGAGACAAAGAGACGCAGGGAGGTGACACAGAGGCAGTTCGGCAGGTAGGGGACACGGCGGCAGGGAGGGGGACACAGAGGCAGGGCGGAGATGCAGAGACGCAGGGAGGGGACACAGAGGCAGGTCGGCAGGGAGGGGACGCAGAGGCAGGTCGGCAGGGAGGTGACGCAGAAACGCGGGGCGGCAGGGAGAAGATGCAGAGACGCAGGGCGGGGACGCAGAGATGCGGGGCGGCAGGGAGGGGACGCAGAGCGGTAGGGAGGGGACGCAGAGATGCGGCGCCAGGGAGAGGAAAGAGGCAGTGAGGGGACACGGTGGCAGGGAGGGAATGCAGAGATGCGGGCGGCAGGGAGGGAACGCAGAGATGCGGAGCGGCAGGGAGGGGACGCAGAGACGTGGGGCCGCAGGGAGGGGACGCGGGCGGCAGGGAGGGGACGCGGGGCGGCAGGGAGGGTACACAGAGACATGGGGCGGCAGAAAAGGGACGCAGAGACGCGGGGCGGCAGGGAGGGGACGCAGAGACGCGGGGCGGCAGGGAGGGGACACGGTGGCAGGGAGGGGATGCAGAGATGCGGCGCGGCAGGGAGGGGGCGCAGGGACGCGGGGCGGCAGGGAGGGGACGCAGATGCGGGCAGCAGGGAGGGGATTGAGACAGGTCAGCAGGGAGGGGACACGGTGGCAGGGAGTGGATGCAGAGATGCGGGGCGGCAGGGTGGGAACGCAGAGACGCGGGGCGGACGGGGAGGGGACGCAGAGATGCGGGCTGCCAGGGAGGGGACAGAGGCAGGTCGGCAGGGAGGGGACATGGTGGCAGGGAGGGGATGCAGAGATGCGGGGCGGCAGGGAGGGGATGCAGAGATGCGGGGCGGCAGGGAGGGGACGCAGAGACGCGGGGCGGCAGGGAGGGAAAGCAGAGTCAGGGAGGGGATGCGGGGCGGCAGGTCAGCAGGGAGGGGACGCGGGGCGGCAGGGAGGGGGCGTAGAGACGCGGGGCGGCAGGGAGGGGACGCAGAGAGGCGGGGCGGCAGTGAGGGGGCGCAGAGAGGTGGGAAGAGGACGCAGAGATACAGGCGGCAGAGAGAGGACAGAGGCAGGTCAGCAGGGAGGGGACACGGCAGCAGGGAGGGGATGCAGAGCGGCGGGGCGGCAGGGAGGGGACACAGAGGGGGGGCGGCAGGGAGGGGGGGCAGAGAGGCGGGCGGCAGGGAGGGGACACAGAGACGCGGGGCGGAAGGGAGGGTACGCAGAGAGGCTGGGCGGCAGGGAGGGGATGCAGAGACACGGGTGGCAGGTAGGGGACGCAGAGACGCCAGACGGCAGGGAGGGGATGCAGAGACGCAGGCGGCAGGGAGGGGACGCAAAGACGCGGGGCGGCAGGGAGGGGGTGCAGAGATGCGGGGCGGCAGGGAGGGAACGCAGAGACGCGGGGCGGCAGGGAGGGAACGCAGAGACGCGGGGCAGCAGGGAGGGGACGCAGAGAGGCGGGGCGGCAGGGAGGGGATGCAGAGACGCAGGGAGGGGACACAGAGGCAGGGAGGTGGCAGGGAGGGGACGCAGAGAGGTGGGCGTCAGGGAGAAGATGCAGAGACGCGGGGCGGCAGGGAGGGGACGCTGAGATATGGAGCGGCAGGGAGGGGACGCAGAGATGCAGGGCGGCAGGGAGGGGATGCAGAGCGGTAGAGAGGGGACGCAGAGATGCGGCGCCAGGGAGGGTAAAGAGGCAGGGAGGGGACACGGTGGCAGGGAGGGGATGCAGAGATGCGGGGCGGCAGGGAGGGAACGCAGAGATGCGGGGCGGCAGGGAGGAAACGTAGAGACGCGGGGCGGCAGGGAGGGGACGCAGAGATGCGGGGCGGCAGGGAGGAGACGTAGAGACGCGGGGCGACAGGGAGGGGACGCGGGGCAGCAGGAAGGGGATGCGGGGTGGCAGGGAGGGGACGCAGAGACGCGGGGCGGCAGGTAGGGGACGCAGAGATGCGGGGCGGCAGGGAGGGGACACGGTGGCAGGGAGGGGACGCAGAGATGCGGGGCGGCAGGGAGGGGGGTGCAGAGACGCGGGGCGGCAGGTAGGGGACGCAGAGATGCCGGCAGCAGGGAGGGGATGCAGAGATGCGAGGCAGCAGGGAGGGGACACGGTGGCAGGGAGGGGACGCAGAGACGCGGGGCGGCAGGGAGAGGACGCAGAGATGCGGGGCGCCAGGGAGGGGATTGAGGCAGGTCGGCAGGGAGGGGACACGGTGGCAGGGAGGGGATGCAGAGATGCGGGGCGGCAGGGAGGGAACGCAGAGATGCAGGGCGGCAGGGAGGGGACGCAGAGACGCGGGCGTCAGGGAGGGGACAGAGGCAGGTCGGCAGGGAGGGGACACGGTGGCAGGGAGGGGATGCAGAGATGCGGGCGACAGGGAGGGAACGTAGAGATGCGGGGCGGCAGGGAGGGGACGCAGAGATGCGGGGCGGCAGGGAGGGGACGCAGAGGCAGGGAGGGGACGTGGGGCGTTAGGTCGGCAGGGAGGGGACGCGGGGCGGCAGGGAGGGGACGCAGAGACGCGGGGTGGCAGGGAGGGGACGCAGAGACGCGGGGCGGCAGGGAGGGGAGGCAGAGACGCGGGGCGACAGGGAGGGGACGCAGAGAGGCGGGGCGGCAGGGAGGGGCACAAAGAGGCAGGGCGGCAGGGAGGGGACGCAGAGAGGCGGGGCGGCAGGGAGGGGACGCAGAGAGGCGGGCGGCAGGTAGGGGATGCAGAGACGCGGGGCGGCATGGAGGGGGCGCAGAGACGCGGGTGGCAGGGAGGGGGCGTAGAGACGTGGGGTGGCAGGGAGGGGACACTGTGGCAGGGAGGGGATGCAGAGATGCGGGCGGCAGAGAGGGGATGCAGAGACGCGGGGCGGCAGGGAGAGGACGCAGAGACGCGGGGCGTCAGGGAGGGGACGCGGGGCGGCAGGGAGGGGACGCAGAGACGCGGAGCGGCAGGGAGGGGACGCAGAGAGGCGGGGAGGGGACGCAGAGATGCGGGCGGCAAGGAGGGAATGCAGAGACACGGGGCGGCAGGGAGGGGATGCGGGGCGGCAAGGAGGGGACGCAGAGACGCGGGGCGGCAGGGAGGGGACACAGAGACACGGCAGGGAGGGGACGCAGAGATGGGGGGCGGCAGGGAGGGGACGCAGAGACGCAGTGCTGCCTGTGCACTCTCTCTTACCTGTGAGGTTGGTGCAGCGTCCACAGTAGCAGGCGCGCTGTCCCCTGTCTCTGGCCTGTGGAGCCGGCAGCCCAGTCCCTGTGGTGTGCAATCCGGGTCTCTGGGGATGGTGTCTTAGGTGTGCGGAGCAGGCGGCAGGTGTCTGTACGTGGCGCAGGGAGGGCTATGAAACCTTCTCCTGCGCCACCCGTCCCTCCTAATGTGTATGGCGGCGGCAGCAGCAGTCAGGCACGGGTGATGCTGAGCTGTAACCTCACTGTGTTCGTCCGTTGTGCGGACGGCGTCTGGCGGGACAGTGGGTCCCAGCCGCGGCTGCAATGCGGGAGCTGGTGCTGGTGGTGTGTGGAGGGCGGGAGGGGTGGTGCGGCCTGCGGCTGTCTGGTCAGCCATGGTGCAGGCGGCGGGGCCTAGCCACCGCGTCCGTGCCGCAGATGGCTGTGGGAGATGCTGGGCTTGTGCGGAGGGTGGGATCGTTATGCGTGGGGTGTGGGGGTGTCTGGGCCGTCAGTGGCTGCATGTAGGAGCTGGTGGAGGGTGGGTTTGGGGGTGTCTGGTGCGGGTGGCATTGGGATGTCCACGGTTACCTGGCACTGTGGTGTCCCCTGGCGGCTTCTGTTCTGTGTGGGTATGGTGGGTGGATTATGTGGCTGCTACTTCGTTCTGCTAGTGGTGTGCTGGGACAGGGCAGGAGGTGCTAACTCCACCTAGCATTAGAGTGCCAGGCACAGACTCACAAGGCAAATATATAGGATATATATATATATATATATATACTATATATATCTATCAAGTGACTGTAAATCACAAAGAAAAATACACAGCAAGTATATCTTGTGAAATACCTATATTATTCAGAAAAAACTGAAACACTTAGACCCCTCAGTTTACAGAATATAGGAGTAGCACGCTGAGCGAAATACCTGAGATGGCAGCCACGCAGCAGCTACATGCACACACACATATACACTGCTCAAATAAATAAAGGGAACACTCAAATAACACATCCTAGATCTGAATGAATGAAATATTCTTATTAAATACTTTGTTCTTTACATAGCTGAATGTGCTGACAACAAAATCACACAAAAATTATCAATGGAAATCAAATTTTTAACCCGTGGAGGTCTGGATTTGGAGTCGCACTCAAAATTAAAGTGGAAAAACACACTACAGGCTGATCCAACTTTGATGTAATGTCCTTAAAACAAGTCAAAATGAGGCACAGCAGTGTGTGTGGCCTCCACGTGCCTGTATGACCTCTCTAAAACGCCTGGGCATGCTCCTGATGAGGTGGCGGATGGTCTCCTGAGGGATCTCCTCCCAGACCTGGACTAAAGCATCCGCCAACTCCTGGAAAGTCTGTGGTGCAACGTGGCGTTGGTGGATGGAGCGAGACATGATGTCCCAGATGTGCTCAATTGGATTCAGGTCTGGGGAACGGGAGGGCCAGTCCATAGCATCAATGCCTTCGTCTTGCAGGAACTGCTGACACACTCCAGCCACATGAGGTCTAGCATTGTCTTGCATTAGGAGAAAACCAGGGCCAACCGCACCAGCATATGGTCTCACAAGGGGTCTGAGAATCTCATCTCGGTACCTAATGGCAGTTAGGCTACCTTTGGCGAGCACATGGAGGGCTGTGCGGCCCCCCAAAGAAATGCCACCCCACACCATTACTGACCCACTGCCAAACCGGTCATGCTGGAGGATGTTGCAGGCAGCAGAACGTTCTCCTTGGCGTCTCCAGACTCTGTCACGTCTGTCACATGTGCTCAGTGAGAACCTGCTTTCATCTGTGAAGAGCACAGGGCGCAGTGGCGAATTTGCCAATCTTGGTGTTCTCTGGCAAATGCCAAACATCCTGCACGGTGTTGGGCTGTAAGCACAACCCCCACCTGTGGACGTCGGGCCCTCATACCACCCTCATGGAGTCTGTTTCTGATCGTTTGAGTAGACACATGCACATTTGTGGCTTGCTGGAGGTCATTTTGCAGGGCTCTGGCAGTGCTCCTCCTGTTCCTCCTTGCACAAAGGCGGAGGTAGCGGTCCTGCTGCTGGGTTGTTGCCCTCCTACGGCCTCCTCCACGTCTTCTAATGTACTGGCCTGTCTCCTGGTAGCGCCTCCATGCTCTGGACACTACGCTGACAGACACAGCAAACCTTCTTGCCACAGCTCGCACTGATGTGCCATCCTGGATGAGCTGCACTACCTGAGCCACTTGTGTGGGTTGTAGACTCCGTCTCATGCTACCACTAGAGTGAAAGCACCGCCAGCTTTCAAAATTGACCAAACCATCAGCCAGAAAGCATAGGAGCTGAGAAGTGGTCTGTGGTCACCACCTGCAGAACATCTCCTTTATTGGGGGTGTCTTGCTAATTGCCTATAATTCCCACCTGTTGTCTATTCCATTTGCACAACGGCATGTGAAATTGATTGTCAATCAGTGTTGCTTCCTAAGTGGACAGTTTGATTTCACAGAAGTGTGATTGACTTGGAGTTACATTGTGTTGTTTAAGTGTTCCCTTTATTTTTTTAAGCAGTATATATAGTCACAAGTGTACCATGCAGGAATTATACAACCATAAACCTGCACTGGACTAGCAATACAAAGTAATACTCACTATAGCTATATATGTAAACAGTAGATATAACAAAGCACAGTAGATACTGGATGTATATCACAAGGTGTTTGTACCACACAGCCCTGAATGTATGCACTCTTTCTTAACTAACACTGTCCCTTGACAGGTAGAATACTTAAGTGTCCTGTAAAATGCACAGTGCTGGCGAGCAGGCAGCTTTACAGTGGAGGATTTGTCCAAGCAGTCCCAGGAACAGCGCAGCTCTGTGTGATGGCGGCTGACAGGGAGTGAGGGAGAGATATGCAGCTCCAGGACGGGAACATTTACCCAAATGGCACCCTGGGGCTGGGGGAGGGGCTACAGGTCAGGCCTTATTTCCCTGCTGGCTTCCCCACCGGGTGCTGCGGGCTGTTAAAAACGGGTTTTTATTTGAGAAAACCCCCCACCTGTGCCCTGCGTCCCGGTGACTAGTGGAGCGGCTGCCCTTTACAGTGTCCATGCCAGCGCGCGCTGGCCCGCCTCCCACGGTCGGGCCGGATCGCGGTAATACCGGGACAAAGAGACCCCTTACCTCCCCTTGTACCTGCGGCCACGCGATCCTAGAGGTCAGCGGCGAGTGTGTGCGACTAACAGAAGGACACCGGAGCCTCCGCTGGAGTATACAGCGCCGCTGGGGGAGTGATGGAGCTGCAGCAAAGAATGTCTAGTCTATCTGACATACATAAAAGCTGCAGCCCTTGAAGTCTTGAAAATGTCTTCTTTTCTTCTGAAATTAAGCTGTAATATGGGCTGCAAGGGCAGCCCCCTGTTGATTGCCTGCATACTGCATGGCACCAACTTACAAACTGAGCTCCTGTGCACGGAGGTGGGGCTATAGAGGAGGCGGCGCTGTGCATCTTGGGAACAGTCAAAGCTTTGAGCCTGTTGGTGCCTTGGATCAAGGTCCTACTCTACACCCCAATGTTAATCCTTGTGGAGCCCAGTGTACCCTGCTGCAGATATACATAATTATTATTTATTTTTTTCTTTTTCTTTTTTCGGACGGCAGTGGCTTCTTCCGTGATGTCACTTCATGAACACCATTCTCAATCAGTGTTTTGCGTATTGTAGACTCATTAATACAAATGTTTACAAGTTAGAGATATTTCTGTAAGTCTTTAGCTGACACTCTAGGATTAGTCTTCAGCTGGGGTACACACTGAGATATATGCCTGATTTGTCATTTTCAGCCGAATCGAAATGACAAAATCGGGCATATCGCTCAGTGTGTATGCCTGATTTGTGTGTACCCTCTGTCGCTAGCAACATTGCCCGTCGGCCCTGCTGCACAGCCAACCAGGCCATTACACTAGCAACTGTGGCATGTGTAGTGAAGAAAGGAGTGATATGTCGCTCCAACCTTTATTACATCACTTAATGTGTACCCAGGATCTGATATGACGGCCCATTGTCCCAGTGTGTACCCAGGTTTAACCTCTTTGAGCATTCTATCCTGTGCTCTTGCAATTACCTTTGCAGGATGGCAACTGTTAGGAAGAGTGGCAACAATGCTGAACTTTGTCCATTTATATAAACATTTGTCTTACTATTGGCGGGATGCAGCAATCATCGCATTTTGCATCTCACCACTCCCCACATGAATATCGGCATTTGCTAACGCCATATGCAAGAAGATAAACACAAAGGTCAGCTCTTGTGGTAAGGGTAAGAGCTGTCCTTTGTGATGATAGGACTTCTGTGTTTAGGACCCTAAACATGAGTCCTATCTACATGCACGTGCCACAGGAGTTGCTGGGACGGATCCCTCTCAGAAGGGGTGGTGCAATAGAAGACCGCAGGCTTCTATAGGACAACACCATCTGAAGATGGCATTGCCCACTGGATCCAAGCCCTTAAAATTTATGCATATGCGGTACGCGGTCAAACCTCCAAAAATGGCCTTTTCGGAGGTTTGGCCTCATTTTTATACTTGCTGCATCTCGCCCTATGACTTATAAATAATAGCAAGAATTACAGAGAAACTTTTGTAACCCATTCCAGCTTTATGCAAGTCAACAATTCTTAATCGTCTTCTGAGATCTCATTTGTTTGAGGCATGATTCAGACAATGCATCATGTGAGTAGAAAACTCCAAAAGTTTTTGATTGGGTAGGGCTGTGACACCCCAACTGCTGTAAAAGTGCACATCCAAGCACTGTTCTGTGTACCTGGTGCTGCTGTCTACTGTAGCGTCATTGTATTGACTCAATTGTTACATAAAAAGCATTAGGAAAACATAATTTCAATTATTTTTGGTAATGTCTAAGCATAGAACGGTGCTAATATATCTATATCACTTTACATGTTCTGTTATTGTCCCCCCCCCAAAAAAATAAAAATAAGTGTGGCTTTTAAATAACAACCTAGAAAATATACCTGGGATTGCAGAGAAAGAACTAACATTGGATCTTCACTTTTAGGTGTAAAATGTTTTAACTTAACCTGTCATCTATACCCCTTTTACACCGCTGCAGTAACCGGGTTGCGGCTCTGTGTAAAAGGAACCCCAGGCTGGATCTAGGAAAGATCCAGGTAATGGGATGATGTCATCTCCAAGCATTGGCAGTGGGAGGCCCTGGCAATAACCAAGGTCCAGCCCGTGGTGTAAACAGGTTTCAAGCTGCTGTGGCACTGCTTGAAACCTGTGTTCAGTAGTCACCTCCCAGCACTTTTCCAAGACATCTTATATATCGCGTGTCTTGATCGCAACATCGCTTTTGTGTAACGCATGTGCTGTAGGATTTTAAGGCACGCGTATGGCAAAAAATTGCTGAACTCTGTCACCATCGGTACTGTGTGCGAATCAGGCCCAGTGAGCGCTGAAATAGATTATATGAATATGTATACAAAAGAAAGCGAACATAAATATAATATACTGAATTACATTTATAATTCTGCTATAGATATTAAATAACATTATACCACCAGGTATCTGTAATATAATACATACGAAATCTGACAGCAGATTCACATTCTGATCAGCTGTATAACTGATAAAACTCCTTAAAGCACACAAATAATAAAACTTATTCCAGATGATGTTATCCTTGTTTCTATAGAAACACAGTGGTCCCATATATCCTATGGAGTGTATTTAATAAGGGTGATAGTACACAGGTCTCGTCGCCATATAAATCTTTGCCTAGGATGAAATACTCTTTCCTTATTAGAGTATATTGAACAGAGCCGGCCCTAGGCATAGGAAAACTAGGCAAATGCCTAGGGTATTTGAAATGCCGTGGGGCACATGCAGATTCTGCTGATTAAAATGATATGCGGCATGCCTATATTCTGTGTGTGACTGTGGCTGTATTTGCATATGAAATGCTACATTACAGTGTATTCCTGGATATCACTATAACATAGCATTTTGTATGCAGATACAGCCACAATGGCACACAGAATATAGGCATGCTACATATCATTTTAATCAGTAGAAGCTGATTGTACGTTCTAGTCACATAACAATGAAAATTAGATGCACTTTCTGTAAAAAAGGCGCCCAACGTTAGCAGAGCTGGACGGGAGCTGCATGGCATATTGAGGCAAGATGTATGAGGACACATCTGTATCCAAGCAGAGGAAGAGGTCACAGTGTTAGCGGCCATGTGAGTGCTGTGTGTGGGTAGGTTCGTTGTGCAATAGTGTTCGGCATATGTGTAAGAGGCATTATGTATGTCATATGTATAAATGCATTAATAATGTGCAACATATGTGTAAGGGGCATTATGTGTGTCATTATGTATATAAGGACATTAATAAAGGTTGGCATAATGTGTGAAGTGTATTACGTTTATAAGGACATTAATAATGTGTGTCATATGTGCAAGAGGCATTACTGTGTGGTATTATGTGTAGAAAGGCATTACTAATGTGTGGCATTATGTGTATAAGGTGCTCTACTGTGTGGCGTAATTTATAGAAAAGGCACTACTATGTGGTCTAATGTGAATAAAGAGCAATATGGTGTGGCGTAATTTGAATTGGGGGCACGATTGTGTGGCCATGGCCCTTACCAAAAGAACATGCCCCTTTTTGGTCTGCGCGCTGAATGTGCGCACTGTTTCTATTTAAAATATAGGGGGTAGGAGCACCAAAATGAGGACTGCAATGACTGAGGGGTGATGGTGATGGGAAAGGGGTGCAGGGTCAGAGGTGGAACTAGCAGCGGTGCTAGGGGGCACCAGCCAAAATCTTGCCTAGGACATCATGTTGATAAAAGGGCCGGCTCTGGGCTCTGCAACCTGAGGGCACAGTTCTTTTATCATGGAGGGTGGAAGAAGGTATGTGAAAGGGATTTACCCATAGCCCAATTTTATGTGGAGGCCTGGAGCTGTAGCTACATTCACCCCATTGTTTGCCTGGCCCTGGGCACTGTCCTGGCCTTTGGTGGCTATTAGGGCTCTTGCTTTCACACATCAGCAGGTATGGTGTCCAGACTGATGAGTGGCAGCTGATGGTGATTGACAGCTGGCTGGGAAGAGGCCTGTTCTGTCTGCAGGTGCTGGTGGAGAGGGGTACAGTTTGAAGGGTGGACAGCTATGGTGACTTACATCCAGCTGTGTAGAGGGCCCAGACTGTGGGGGAGGAGGGGGAGGACTGTGGGGGAGATGTACTAAGCCTTGGAGAGTAATAAAGTGCCAGCCAATCAGCTTTTAACTGACATGTTACCGGCTGTGTTTGAAAAATGACAATTAGGAGCTGATTGGTTGGTAGTTTCTCTCCACCTTGTCCCTCTGCAAGGCTTAGTACATCTGTCTCTTTCTGTGGTAACAAGCGGCGGGTGTGAGTTGCGGGCGTGTCAGTTTGGATTGGCAGGCAATATGGGCTGTCCGTTAGGCAAGCAGCGGGCAGAGCTCAGGTATCAGTGGCTGTCACTGCTGCTCCGCTCTCTGGGTACTCTGGGTAACCAGAGATCTTGTGCTCACAGACACAGCTTCTTTTCCCCCTGGATACTCAGATTCTTCCGGCCAGCAAAAATATTTTGATACGAAACATAAAAGGGTCACAGTTATAACAGACTCTCCTGCCCTGGTGGTGCTGCTGCACAGTGTCTTGAAGCATGATGTCATAGTAACTGTCATAGTAACTAAGCTTCATGGGTCCTAGACCTACTCTCAGCTACTGGCAGGCACTGTGGCGTAGTGTCTGCGTCAGTGTCTGGGAAGCCGGCATTGTGGGTTTGAGACCCACCCCGACCACTTCGCTCGGAATGCTACCCGGGAGTGTGAGAAGACCAGGCACGCCTACCCGGGAGTGTGGTAAGCATTAGGATGCCTCAGACCAGGAAGAGTGGTAAGTCCTAGCACACCTCTGACAGGGTGGTCCCCGAGTTGAGTTGCAGGGCATGGATATCGAACCTGGATCCCAGATAAAAAAAAAATTCCTGACATAAAAAAAACCCTGGACCTTGGAGGGCAGAGCTTATACAAAAGGGGCATCAGATGGATTTTGACAAAATATTAAAACATAAAATGGTAATAACAAAAAATAGTTTTATTGCCCCTGCTCAAGTTATGTCCCTTTGTGGAGTGATGAAGTGAATTCGCCCACTCACCTATCTGCTCTAATTAGGAGTATTGCTCTTTTCCAGGTTATAGAAATTGTTTATCATGGACTTTTGTTTGTTAAATTAATGTTAAATTAGTCCACTTGATAGTCAATTGACTATAAGACCATCCGGGTATAAAGCAATAAATATATTAATTAAAATAAATATGAGAAAAGGAAAATCTAATTTTAAAACCCTAGTGGGGTTCGAACCTGTGACTACATAAACCATAGGGTCACTTTTCGACTGCCAAAAGGGCAGCAGCTGGCATACTGATTTACACATGGGCTCTGCCAGAGCCGGCTCTAGGCATTAGCAAACTAGGCAAATGCCTAGGGCATTTGGAATGCCGTGGTGCACAAGCAGATTCTGCTGATTTAAATGATATGCGGCATGCTTATATTCTGTGTGTGACTGTGGCTGTGTCTGCATATGAAATGCTACATTACTCAATCTGTACCAGAGACACTGGGCTGCAAATGTGACGCACAGGAATTAGTTTTAAATATGTACAAAGTCACAGATGAAGCACCACAGAACTTGGAGTGAAAAAAAGCTGCAGTGGCTGCATCGTAGCACAGTGTGGCATATACCTGTAACATTAATCAGTGCAGTCTTGTTAAGTGGTTTTGTCATGTTCAGTTGTTTAATTTGTGCGACTGACGTAAATTCAAGCGAAAAAGACATTAGTCGCCAGCCAAATCACATAGGACAAGATGCGCCAAGAAGGGCTGTTTGGAGCATCTGCGGCAATAGCGTATGAGGACACATCTGTACTTCATATAATAGACACAGCTTTATAAAATGTACCTGTAAAATATCTTGATTGCATGAAGCTCCTCCTGTGGCCAATATCCTTGTTTGTGGCACTAGATAAAAGAAAAATGTATATTGTTTGTATGCCTACTGTATGTAAATAATTTACGAAGTGCATGCAAATGCAAAAACACCACGGCTTTGCAATAGTTGCACCGTGATGTTCCGCCCACACACATTAATGACATCAGTGTACAGTACATGCCTCAGAAAACAGAAACATCATGCAGGATCTTAGTACAACCACCACTATAAAGGACAAAGGTAAAAAATAAATGTTACTTGAGTATAAGACTTTATTGCTCAAAAATCATACAGTATAACCTATTTCTCGAGGACTCCTGTTCCCTAGTAGACAATCAAAAGCATTTTCATACGCTGGGCATTAGTGAATGGTTGCCAGCGAGCCAGTGTGTGAGGGTCACCTATTATGGTGATGTTATGTGTATTTATCCCATCTGCTCTACTCCCAGTTGATTCATGGGTCAAGGATTATTTCAAACCGTGATAAATTACCTGACGCGCTTGCACTGATGGGTGACAACTTTACAAATAGAGGCTGTGATCCAGTTGAAGTACAACAAGCCATTGACAGATTTCTACAACTTTCTCGGGACGAATTATTGAAGCCTCAAGCCAAATTCGCATTCACAGATGTGATCCCACCGAAAATGTAAATTGCAGTTGCAGCTGCTGTGCAGAGGGTTGCATGCTGGGCGGTTTTGTCCAGCATGCGATAAAACAGTTGCAGATTCTGCTTTTTTTTAGCAGAATCTGCAATCCAACCTGAATGGGGTCCTATATCCCATTAAACCAGGACACTCATGAATTACACAGGTACTGTGTCTGGCTGACTTCAAGCCTGTATTCATTATTAAGCACCTGGGAAATGAACTAACAAAACTTGCCTTACTTATGACAAATAGGAGTGCATGAGAAAACGATTGGTTTCAATCCACAGCACTCATCCTACTGCGGTGCCAGTGGTATGTGACAACTTTTAAAATAAAAAAATCATACATACCTAGCACTCACCTAATTAAATTCCAATATTTCCCAAATGTAAGTAAAGTTTTCTCAGTTAATTTCCCAGGTGCTCAATTAATAATATGCTTGGGTGTCGTTCTGTGTCTTTAAACCAGTGACCCAGTACTTAAACCCATTTGAGCAGCATAAATTGTAGTCAAATCTGTGTAATAAATCAAGCCAAATAATGCAGAACAATACTCACATTTTTTGAGAGTCAGTTTAGGGACTCACCAGAATGGGAAGACCGTGAAGTGGTTGGTGAGCTTTGACAAATTATTGCAATATTTTGGAAACCAATGGGCCCTACACACTGGCAGATAAAACAGAACGATATGAACATTCTCGTTCATAAATGAACAAGAACTCGTTCATATCGTTCTGTGTGTAGGCACCAATGATTAACGATGCGTGGCCCTGCACTCGTTAATCGTTGGTGCCCCATCGCTTATGCATGCAGGCCAATATGGACAAGATTGTCCATATTAGCGTGCAGTGCTATGGAGCCGGGTGACGGGGGGAGTGAAGAAACTTCACTCCCCCCGTCACCGCCGCTGGGTCGCCCGTCGGCCGTATCCGCCGTCGGGCAGCTCGGCGGCAGATCGGTATGTGTGTAGGGCCCATAACATTCCCTGTTTTTAAATGAAATACAGTTTGGATTTTAGGGGTTATTCAGGTTTATTAGCAAACCACGAAAGTTAGCAATTAGGCAAAACCATGTACCCTGCAGGTGGGGCAGATGTAACATGTGCAGAGAAAGTTAAATTAGGTGAGTGCTGCTGAGTATTTTATGATTTTTTAATTTAAATGTTGTGGTCACATGGATGATAGATAGTTTCCTAAAGAAATTAGTGAAACGATCGCCAGGCTGCGAATAGGCGCAGCTTGGCATACCATGCACCATGCCCATTATGCAGCATGCCGCATCGCTGTAAGATGAGCATGTCTAGATAGATAGATAGATAGATAGATAGATAGATAGATAGATAGATAGATAGATAGATAGATAGATAGCAGTTATATCTGGCAATCAATATAATAAAGAGGTACTTGCCCCGTTGCCATACACATACTCATTCTAGACTCAAGCTGAGTAACATAGGCATTAAATCGAGGGCACTGATGAAAATGCTGAGCCATTGAAATGCTGATATAGCGATCCAGAGTGGTGTCCTTCTTATTATTATTCCTCACTCAGCCTGAGTCTAGAATTAGTATTTATGTGGATGGCAATGGTACATCTTTACTATGTATATATATATATATATATATATATATATATGTTACCGATTTTCTACCACACTGAATTTGCATATGTATGCCCGAAAGGAGGATGAGGTAATCAGGATAAACCATAGGATGTATGGGTAGATTATTGAGAATGTCCACACACTATATACTATCGGAACCTTTTGGACGGTAACTTTTGTCAAGGCTAACAGATAATCCAAGCCAAGCGTTTCTGCACATTTTTTGATCAAAAAGCTCATGCCTACACACCACACAATAAAACAGGCCGATCACCCGATCAATGGCAAATCTATAGTATAGCTGTAAAGTATGTAGCTAACTTAACAGATCATAAACAAGAAAGAAAATAAACAAATAATTCAATTAATTACCCCAATACCCACAGCCCAAGAGGATTGTGAAGAGTAACAGCAGTAGTATAATAGGAATCCCCAACAATGCGCCCTCTATACTTCTTTACCCCATTATACCAATCTTGTTTTGCAATATGAAATCTCGTATCTGCATTGCTCCACTAAACGAGGCACCCCAGTGCGTCTACTCCATTTTCTGCTAGGAAAACCTTACCTTTGCCCCTCTCCTACCATCTCCCTGTGGCAATTGCTGCTCCTCTAGAATTGAGGCCATACTTTTAAAAAGAATGTAGGCAGGGCTTAAAGTGGTCCTGGAGAGGTGGGGGAACTCACCTCGCCCGCAACACCGTAGAAGGGGTGTGGCCTCACAAGGAAGGGGTGTGGCCACACAAAGTACCACCAATTCAAAATAATGCTTCACATTTCCCGCCCCACATACTAGTGCCCTTTACACACACAATGTCCACAATAGCAGAGTCCCCCTTTTACACAGTACGGCAGACAGAGCCCCCTTTTACACAGTACGGCAGACAGAGCCCCCTTTTACACAGTACGGCAGACAGAGCCCCATTTTACACAGTACGGCAGACAGAGCCCCATTTTACACAGTACGGCAGACAGAGACCCATTTTACACAGTACGGCAGACAGAGCCCCATTTTACACAGTACGGCAGACAGAGCCCCATTTTACACAGTACGGCAGACAGAGCCCCATTTTACACAGTACGGCAGACAGAGACCCATTTTACACAGTACGGCAGACAGAGCCCCATTTTACACAGTACGGCAGACAGAGCCCCATTTTACACAGTACGGCAGACAGAGACCCATTTTACACAGTACGGCAGACAGAGCCCCATTTTACACAGTACGGCAGACAGAGCCCCATTTTACACAGTACGGCAGACAGAGACCCATTTTACACAGTACGGCAGGTAGAGCCCCCTCCAAGGGCAAACGCAGGATTTATGAGGGGGTTTTCCAGCTAGATATATACATATATACATACTGGGGGGATGGTGAGGGCATGGGGGGACACATACTGGGGGGCCGGTGAGGGACATGGTAGAACATACTGGGGGGCCGGTGAGGGACATTGGGGGACACATACTGGGGGGGTGAGGGACATGGGGGGACACATACTGGGGGGGTGAGGGACATGGGGGGACACATACTGGGGGGCCGGTGAGGGACATGGGGGGACACATACTGGGGGGTGAGGGCCATACATACTGGGGGGATGGTGAGGGACATGGGGACACACATACTGGGGGGGTATATGGGAATGCACATAGTGGGGTCAGGTAAGGGATATGGGGACACATACTGAGAGATGGGTGACTAGTGACACACTGGGGCCTGGGTGGGAGGGGACCTGGTTACATGCACATGTACATTAGAGCCTGGTAGATCAGCATTGCTCCCCTCAGATTGTGAATGAGCTGCACCCAGCAGAGGAGGAGCTCAGGCAGCACACAGGACGCAGTACACAGGACGCTGCAGATCCTGAATAAAGATCCTTCCATCGGCTCCACCATAATTTTTTCTATTGACCTGAGCGTTGAGATGAAAGAGAAGTGACAGGCAGCAGTGTACACTGCTAGAGCCTACCTCACTCTATGTCAGCACTCGCGGCTCCGCGTTCCGCCCCCACATGTAGTTGCAGCCGGTGATCATGATCACTGATCAGTGATACTTTCTCCCCTCACCCTGCACGCAGCGGCGCGCGCCCGATTCCACTTCCTGTATGGCAGAACACTAAACACATTCTGCCGGGGGTGACAGGGAGAGCGGAAGTGAGCAATGGAGGAGGGTAGGTGGGGACAGGCAACGAACATGCAGCTCCAGCCCCAGGCAAATCCAGCAGCGGCCAACGAGTGAGCATGGAGTGGGTGCTTCACATCCCTCATGCTGTTCCACTCTGTTCCGCCCTTTAATTGTTAGCGCTCATAGGCAGCTGCCTAGTGGTGGCGCCGGCCCTGGGAGAGGGCACTTTGAATCTGGCGCCGACTGTGCGCCATTCACGGCTCCTGGACCGCCAGCTAATGAGAAGCTGCCACTTGGCAGCTTCTCATTGGCTGGCGGTCTGCGAGCCGTGATTGGCTCACGGCAGATTTTAAAAAAACCTTCCCTTCTTCTGATTGGTGCTGCAGCCGGTCCGCAAGCCATGATTGGCTGGCGGCCGCTGCCACCTTTACAATGGAACAGGGACATGATGCTGTGGCCGGGCGGAGGCGGAACTGGTTCCGCCTGCAATTAGAGGTGACGGAACGCAGTTCCGCCCCGTTCCGGCCCACTTTAACCACTGAATGTAGGTGAATTTGCAGATAAAATTAATCTGGGTTTGCGCTGCAGAGTGGCTATCTAGCTCTTCATTAATGATCTGCTATGTAACCAAATTGGTATAAATTCTCTGCTAATTAGTTTGAGACAGGGCCATTATTTTAGTATTAGAACTTTATTCCATATTACTAGAGAAACATCATTTTTTTTATCCCTGATGCGCTTCTATAAAATACCTCCTAAATAATTTTTGCATTAGTTCTAGTCTGCAAATTAGCTCCATGTCTGCTAGAACGATAGGTAATCTGCAGTGATTACAGATGAAAGCTTCGTCAAGTGGAAAATCTGTGGAGTGCTGAGAATTCCCACTGTTTGCTGCATAGTAATAGTAATGGAACAACAGTAAAAACAAATGGTTTATTAAATTAATATTTGGAATTCCCCAAAAGTGATATAATAACCTTATTTATGAAATATCTATTAACTTAAATCCATCTAAATATATTATCTAGACAATTCTGATGATCAGTGGTGATTTAGAAAATTAAGTATTTCATGGTAGGTTGATAATGGGATGCTTAGTACTGTTACATCAGGTTAAAGGAGAATCAGCAGGGATGAAATTAAAGCATCTGCTCATTAGTTAATCCATAAAATAAAACATTTAAGCAACGCTGAGCTACACTTATTTCATGTTAAGCCGATGTAAAGCCCTGTTGTCTCATCTAAAGCCAATGATTGTTTCTTTGTGGGTTTACTCAAGATCCCTTGTGCACAGAAGCAGTCAGTTAAGTTACTCAGGATTAAACAAGAGCTACAGTAGTAGGGAAAAAAAAATAACGCAGACTTCCTTTGGCACAACACACTTGAATCCACTATATAAGCTTGTTTATCAAGTTCTGTTCAACTGTCTTATAAGCGTCTACATAGTTGCACTATTTATGATCAGGAGTGTCAAAATGGTGTGTGGGTTCAAGGACCTGGTCCTGGATCTGCATTGAGGGCCTGGCAGTGGCAGGAAGATGGGGTGACATTCTGTAGCCCATCTACTTTAGAAATTTGGAGAATCAGATAAAAGATGACAACTCAGAAGACATCTCCAACAAAGGTCCAACTGTTCAGGCCAGATTCTATGGGGAGTATTCAATAGTTTGGGGGAGAGAAGGGAAAGGGGGGACATGATAGAAACTTTCAAATATATCAAGGGTCTTAACAAAGTTCAGGAGGGAAACATTCTTCAAAGGAAAAGAAGTATTAGAACTCGAGGGCATACATTGAGACTGGATGGGGGGAGGTTCAGGGGAAATTTAAGGAAAAATTACTTCACAGAAAGGGTAGTGGATAAGTGGAATAGCCTCCCATCAGAGGTGGTAGAGGCTAAGACTGTAGGGCAATTTAAACATGCTTGGGACAGGCATATGAATATCCTTACAAATAATTAAGGTTAAAAAAGGGTTGAGATTACCTAAAGGATAAAATAAAAAAGGGGCAGACTAGATGGGCCAAGTGGTTCTTATCTGCCGTCAAATTCTAAATTTCTATAGCTTCTGATTGGTACACAGTGACACACTCCCTTAGGCATGCAGCCTATGGGAATCCTACATTGAACATTTACTGCATGCAATGTGGCCATTGGAATGTGAATGATATCCATTCATGTTAACATTGTGATTCAAAATATTGTAGTGCACACACAGTATCAGTATCCACACTGTATTAGTATCCCTACTGAGATGTGGACATGCCATTGCTGAACACGAGATCAACCAACTTACTAATTCTAATTCTAGATGCCAGATAGACTTGAATCAAATAAGCCATTATTCAGTAAATATCTCTGTATATTACTAATACATGGAGGGAATATGTGTAGCAGCACCATCTGGGGAGTTATTTGTACTCTAATAGCAGAAATTTGGTGCATGAGACTTTCTACCTCAGCCCAAAACGATCCTAATTTTTTGCAAGACCAAAATATCTATATACAGTATCTCCCACTTCTTCAAGACATCTCCAACAAAGGTTCAACTGTTCAGGCCAGATTCTATGGGGAGTATTCAATTACGGTCAGAAGTTCCGACAGGGTCGGAAAGACGGAACTTTCCGCTGATAATCGGAACTTACCGACACTTCAATATTCAATTGAAGTACCGTTCTTCCGCCCTGTCGGAAATTCCTACAAGTTGAAAAACACATGGATGAGCAGAATCTCTGCTCATCCATGTGTTTTCGCCCCGCTGCTGTCGAAAACAGGCCGTTTTCGACCATTCATTTTCGCCCATAAGAGAGGTAGAAAATTAATGGTGGGAATGGGAGGGGAAACGGGCCAAAATGGCCCGCTACTGAATACTGAAGTGTCGGATCCTCGTCATAGAGGATCAGACTGTGATTGAATATGCCCCTAAGCATCTTAACCAGAGTAAGGTATATGCGATAGAATATCTTTAAAATATATTTCGATATGTGTTCTAGATTTACACATTTTGTGTACTGTCTCTGCTCATCCATGTGTTTTCGACCCCGCCGCTGTCGAAAACGGGCCGTTTTCGACCATTCATTTTTTCCCATAAGAGAGGGAGAAAATAAATGGTGGGAATGGGAGGGGAAACGGGTGGAAATGGCCCGCTACTGAATACTGAAGTGTCGGATCCTCCTCGTCATAGAGGATCAGACTGTGATTGAATATGCCCCTAAGCATCTTAACCAGAGTAAGGTATATGCAATAGAATATCTTTAAAATATCTTTCGATATGTGTTTTAGATTTACACATTTTGAGTACTGACAGGAAGAGTTGGGACCATTGTGTCTTATCCATTGAGATATTTAAGTCTTTTTCCCATCCTTTTGGCCATTCAGTCTTATCCTCCAAAATGACTTCAAACAATACTTTATACCAAAATGCAATCCCTCCTCTTCTCATTGGTACAGATAGTTGAGTGAGGAGATTCCTTGTCAATACTTTCACCGCCTTTGAGGCAAGAGGATAAGGTGTGTGTGGATGCTACAGTATATATGATTAAACAATAACTAATAAATATTAACCTGTAGACAGGATATTGCAGCTTTCTATACATCCACACAGGTCTTATGATTTCTTAGTGACACTACTATTTTGTTTTCAGCAATCATTTTAAAAATAAGACTGTCAGAAAATGTGCAATAAAACACCAAAAACTCATATAAAAATAATAATAAAAATAAATGAATATGTTATCTCAGTAATTTACGACAAGCTTAAAAAAATAATGGGTTGAGAATTAGCCATAAAAAATTCAATATTACATTTCGTAAGTAAATTATAACAGGAATGAAATGAAGACAGACAAGAGCATACCAGAATTAATGACCATGAAATTGCACAAATGTTTTAGCCAGTACTGATTATTCACACAGTATAGTAAATCTCTTCAACAATTCCAGATTTTTTACTTTTTACCTATAGGAGATTTAAGAATGACAGAACTGTGACTCTGAATATTGCATTTATTAACTATTCATACCACTTATGTTTTATGTGTCGTGCATATCTTCTGCAGTCAGCAGATGAACAGTAGATTTTTATATAAATATAGATCAGTTTTGTTTATTGGTCTACAAATCTGAATTCTGGTATAAGTCACGGATAATATAACACGTAGTAGGACAAATAATGAAGCGCTGTAGAGTCATAGGTGGGAATTCAATTAGCCACAGTAAATTGTCATGGCTAATTGATCTTCGGGGTGGAGGTGGGGTTTGAATTATCAGGGAGGCAGGAGAGACAAAGGGGGTCATTCCGAGTTGATTGTACTATAGCTGTGCTAAATTTAGCACAGCTACGATCAATGACACTGACATGCGGGGGTACGCCCAGCACAGGGCTAGTCCGCCCCGCATGTCAGTGTCGGCCCTCCCCCCCCCCCCCCCCGCAGAAGTGCAAAGGCATTGTACAGCGGCGATTCCTTTGCACTTCAAGAGTAGCTACTCGTCGCTCCCCCGCCCCCCCTGCATTGGCCGCACCGTGCCCCCTAAACGGCGGCTTAATGCCGCCGTCCAGCCCTCTCCCGCCCAGCGACCGCCTTTGCCTCAGAGGCGATCGCTAGGCAACGACGGCTGGCATGTGCCGGCGCACTGCGGTGCCGGCGCAGTTCCGAACCCGAACGCTGCGAGAAACTGCAGCAAGCGATCGGGTCACAATGACCCCCAAAATCCACAGTCAGCTTTTTCACACATAAATGAGTACGTTTTTATGTGGGGAAAAAGGCCATTAATTGAAATGCCCCCCCAAACAAAACATCGGACAAAAAAAGGTGAAAAAGTTTGTTTTTGTTTTGTTTTTTGTGGAAAAATAGACCACGACTAATTGAATTCCCTCCATAGTAATAATTAAAATAAAACATTTAAACAATACTATACTTTACAATTTGCTATGCCTGTATTTTGTATACAATGCTATGGACAATGGCGAAACTACAGGGAGTGCATCTGGTATTGCCACTACAGACCCAGCAGGGTGGGGGGGCACCAGGAATACTTGATCAGATTACAGTATGATGCCCCCTTTCTCAATATTCAAAAGAGACCCCTACTCGCTTTTTAGAGACCCTACCCAAATTTTTATATAGGGCTTGGAGCTGTACTGATAATCTATAAATACTGTACCTGCCGCTATGGCTGAAGCCTTATCTCCATTTACAATGTATTGTCTGACAAAAAAATATATACCTGTATAAATAATAAGCTATATGTACTTAGTGGCAGGTTTTCAAAGTCATCAATTTTCTGTGGCATTATGTACAGTATAATTATGCATACAGTGCGAAAACCACAAATAATCACTAATAATAATTATAATAATCCTCATCTCTTGGTAAACTAATCAGCTCTTTTGGTTTTCAGTATCATTTGTACACAGATGATACTCAAATCTACCTATCCTCCCCTGACTTGTCCCTATCTGTACTGGACCGTGTCACTGAATGCCTTTCTGCCATTTCATCCTGGATGACATCTCGCCACCTCAAACTGAATATTTCAAAGACAGAGTTAATTATATTTCCACCGGCCAATAGTAGGTACCAACCTGATATCTCTATAACTGTTGAAAACTCGACTATCTACCCTACCCCACAAGCTCGCTGCCTAGGTGTCATCCTTGACTCTGATCTGTCCTTTGTTCCCCACATTCAATCTGTCTCAAGATCATGTTACGTGCATCTAAAAAACATATCCAAAATACGACCATACCTTACACAAGACACTGCTAAAACTCTAATCCACGCTCTTATTATCTCTCGCATTGATTATTGCAATAGTCTCCTAACTGGTCTTCCCAAAACGAGACTCTCACCACTACAATCCATTCTGAATGCAGCAGCGAGGCTTATCTTCCTCGCTAGATGTTCATCGTCTGCAGATCCACTCTGTCAGTCCCTCCATTGGTTACCTGTACGCTACCGCATTCAATATAAAATACTTTTACTCACACACAAGGTAATTAACCAAACTACACCAACGTACATCACTTCGCTTATCACAAAATATCTCCCAACCCGACCTCTTCGCTCTTCACAAGACCTGCGTCTCTCATCCACACTCATTACTCGCTCCCACTCACGGTTGCAGGACTTTTATCGGGCTGCACCCACTCTGTGGAATGCCCTACCATGCACAATAAGACTCTCCTCTAGTCTCCAAACCGTCAAGCGTTCCCTGAAAACTCAGCTCTTTAGGCAAGCATATCAAATTCCAGAACCGCCCACATAACTTTCATAAACCTTCCTATCAAATTGCATCCACTCTGTACAGTCCACACATATCCTCACATGTCTTCTCATTCTATGCAATAGATAGCACCTTTCCTCATGCCTATTTCCCTATAGAGTGTAAGCTTGCGAGCAGGGCCTTCCTACCTCTATGACTGTTTGTTATCACCCAGTTTGTTATTGTTATTTCAAATTGTAAAGCGCATCGGAATTTGCTGCGCTATATAAGAAACTGTTAATAAATAAATAATAAATAAATAATTATAATAATGATAATAAACCTATAAACACATTTCTATTTCGTCCTAGAGCAGTGATCTCCAACCCACAGCTCGCGAGCTACCAGTAGCTCGCCGTAATATTTTCGGTAGCTCACAAAGCGCATGGGCTTGGGCAGTCACTGGCACTCCTCCTCCCTTCATTTTTAATATGGTGCCGGCCGTCAGCCAATCAGAGCTCGTGGACCGGCAGTGGCAGCACCTGATTGGCTGCCGGACCGCGAATTTTGATTGTCTCACTTACCGGCACCATATTTTAAATGCCCGCCGCCGCCGGAGACTCTGTCACCCTCACCGTAGCCGCTCTCTGGACTGCACAGGAGAGGTGTTCGCTGCGCTCTCCTCCCCTTCCGTCCCTAATACAGGAGGAGCAGCACCGGCGGCAGTAGAAGAAGCCAGCAAGGGTTAGCACTGTGTGAGGCACTGTATTGGACCCTGCGGGGGGGGGGGGGGGGGCATTATTTGTGTATCTGGCACTGCTGGGAGGGATTATTTGAATATCTGGCACTGCTGAGGGGCATTATTTGTGTATCTGGCACTGCTGAGTGGCTTAATTTGTGTATCTGGCACTACGCGGGGGGGCATTACTTGTAGTTGTGAGGCCACACCCACTTTTGTGAGACCACACCCACTTTCGCAGGAACGCACGCGCATTGGGGGGAGGGGGTAGCTCCTTCAGAGGTTTTATTTTCCGAAAGTAGCTCACACACCAATTAAGGTTGGAGACCACTGTCCGAGAGTGATTCTTTTATTCAACTTATGAAATATTTTATTTTCAATAAATTAGCATTGGCTCCTTTGTACCATTTCCATTACCTAAAGTACAGCTTTAGACTATAAAAAAAAAATCAGTCTTTTTGGAACATAATTTGCCATTTTTTTAATTGGCCCATTGTTCTTTAGTTAAACCCTGTACCGATCTACAAACATTGGGGCAGATGTATTAAGCCTGGAGAAAGCATAAAGAAGTGATAAAGCGGTGATAAGTGCAAGGTGATAACGCACCAGCCAATCAGCTCCAATATGTAAATTGGCAGTTATGAGTTGATTGGCTGATGCGTTATCACTTTGCACTTATCACCGCTTTATCACTTATTTATGCCTTCTCCAGGCTTAATACATCTGCCCCACAGGCTTTATGTACAGTATGGTGTGGCATATCCAATTCTTTTTGCTAACACTTGGTTTATACAGTATATATACAGTAACATACAGACATCATTATTAGCAAAACTGCATGATTTCATTTAACAGGGTACTATTAGATAGTGTAATAATAACCTAACCCTAGTAAATAACCACACAACAAGAGCTAGTGCTAAATTTGGTCAGCAATTTATTGCTAACAACAACTGTATGTATCATACGGTAGCACGCAGATCAGACTACAACTCTGAGACCTGGTAATTAAGCATCAGCCTCCCATATGCCCAACAGTGACATCATTAGTTTCCTCCTACTCCCTCTTATCATGATAACAGAAGACACCCCACCACCACCACCTTTACAGACAAATTGGTGACTCCAGTTAGAGGTCAGCCAATGACATCTAAGAAGGAGAATATACCACTGTTAGCACGGCATCCCTCCAACCATAGAATACTCCCTTCGTGAGCCACAAAACAGCTTGGTGACTGCAGGGAAAATCCAAGCCACTAAAGGCTGGTTCATGCACAATTTGGTCGCTCACATGCTGGATGCTCGGCTCTTGCCATGTAAGATAGGATCACTATACTGTATGCGTGACACCCTTTATCACCACTGCAGAATATAACCACTCCACCCAGCTGGATATCTTTTCTCTGTACATTTGTCTGTAAGGTTTGCTCTGTAATATTTCCAATGTGTATTTAAAGTTCTTACTTGCATTCTGCACTTTATATTCCACTGTGATTGGGAAATATCTTTACATTCAGCTCATTACTCTACAGGTCAGCTGTGTTTATTGGCTTTTCTATGTGTAAGTTAGAGGTCAAATTTATTTGTGATTCAATCAAGACACTATTCTGTCATCTTGCGAAGACGATGACTTGTGTTGATCTCTATTTATCCCTTTCTATTTTGTATTTAACATGATTTTATGTTATAGTGCACGCAGCATATCTGCAAATTGCAATCAATGTAACTCTCTAAGGGGGAGATTTATTAAAGCTTGGAGAGATAAAGCAAAGAGATAAAGGGGAGATGTACTAAGCCTTAAAAAGTGATACATTTCACGGTGATAAAGCACCAGCCAATCAGCTCCTAACTGACATGTTACAGGCTGGGTTTGAAAAATGACAGGATCTGGTTGATTGGTACTTTATCACCGTGCTCTTTATCACTTTTCAAGGCTTAATACATCTGGCCCAAAGTATTAACCAATCAGGTCCTGTCATTTTACCGGCCTTGTTTAAAATATGGCAGTAAGGAGCTGATTGGTTGGTACATTATCTCTCTCTCCTTTATCTCTCTCCAAGTTTTGCTTTATCTCCCACTGAATATTAAACTGATTAGTAAAAATGGTAACTACTTATTATAATTATTAAATATATAAATTTAGAACACCCCCCCAATTGCATGCACAAAAATTATAAGAAAAAAAAATGATACTAATAAAAATAAAACTTTCTATATGTATAGTACTACACAGTGAGAAGGATAACTAGATAGCTTAAATGTTTTTTTTTCTGACTTTTAAGGCTATGTTTGAGCAAATGCAAACTGTAACCAATAAAATTAAATATGTTTGCAATATAGAAGCCATACACTGGGTATCTGGGAACATGAATTACGGGAGGCAGTCAATTTACCAGCTGTTGGGATCCCGGCTGTCATGATACCAACGCCAGAATTCCGACACCCGGTGAAATACCAGCAGTCGGAATACCGACCGCCAGCTGGAATCCCCACTTGGGTGGTGGTCCATGCAACCACCCGTGGGGGAATAAAACCCTGTGGTGACCAAAGGGCCCGTGAGGTCTCCTGATTCCCGGGATCCCGACAGCCGGGATGTCATACTGATCCTGGAATTACTATAATCAAGTAAATGTCCCCTAAAAGTAGTCCTATTAGTTCTCTTGTAAAATCAATGGTTTATAACACTGATAAAGCCCCTAATCTACTGGTCGCTGACTACTGAATCCCACCTCTATTTCAATACTTTGTGCCATGCTATGCAGTTGTCTGTATCTTGTTTTTAATCCTCCTCTGCCTTTTCTCCACAGTGTTCCACTCTACTACACTTAATTAAACTACAGTAAAGAAACCTCTTTTCATTTCCTTACAAAGCTATAATCATGTCTTATCTGTTTTTCTTCTTACCAGATTTACATATTAGTAATTCTTTCCATTGTTTCTGTAAAGCATCAGGCAATATATTGATATTAGTGCCCAGAGACCCAAATCAGACTTTCAAGTGCAGGTAAATGGGAATGGTTATAGCCGGGTCGATGAATTACCTGAGCAATATGTCCTTGTTACAATTATAGAACGGTTCATTTGTTTAAGGAAACTATGTTGTCTTTGAAAATAGGAATCTAAACTATATTTACAAACTAGGCTATTGCTTATTTCTAAATCGTTTTTTTAAACACGTTTTAGACATATTTTAACTTAACACTTCAGTGCCCTTATCTGGCAGAAATGTAGAGGGGTCTCATGCCAGGGACACATAGCTTGGCAGAAACTGCTGCCACCTGTGCCACAACTTTGCCTTCACATGGGAAAAGATTGAATCCAAAGAGCACAGATTATATTACAGTATATTAAGTACATTAAGGCAATTGTGCAGTGAGCTTAATAGCTCAGGAGGCACGGGCTAGCACAGGGGTGGGCAAACTACGGCCCGCGGGCCACATGCGGCCCGTGAACTGATCCTGACCGGCCCGCATCAGTGTGCAATGACAAGCGCCCCGACTGGCTGAGCTGCTTGTCATTGCGCTGTATTACCTCTGAGCCGTGGGCAGCGCCGCTGCTGGTTATGTTGGGTACAGCCGGCCAGATTACCTGTGATGACAGGCGCTGTTGGGGGTGGAGCCAAAGGCAGAGCGGCAGCGTGGATGCGGGCGGCGTGTGGCGGGCAGTTTGAACATATGCAGCAGCACAGGCACAGCACTATCTGGACTCGGGGAAGGACACCTAAGTAAGGTACATGTTTGGATGGCGGGTGGCAGCGGGACCTGCCTGGCGAGGGGGCAGGGGTGCCAGGGCGGGGGTAGCTGGCAATTCTGTCCAGGGAGGGAAGCTGGTAACTGTCTGGGGAGGGGAGCTGATTATTTTGTCCACGGAGGGAGAGGGAAGATAACTGTAAAAAGTTTTTTTTTTTTTTTAATTATTATTAAATGTGATTGTTAGCAAGTGGTGTTTTGACACCTGACTATTCAATGTCGGTGGCAGTAGGGAATGCACTCAAAGCATAAGCTGCGATAAGTACCCTGCTGGAGCCACACTGTTTTGTGTGCGGCCCTCGATATTCATTGGAAAGTGTTAAGTGGCCCCCCAGCTGAAATAATTGCCCACCCCTGGGCTAGCACCACAGCCAGATTTACACGCAATTTATGAGCCAAAGGGTACATCTGGGCATTATACACAGATGCAGCAGTATAAACTCCTGGAAATTTGGTGAGTTTTGATCAGAGATGTGCAGACAAGATAGGCAGGTGAGGCACTGCCCTACTTAAAATGTACCTGTTTAAAATATATCTCCTTTAGGACTTTTGGGTTTGTAAATGTTCTCCAGATGAAGCTGTCCCATTACCAAAAAAAACTCAAACTATACCAATGAATACTACAAGAGGTACTCCACAGGTGGAACTGTAGCGCAGTCCAAACTTCAAATAGGGAACCACACCAACTGGCAGTGAGTCAGTTTGGGATGACAGTTGGTGGCAGTAGGTGTGGCTCCCCTATTTTAAATTTGGACTGCACTGCAACCTCACCTCTGAAGCCGCCACTGAATAGGACAGTATATTAGGCCCCCCTCGCTCGTATGTATTATTGACATTTAATTCCGGCACACTTAAATGGAAATGAGCTGTTGACTAATAGCACCAGGCCTTCCGTAATAGAAGCTAGGTATCTCCATGACAGCATCTGCACGCAGCCAATCAGTGTTTAGGCAATATATAAAAAATGTTTATAACAAAGGATATAATGATGGCTCTTTATTATATTCAGTAGTGCATGCCTTCTATTTTTGTTTTAAAGGTATAAAAGATTTGTTTTGCTAAGAACAGAGTTTATTTATATTCCATGAGATATAAGTCTTTTACGGGTACAAGTCATTCTGGCAAATAGTGTATTGCACAGGTTCTCAAACTCGGTCCTCAGGACCCCACACAGTGCATGTTTTGCAGGTCTCCTCACAGAATCACAAGTGACATAATTAGCTCCACCTGCAGACCTTTGAAAATGTGTCAGTGAGTAATTAATACACCTGTGCACTTGCTGGGTTACCTGCAAAACATGCGCTGTGTGGGGTCCTGAGGACCGAGTTTGAGAACCACTGGTGTATTGGAATCAGGGCCGGATTAAGGTCCACATGGGCCTGGGGCTGAAAATGATAAGGGCCTATTGTGAGAAGTTGAGGAGGTGTGGCTAATGTTGTGTGGGTGTGACCAGTGATATATGGGTGTGTACACTCCATACACTATAAGCCCCAATGTCTCAAAAATAGAAACACAGCATCACTCTGTGAGGAAATTAAAAATATAATTAAAATTCTTATCATGTATGGCAACCATGTGACCAGCTTGGCCGTTAAACATCATCATGCGGTCATGGTGATGGGTCTATTTTTATCTAGGGCCTGGAGCTGTGGCTCCATCCGCCCCAATGTAATTCTGGCCCTGATTGGAATGGAATACTATTTTTAGGCATGTGGGTTACAAAGGCTTTTTTTAAACAAATCCTGCCTTTCTAGTACACCAGAGATCTGAGAAAAAACTATCGGATCAAGACTCTGTGGTTAGGTAGTTTGATGGTGCCATGTGCTATAAGGCTCATGCCAATAGCCCCTTTTGCCCACTTATTAAATTGCTCTGGGTGAAGAGTTGATACTTTGAAAAGTCATGCCAGAAGAGAGCAGCATTAATATCTTGTGAAAAGAGGTACAGTATAAGAAATCTTATAAATCTCAGAAATGTAAAGTTCCACAGATCTGAGTTGAAATTAAAAATTGTGGCGGATCAGATTTGCTCTTTGGCCTCTTTGCCTCCTTTTCAGCAGATTATTTTGTTGTAGGCAGTGTGTAGTTTTGCTATTCATGATACAGATTTGGGGGGGGGGCACTGTTTAACATTATGTTGGAATAAAGCTACAGTGAAAATGTACATTGAACATTACATTTAAACTCAATGCTGCATATATATTTTTCAGGTTCTTCTCTCTTTTTTTTTTTTTTTAACCAAATTAAAGTTTCAGATCCCTTTCCTACAACTACTGTATGTATAATTTAGCACAGTGCTTTTGCTCTTAGTGTTACTTTGAAGGCATATTCACATTATGTTTATGTTTTTTTGATACATTTATGTGCTGTGTGTTCTGAATCCCAAAAAAACTTCTGAAAAATTTTTCCTGACCATTTTTGGAAAGTTTACGTTTAAAATGTGTCGACACACGAACAGTTAGGGAGCATTACATACGTTTCTTAACAATGCCTTAAAATTACACAAAAAATCAATTTACAGGCATTTTTATGCGCCCCAAATTAATCTAGAACATTACATTTGCTTAAAAAACACATACTTTCTATTTTCATATATTAATACAGGAAGCTTTGCTTAACATTAGATCAAATGTTATTTATTTTCATTTTGCTATAAAACCTAATCACAAAAGCTAATCTCATATGTACATATCTAAGTGACCCATATCTCAGTTTTTACGGAGATGAATTCCTCTGTGCGTTATCCACACGTGAAGAATATGTAGGCAGACTGGTACAGAACTTATCCAGATATGCTGCGGATTTTTAAATATAAATGTAAAGGTTTAAATCTCAGAGATCTGATTGCATTATAAATAGCAGGAAAGATCACTCCTTCACATATAGACATCTGTGCATTACTATTTATAATTCCCATCCAACATCCTTAATTTCTCAGTCCCCAGACCCATTTCTAGGCTTTCATTAGGATCCTAACCTTTAAAATTTATTTCAAGCTCTATGTCTGCCCACTTAAGAACATAATGTTCTTTTATGTGAAGTGTAAATTGAAATCCACATACATAATAAACAAGCTCACAGTTGCAATGGGCGCTGCTCTCACACAGCATGTTGATTCCAAACACAGATTACATCGAACAACAGATTATGCTCTTTACTGCATGAGAACTACTAAATTCCTATTGTGGTTTTGTGCATTTACATTAATTGCATGCGACAGACTCACTTATTATAGAACTTTTCAAACATAATCACTGATTCACATCTAAGATGCCACAAAGCTGCCTGTACAGTTCTCCATTCTTAAAGGATGGTTATGTCTAAATCAGGGGCATTTCAACAGAGCAGGGGGCCCATGTGCACCTCCAGGCGGGCCCCTTCCCCTGCATGGCGCAGTAGTCTCTGGCATTTGCCGGAGTCTACTGAGCATGTGCAGGTCTCGGGAAAAATGGTGCCCGCCATGTTGCACAGACCAATTTAACTACTGCGCATGTGCGGAGACCATTTTGGCTGCGATTTTCACCACTATTGCAGCGCCCAACGGTATTAAATATGGGTACAGTGTGTGTGGTGTGGGCCCCCCTGGACCCAGGGGCCTGCGTGCATTGCACCCATTGCACCCATTATAGAAACGCCAATGGTCTAAATACCTAAAAACCAGAGATGTTTTTAATAAAAACAGTGGACAGTGGTAGTAATGTTACAGGTGACTACATACATGACATCGTACTGTCTTGTCAGTCTGGTTGGTGTATGCGAAAGTAATATCAGTAATGTCTCTTTAATGACACATTGCAAAAGGACTCATCATATGTGTGTATATAGCCCCAGGGTGTGTCATTCATGATTATCTCAAAGATCCGGTTCGGCAATTCATATACTAACATTGAGCCAGATTTAGAGGAGAACGCAATGCACAGTTGAGCAATTTATATTTGTACCACGCAAGAGTCAGAGTCGCACTGCACACGGGAAGTGATTGATTAGTGATGGCGGTTGCAGTGAGGATTTATCAGCAAAAGTGAGCGACAGGTAGTGATCATTTGTGGGAGGTAACGGAGGGTGGCAAAAAATGCAGGAATGTTGCAACCATTTTGTGGTCGAGTCATCAACTGAAAATTTGTATGCAGTTGTAAAGGTTCTAGTGGCTTACTTGCACCAGCCATTCTGAGCAACCATGGTGCGTCTTGTACGCAAGTGGCGAATCAGAGTCACCGTCAATGGGCATCTCCGTACAAAACCCAGTGACGGCATAATTTGCATAATTTCCCACATCCACTGCCTGCGAAAAACTCAGTTGTGGGTGGAACTGCATCCACCTCTGAGTGAGGCCCATTCTTACTAATTATACCCTCTGAAGGTGAGGATGGTCGCTTTGAATACTGCATTTGCCTCATCACACTCCACGTACTACAGCAATATAAGTCATCACCACAATTTACTCATAAAATGTTGATAGACTGATGAGTGATACTCAGCGCACTGGCTGGCAGTGGATAGGCTAAAGCAGCAATAATTTACAGGCAAAACTAGATTTATTTTACCTTTTAAATTATTATCACTTTAAATCTATAGGCTAAATACCCCAAATGTGCTGAGTGCCTGCACCTCGTGGCTATTACATTTACTTATAGGACTCAATCAACTTCACACATCCTGAACTTTGATTTCTACCCCACTTTTCACTGCCATAAAGTTGTGAGGGGATTTCCTTTGCACTGCCCTCTATGTCATTCCAGGGGGTTTTCATTAAGTTTGAGGTCTGAGCTCATTGACTGAGCCATTCCAAGACTTTTTCTTTTCAGAAGCTGTTTCTTGATTGGCCTGATGCTATGGACTTTTATCATGTTGGAAGATGACATTACTCTTCAACTTCTTTTTTGATAAAGGCCAGCAGGTTTTGCGTCAACTTTATGTCCCGTAACCTGGCTAGATTCCATGTCCCAGCTGAGGAGAAGCTGCCCCAAAGGGAATCAATATGATAACCCAGCTGTTGGGATTCTGGCGATTAGTGGACCGACGTTGGAGTACCGCCGGGTGAGTGCAAACTCGCTGCGCTGTCCACGCTTCGGGCATGGTGGTGACCACCGGCATCCCGACAGCAGGCAATGTGATTGCCTTCCCCCCCAAAAGCGTGATTCTGCCACCACAAAGGAATGGTGTTGTTTGGGTAATGAGACGTACTGTCTTTTAGAATAAAGGCTAGAAAGTTGAAGAAACATCTCTGGCTTTACTGAATTATAAATCCTCACATTTTCCCTTATGGTTTGGTGCAATTGAATGTTTTTAGGTTTGGATGGGTTTTTTTTTGCAAAAGGTCTTTTGTCGTCCTTCTGTATCTCAGTCTAGTTGTCATATGCAACTTGTGTATATGACAACTTACTGTATGCAGTTTTTGTAAAAAATGACCACAACTTTTTTTTAGTAGCTGCCATCCTTTCTCCTTGTCCTGTCATCAACTGGAAGGAAGACCTGACCTTGACCACGTCCCTGTTGTGGCACATTTTCTCCACTTATTGATGAGTCTTCAATATTCCATGGTACATGGTTTATCATGTCATGTTTGTAACAACAGAATACCAATACCAATCAGATCTGCAGTGTCAGAGATAATGGGAACATGTTTCTACCATTTCTCCTATGGTCTCTTCTGTTTAATAATTGCACTCATTATTCGTGTTGTGCAGTTTTATGAGAAAGTAATCTCATGAGCGATCATTTTACTGTTACACATCGCAAGGACGAGCAATAGGAAATGAGAATTATCAGGTCTAAAAGTCGATAATTAAAAAATATACCCCATAGACTCACATACATGTATACTGTACATTATTTTATATTAGCAAACTACTCTAATCACAGTAATTGTTCAATCAGTTAAAGTACTTAAACACAGAGCAACTGTATGCCAACAAAGTATGGAGAGCTATGTACTGTACAACAATTTAATATATCCCGGTGTTGGTGGTGCTACCTAGAAAATAGACGTCTTTCTGGGGGCACACTTAAAATCAACAGACAATTAAAAATGTACATTTTAATTAATATACAGTAAAAAAATATAATGTAGTTAATACAAATAAATATATATATAATATATTTTTTGCATATCAATAACAAGTTACATTTTAATCATGTATTAATTTTAAGGGGGTATCCAAATAAAGCAGATCTGTTTTCAGTGGGTAAAAACGGTCGGATATCGCAATTAATTATCTATGGTCAATATTGCGGTATCCTATTACAGGCCGTTTTCATCAGCTGAAAACGGACCTGCGATCAGCCGAAAATACATGAGTCCCATGTATTATTGCGGCTGCGGCAGCCCCTTTTTGTGGCTAATGCTTCGGGTTCCTGGAAATGAGAATCATTGACCGCGGGTAACTGGATACCCCCCTACGTGTGCCCCCTCAAAAAAGTTAGTTCTATTTCTTGCACTCTGGCAAGGAACACACTTTAACATGGATACACTAATGTCAAATATTCTCTATTCCTTTATTCTAATGTAACTGTTTGGCAAAGGAAAATCATTTCCAACAGAGTTATTCCTCTATATGATTAAAACTGCTAGTACTATTAACCTACTGGGAAAATGTTTGAAAAAAATCATGAGGTTGAGGTTTTGTTATAGCGCTGGGCCTTATAATGGGTGAATGATCCTGACAAGCATTGACTGTTCTCTGGCTTTACTGAATTATAAATCCTCACTTTATATGCAATAAAAGTGACGGTATTGGCTTTTTAAACGTGTTACACTCTCTTTAAAGTGCCAGTAGGATTGTTAGTCTTTAGACAATGTCATAAATGTTCCTAGTAATTCACAGCTTGCGCCTATCTCCCGACAACTGTAAATATTGTTTTTATATGGCTAAGTGTTTGAAATAGCTGTAAGGTTAATCTATAGTTCTACATATCCAGCAGTCTTTACTGTACACACAGTAATACGATGTGAGAGGTAAATCAGTCAGAATAATGGTATTTGATGGCAGCTTAGCTACCACAACTTGTTTATTGTTAGCGGATAAGATTTATGACTGCGATAAAAAAACACTATATTCCATTGTACGTTCGCCTTACAAATATGGGGTTATATATTTCCACAGCAGTAACCATGTGAATAGCATGGGTAAGTCCAAGATTTGTAAAGGGGGATTCCAACACTGTTTTCATCAAAATGCTATTTTATATATATATATATATATATATATATATATATAGATACACACACACACATATACATATATATATATGTGTATATATATATATATATATATATAAATATAAAATAGCATTTTGATGAAAACAATATTATTTATATATGTGCATACACACACACACATATATAATCATATTTCTGTATATGCAATTAGATAGATAGATAGATAGATAGATAGATAGATAGATAGATAGATAGATAGATAGATACAGACAGACAGACATTGGAAGCTGTTGTTGTAGTCAAATTGGAAACACTTATAGGTGGAGAGTTATCAGATAAAGTGGAGAGAGGTATAGTACCAACTGAGAACCAACTAATCAGCTCCTAACTGTAATTTCTCATACGTCCTAGAGGATGCTGGGGACGACATCAAGACCATGGGGTATAGACGGGATCCGCAGGAGACATGGGCACTCTAAAGACTTTTCATTGGGTGTGAACTGGCTCCTCCCTCTATGCTCCTCCTCCAGACCTCGGTTTTAGAAATGTGCCCAGGTCAACTGGATGCACTCTGAGGAGCTCTACTGAGTTTCTCTGAAAAGACTTATGTTAGGTTTTTTATTTTCAGGGAGATCTGCTGGCATCAGACTCCCTGCTTCGTGGGACTGAGGGGGCAGAAGCAGAACCAACTTCCTCAGAGTTTCATGGCTCTGCTTCTGGCTGACAGGACACCATTAGCTCCTGAAGGGAACTGAACGCTAGCCGTGTCTAGATGCTCACTCCCACAGCACGCCGTCACCTCCCTCACAGAGCCAGAAGTCAGAAGACAGGTGAGTATGAGAAGAATGATCTTCAATCAAGTAAGTGACGGCTTAGGTTTGGCGCGGCTGGCGGGAGCTCAGCGCGACATTGCTGCCCACACACACAGGCACTGCAAGGTGCAGGGCGCGTGGGGGGGCGCCCTGGGCAGCAAGAAAAATACCTCAAACTGGCTAAAAGGGGGCATAAGATGTCCAGGCACAGCCCTACCCCGCCAGTATAAATATTATGAAAAGTTTCTGAGGTAAAAAGGCGGAGCTTCTTCCTCAGGCTGCCAGCACGCTACTCAGCGCCATTTTCTCTCTCTCCTCAGGCTGCAGAGAACACACTGGTCCTCTCCTCCACTTCTGACAAGTACAGGGTGCTATAAAGGGGGGGGCACAAAGCGATTGTGGTGCATTTGATAGTATATATTACTATTTAAAAGCGCTTTTGGGCTGTGGACATACTGTGTTTACAGGCAATACTGGCGCTGGGTTTGTGAACTGGCTGCTCCTATTCTGTGTCCCTCTGACAGATTTTACTGTGGGTCTGTCCTCAAAAAAAGTCCCAGTGTGTCTGTGAGTATGGTGTACAAGTGTGAGGCATGTCTGAGGCAGGGAGTTCCTCCCCGGAGGAAGCCATTTTAGGGACACAGAGTTGTAATGTGGTGGCGCTACCGGCACACCAAGAGCCTGCATGAGTGAAAGAGCTACGTGACAGTATGCATCTGATTAACCGTAGATTGGATAAGTCTGAATCTAAGGCTGCATGCTGGAGAAAATCTGTGGAAGATGTGATTTTTCAGGATGCTGTTATTCCTTATGCGGGCGGCCCTTCTGGGTCACATAAGAGACCATTTGCAAATGTTGTAAACACTGATACCGACACGGATTCTGATTCTTGTGTCGACAATAGTGAATCCAGAGAGATAGATCATAAATTGGCAAAAAGTATACAATATATGATTGTGGCTATAAGGGACGTGTTGGAGGTTACAGAAAGCACTCCTTTACCTCAGGAGAAAGCTTATTTATGTAATGAAAAGAAATCCAAAGCCACGTTCCCTCCTTCACACGAACTAAATGCTCTGTTTGAAGGGATGTGGGTGAATCCTGATAAAAAAAATTGTATTCCCAAAAGGATTCACATAGCTTATCCTTTCCCGGTTGAAGACAGGAAAAAATGGGAGTCACCCCCTGTGTTATACAGTGCACTTTCCAGGTTGACAAAGAAGGTAATTCTCCCTGCTCCTGGCACAGCTTCTCTTAAAGAGCCGGCAGACTGCAAAATGGAAACAACATTGAAATACATTTATGTTACCAATGGTACACTGCTCAGTCCCACTATTGCCTGTGCATGGGTGAGTCGCGCTATTGAAAAATGGTCAGAAAGCGTGTCATCAGAAATTGACACGATTGGTAAAGATGAGATACTCCTTAAGTTAGGGAATATCAAGGACGCTGCCGCCTACATGCTGGAAGCAATAAAGGATATTGGACTCTTGAGTTCACAAGTTGCTACCATGGCAGTATCGGCTAGGCGGGCGTTATGGATTCGCCAGTGGAACGCGGATGCAGATTCCAAAAGAAACATGGAGGCTCTCCCATATAAAGGTGAGGCCTTATTTGGCGATGGCCTGGATGCGTCAGTCTCTGCGGCTACCGCAGGTAAGTCAACATTTTTGCCCTCTGCGCCTGCCACCGGCAAAAAAGACCTATAACCCGCAAATGCAGTCCTTTCGGCCCAATAAATACAAAAAGACGAAAGGCTCCCCCTTCTTTGCAGGAAGGGGAAGGGGAAAGAAGCCCACAGCGGCTCCAGATTCCCAAGAGCAAAAGTCTACACCTAATTCTGACAAATCCCCAGCATGATGCTGGAACTCCCTTGCGGGAGGCCGCTCGGGTGGGGGCACGTCTCAAACTCTTCAGCCAGGATTGGATACTGTCTGGCCTGGACCCCTGGGTGTTGCAAATAGTATCCCAGGGATACAAACTAGAGTTTCAAGACGGTCCCCCATGTCGATTTTTCAAATCGACCTTGCCAGCTTCTCCGCCAGAGAGAGAAGCAGTAACAGCGGCAATCCAAAAAATGATGTCAAGACCGGGTCATAGTCCTGGTACCATTGTCACAACAAGGGCGGGATTTTTATTCAAGCCTTTTTGTTGTTCCGAAGCCGGACGGCTTGGTCAGACCGATCCTAAATCTAAAAAATCTGAATTTCTTCCTGAAAAGGTTAAAGTTCAAGATGGAATCACTTCAGGCGGTGATTGCCAGTCTGGAGGACGGGGACTACTTAGTGTCGGTGGACATAAAGGATGCTTACCTGCATGTTCCCATTTATCCTCCTCACCAGGCTTATCTGAGATTCGCGATTCAGGATTGCCATTACCAACTCCAGACGTTACCTTTCGGTCTCTCCACAGCGCTGAGGGTATTCACCAAGGTGATGGCGGAGATGATGGTCCTCCTTCGTCAGAAAGGAGTCAATATAAACCCTTATCTGGACGACCTCCTGATAAAGGTGAGATCCAGGGAGCAGTTATTGCAAAACATATCCCTCTCCCTGTCAATACTCCAACAACACGGGTGGATCATAAATTATCCAAAGTCACAGTTGGAACCGATGACAAGGTTGTCTTTCCTCGGGATGATTTTGGACACAGAAGTTCAGAGAGTATTTCTTCCGCTGGAAAAGGCTCTGGAAATCCAGAAAATGGTAAAACAGATATTGAAACCATCAAGTGTGTTGATCCATCAGTGCATTCGGTTGTTGGGGAAGATGGTGGCGGCCTACGAGGCCATACAGTTTGGCAGGTTCCATGCCAGAGTATTCCAGTGGGACCTGTTGGACAAGTGGTCGGAGTCACATCTACACATGCCCAGAAAGATAATCCTGTCATCAAAAACCAGAATTTCGCTCCTGTGGTGGTTGCACAGCTATCACCTGCTAGAGGGACGCAGGTTCGGCATTCAGGACTGGGTCCTTGTAACCACAGATGCAAGTCTCTGAGGCTGGGGAGCAGTCTCTCAGGGAGAAAACTTCAAGGGACGTTGGTCACATCAGGAAGCCTGCCTTCACATAAACGTGCTGGAGCTAAGAGCCATTTACAACGGCCTTCAACAAGCGGTACATCTTCTTCAAGACCGTCCCGTGCAGATCCAGACGGATAATGTAACAGCAGTCGCATACATAAACAGGCAGGGCGGAACAAAAAGCAGAGCGGCAATGGCAGAGGCGACAAAAATCCTCAGCTGGGCAGAAAAACATCTACAGTTCTGTCGGCAATATTCATTCCGGGAGTAGACAACTGGGAAGCAGACTTCCTCAGCAGACACGATCTCCATCCAGGAGAGTGGGGCCTCCACCAAGAAGTCTTCGCAGAGGTGACAAGTCTTTGGGGAGTTCCTCAAATAGACATGATGGCGTCTCGTCTCAACAAGAAGCTTCAGAGATACTATTCCAGGTCAAGAGACCCTCAGGCAGTAGCAGTGGATGCACTGGTGACCCAGTGGGTGTTTCCGTCAGTGCATGTTTTCCCTCCACTTCCGCTGATCCCAAAAGTACTCAGGATCATAAGAAAGACAAGGGTTCGAGCAATCTTCATTGCTCCACACTGGCCAAGAAGGGCTTGGTACCCAGATCTTCAGCAGTTACTCATAGGAGATCCTCGGCCTCTTCCTCCTCGGGAGGACCTGCTGCAGCAGGGGCCGTGTGTGTACCAAGACTTACCGCGGCTACGTTTGACGGCATGGCTGTTGAGCACCGTATCCTAGCCAGGAATGGTATTCCTAAGTAGGTCATCCCCACCCTTATTCAGGCCAGAAAGGGAGTAACGTCAAAACATTACCACCGTATTTGGAGAAAATATGTGTCTTGGTGTGAATCCAAGAAAGCTCCTATGGAAGAGTTTCACTTAGGACGTTTTCTCCATTTTTTGCAGGATGGTGTGGAGACGGGCCTACAATTGGGATCAATCAAGGTCCAAATTTCGGCCTTGTCAGTGTTCTTCCAAAAACAATTGGCCTCTCTTCCAGAGGTTCAGACCTTCGTGAAAGGGGTTCTGCACATCCAGCCTCCATTCGTGCCTCCAGTGGCACCATGGGACCTTAACGTGGTATTGCAGCTCCTTCAAATCGGATTGGTTTGAGCCTCTACAAACGATAGAGTTGAAGTTTCTCACTTGGAAAGTGGTGATGCTTTTGGCATTGGCATCCGCAAGGCGGGTGTCTGAATTGGGGGCCTTGTCTCACAAGAGCCCTTACCTGATTTTCCATAAAGAAAGGGAAGAGTTGCGGACTCGCCAACATTTTCTTCCAAAGGTGGTTTCTGCTTTTCACATAAACCAACCTATTGTGGTGCCAGTAGTTACTGACACATTTACTGATTCAAAGTCTCTAGATGTGGTTAGAGCTTTGAAGATCTATGTTGCTAGAACAGCTCATATACGGAAAACAGAGGCTCTGTTTGTCCTGTATGATCACAACATGATTGTCTGTCCTGCTTCCAAGCAGACTATTACACGTTGGATTAGAAATACAATTCAGCAAGCTCATACTACGGCTGGATTGCCGTTACCGACGTCGGTAAAGGCCCACTCCACTAGGAAGGTGGGCTCATCCTGGGCGGCTGCCCGGGGGGTCTCGGCATTACAACTTTGCCGAGCAGCTACTTGGTCAGGGTCAAACACATTTGCTAAGTTCTACAAGTTTGACACCTAGGCCGATGAGGACCTAAAGGTTGGTCAATCGGTGCTGCAGGGTCATCCGCACTCTCCCGCCCGTACTGTAGCTTTGGTATAGACCCCATGGTCTTGATGTCTTCCCCAGCATCCTCTAGGACGTATGAGAAAATAAGATTTTAAACCTACCGGTAAAACTTTTTCTCCTAGTCCGTAGAGGATGCTGGGGACTCCGTAAGGACCATGGGGTATAGACGGGCTCCGCAGGAGACATGGGCACTCTAAAGACTTTAGATGGGTGTGCACTGGCTCCTCCCTCTATGCCCCTCCTCAGACCTCAGTTAAAGAACTGTGCCCAGAGGAGACGGACAGTACGAGGAAAGGATTTGTGTTAATCTCAGGGCAAGATAGATACCAGCCCACACCATCCACACCGTACAACTTGGAACATACGAACCAGTTAACAGTATGAAACAAAACAGCATCAGCCAGAGACTGATCAAAACTGTAACATAACCCTTATGTAAGCAATAACTATATACAAGTCTTGCAGAATTTAGTCCGCACTGGGACGGGCACCCAGCATCCTCTACGGACTAGGAGAAAAAGATTTACCGGTAGGTTTAAAATCTTATTTTCTCTTACGTCCTAGAGGATGCTGGGGACTCCGTAAGGACCATGGGGATTATACCAAAGCTCCAGACCGGGCGGGAGAGTGCAGATGACTGAGCAAACATGAGGTCCTCCTCAGCCAAGGTATCAAACTTGTAGAATTTAGCAAAAGTGTTTGAACCCGACCAAGTAGCCGCTCGGCAAAGTTGCAATGCCGAGACACCTCGGGCAGCCGCCCAAGAAGAGCCCACCTTCCTAGTGGAATGGGCCTTTACCGAATTTGGTACCGGCAATCCAGCCATAGAATGAGCCTGCTGAATCATATTACAGATCCAGCGGGAAATAGTCTGCATAGAAGAAGGGGCGCCAACCTTGTTGGCTGCACACAGGACAAACAATGCCTCTGTTTTCCTAACCCGAGCCGTCCTGGCTACATAAACCTTTAAGGCCCTGACTACATCAAGAGACCTGGAATCCTCCAAGTCCCCCGTAGCCACAGGCACCACAATAGGCTGGTTCATATGAAACGATGAAACCACCTTAGGCAGAAATTGAGGACGAGTCCTCAACTCCGCTCTATCCACATGGAAAATCAGATAGGGGCTTTTGTGAGACAAAGCCGCCAATTCAAACACCCGCCTCGCAGATGCCAAGGCTAACAACATGACCACTTTTCAAGTGAGAAATTTGAACTCAACTGTTTGAAGAGGTTCAAACCAGTGTGACTTAAGGAACTGTAACACCACGTTAAGGTCCCATGGTGCCACTGGGGGCACAAAAGGATGTGCAGCACTCCCTTTACAAAAGTCAGGACTTCTGGGAGAGAAGCCAATTCCTTCTGAAAGAATATTGACAGGGCCGAAATCTGTACCTTAATAGAGCCTAACTTTAGGCCCATATCCACTCCTGTCTGCAGAAAGTGGAGAAAACGGCCCAGGTGAAAATCTTCCGTAGGAGCATTCTTGGCTTCACACCAAGATACCTATCTCCTCCAGATATGGTGATAATGTTTCGCCGTCACCTCCTTCCTAGCTTTTATCAGAGTAGGGATGACCTCCCACGGAATACCTTTCCTAGCTAAAATTTGGCATTCAACCGCCATGCCGTCAAACGTAACCGCGGTAAGTCTTGGAACACGCAGGGCCCCTGCTGCAACAGGTCCTCTCTGGAAGGAAGAGGCCACGGATCTTCTGTGAGCATTTCCTGAAGATCTGAATACCAGGCCCTCCGAGGCCAATCCGGAACAATGAGTATGGTTTTCACTCTTTGTTGTCTTATGATTCTCAATATTTTTGAGATGAGTGGAAGAGGAGGGAAGACATAGACCGACGGAAACAGCCATGGTGTCACCAGGGCATCTACTGCTACCGTCTGAGGGTCCCTTGACCTGGAACAATACCTCAGAAGTTTCTTGTTGAGGCGTGACCCCATCATGTCTATTTGAGGAAGCCCCCAACGACTTGTTATCTCTGCAAAAACTTCTTGATGAAGACTCCACTCTCCTGGATGGAGGTCGTGTCTGCTGAGGAAGTCTGCTTCCCAGTTGTCCACTCCCGGAATGAAGACTGCTGACAGCGCGCTTACGTGATTTTCTGCCCAGCGAAGAATCCTGGTGGCTTCCGCCATTGCCACTCTGCTCCTTGTCCCGCCTTGGCGGTTTACATGAGCCACTGCTGTGACGTTGTCCGATTGAATCAGAACAGGTAGGTCGCGAAGAAGAGTCTCCGCTTGTCGTAGGCCGTTGTATATGGCCCTTAATTCCAGCACGTTGATGTGTAGACAAGCCTCCTGGCTCGACCACAGTCCCTGAAAATTTCTTCCTTGTGTGACTGCTCCCCATCCTCGGAGGCTCGCGTCCGTGGTCACCAGTACCCAGTCTTGAATGCCGAACCTGCGACCCTCTAGAAGGTGAGCACTCTGCAGCCACCACAGGAGAGACACCCTGGCCCTGGGGGACAGGCTTATTTTCTGATGTATTTGTAGATGGGACCCCGACCATTTGCCCAGAAGGTCCCACTGAAAAGTCCTTGCATGGAACCTGCCGAAGGGTATGGCCTCGTAGGCCGCCACCATTTTTCCCAGTACTCGAGTGCATTGATGAACTGACACTCTTTTTGGCTTTAACAGGTCTCTGACCATGCTCTGGAGTTCCTGGGCTTTTTCCGTTCGGAGAAAAACCCTCTTCTTTTCCGTGTCCAGAATCATGCCTAAAAATGATAGCCGATTCATTGGAATCAACTGCGATTTTGGCAGATTTAGGATCCAGTCATGTTGCTGCAGCACTCTCAGGGAGAGTGACACGTTTTTCAGCAACTGATCTCTCGATCTCGCTTTTATCAGGAGATTGTCCAAGTACGGGATAATTGTGACTCCTTGCCTGCGTAGGAGCACCATAATTTCCGCCATTACCTTGGTGAAAATCCTTGGGGCCGTGGACAGCCCAAACGGCAACGTCTGAAACTGGTAATGACAGTCCTGTACAGCGAATCACATGTACGCCTGATGAGGAGGATAAATGGGGACATGAAGGTATGCATCTTTTATGTCTAGTGACACCATAAAATCCCCCCCTTCCAGGCTGGAGATCACTGCCCGGAGAGATTCCATCTTGAATTTGAACTTTTTTAGATACAGGTTTAGGGATTTTAGATTCAGAATCGGTCTGACCGAGCCATCCGGTTTCGGGACCACAAATAGAGTTGAATAGTACCCCTTCCCCTGTTGCACTAGGGGAACCTTGATAATCACTTGCTGTTGACACAGCTTTTGTATCGCAGCTAAAACTATTTCACTCTCTGGGGGAGAGGCTGGCAAAGCCGACTTGAAAAATCGGCGAGGAGGCACTTCTTCGAATTCCAGTTTGTATCCTTGGCATACAATTTCTATCGCCCAAGGATCCAAATCTGACAGAACACAGATCTGGCTGAAGAGTCGAAGACGTGCCCCCACCGGCGCGGACTCCCGCAGTGGAGCCCCAGCGTCATGCGGTGGATTTTGTAGAAGCCAGGGAGGACTTCTGATCCTGGGAACTAGCCGTAGCAGGCATTCTTTTCCCTCTACCCTTACCTCTGGCGAGGAAGGAAGAGCCCCGGCCCCTTCTGGACTTATGCGACCGAAAGGACTGCATCTGATATTGAGGTGTTTTCTTTTGCTGTGGGGGAACATAAGGAAAAAAAGAAGATTTACCCGCGGTAGCTGTGGAAACCAGGTCCGCATGGCCCTCCCCAAATAAAACCTCACCCTTGTAAGGCAAAGTTTCCATATGTCTCTTTGAATTGGCATTGTCACAACTGAGGGCCTGAGCTGACGGGAGGCAGCCTCAGTTGTAGGGGCTGAGATGTACCGGAACCTGGGAGGTTGTATCAGACCCCTGGACATGTAAGTAACATGAATAATAACTGCCCGAAGGCGTGACCACGACAACTTGGATAAAAGTTAATGATGTTTATTATGACAACTCCGCAACACAGCAGCAGTAAAAGAAAACGTAAAAGTCAGCAAAGAATAAATACAGTTCCTGGGTACTACAGGATGGCAGGAGCCACAGGGCACTGGTAGTGTGAGATAGTTCTTATGATCTTCTAGATGGAAAGTCCTTACCAGGCCCGACTGTAGCAATGGAGATAACCCAGGATTGTGCCAGCTGGTGTTCCAGGAAAAGCTGGGTTGCTGAAGATAAAACAGCTGCTGTGGATACTGGCTGGAACCAGACTGTTGTTAGCACGGAGTGGATACTGGCTGGAACCAGTTAAATAATAAATGAACTTGGGAGCGATGAAATATGAACTGAAATGTAGAACTTGAGAGCGGAGAAATAATAATACCGGTGGAGAGTGGTAAAGTGTAGAAAGGACACCGGCCCTTTAAGGGAAGCTGTACTCTGCTGGAAGCTGAGCTGGAAGCAGGTAATGTTGTAGCTGGAAACAGATGAATCCACAATGGATTGGAGAGTCAGGCTACACAGCAGGTGGAATGCTGGTGCGGGTCTCTATGGTGGAAGTCTTGAGACAGGAGCTGGAACCTGGAAGACAATCACAGGAGAGAGACAAACAGGAACTAGGTTTGACAACCAAAGCACTGACGCCTTCCTTGCTCAGGCACAGTGTATTTATACCTGCAGCAAGGAAGGGATTGGCTAGGCAATTATGCAGATTATCAATACTGAGAACAGATTGGTGGAAATGATCAGCTGACAGAATCCAAGATGGCTGCGCCCATGCAGACACTTGGAGGGAAGTTTGGTTTGTAATCCATGTGGTAATGAAAACAGTAATGGCGGCGCCGGCCACCAGAGACAGGAGGCGCCAGGCTGACAGATGCACATCCAACCACGCGGACACAGCGGAGGCCGCGGCTGACGTAATCGCCACTCAGACACTCTGCATGCAGAAGTTCAGGGACGGCGGCGGAGGCCGCGGGAGACGCCATGCCAGGTGTAATATGGCGTTTACTGTGACAGCGTCCCAGAGTGACAGGAGAGGATACAGGAATGTACACATCAGGATAACAGATGGGATCCGGTCCTGGAGCGCTGAGCCAGCCTTAGGAGGCATCTGATGGGTAAGAAATGGCGTCCAGATACCCGGATCGTGACAGCACCCCCCCCTTTAGGAGTGGCCCCAGGACACTTCTTTGGCTTTTGAGGAAACTTGGAATGGAATCTCCGGACCAAGGCAGGAGCATGGACATCAGAAGCATTGGTCCATGAACGTTCCTCAGGACCATAACCCTTCCAGTCAATAAGATATTGTAGTTGACCGTAACGGTGACGTGAGTCCAGGATCTTGGCCACTTCATACTCAACGCCTCGTTGAGTTTGGACTTTCGGAGTTGGAGGAAGTGAGGAATGAAACCGATTCAAGATCAGCGGTTTCAACAGGGAAACATGGAATGTCCTGGGTATTTTTAAGAAGGGAGGCAACTGGAGTCTGTAAGCAACAGGATTGATGACTTGTTCAATCTTGAAAGGACCGATATAGCGAGGTGCAAACTTCATACTGGGAACTCTTAACCTCAAATTCTTCGTGGATAACCATACCCGATCACCCACCTTGAGAGCAGGAACTGCTCGACGCTTCTTATCCGCAAACTTCTTGTACCTGAACGATGCCTTTAGCAGAGCTGATCGTACGCTCTTCCAGATATTGGCAAATTGATGCAAGGTGATATCCACTGCGGGAACAGAAGTTGCTGGAAGCGGTTGGAACTCAGGGACTTTAGGGTGGAATCCAAAGTTAGTGAAGAATGGTGTTGAAGCAGATGAAGAATGATACTGGTTGTTATGACAGAACTCGGCCCAGGGAAGTAATTGAACCCAGTCATCTTGAGAGGAGGACACATAGATGCGGAGGAAGGCCTCCAAGTCCTGATTCACCCTCTCGGTTTGACCATTGGTCTGAGGATGGTAAGCCGTGGAAAACTTTAGCTTGACTTGGAGGACTTGACATAAACTTCGCCAGAATTTGGCTGTGAATTGAACTCCTCGATCTGAGATAATTTCTTCAGGAAGACCGTGGAGTCGGAAGATCTCTTGTATGAATACTTGAGCCAACTTGGAAGCTGACGGAAGACCGGTGAGAGGAATGAAGTGTGCCATCTTGGTGAACCGGTCAACTACCACCCAGATGGTATTGAACTTGTTGCACATGGGTAAGTCTGTAATGAAATCCATCGACAAGTGGGTCCATGGTCGACGGGGAACGGATAGTGGAACCAGTTGCCCCGCAGGTGACTGGCGGGATACTTTATGTTGGGCACACTTTGGGCAAGATGCAATAAACTCCAAGACGTCCTTTTTCAGAGTTGGCCACCAATAGGACCTAGAGATAAACTCCAGGGTTTTTTGGATACCTGTATGTCCGGCAAAACGGGAAGCATGGGCCCAATGCATGAGCTTCTTCCTTAGCATCGGCTTCACAAAACTTTTCCCTGATGGGGGCGTAGAGTCCATCCCTACCGTGGAGAATGCCAACGGATTTATAATAGGATGCTTGTCTGAAGACTCTGACTCATTTTCTTGCTCCCATGAGCGGGAAAGGGCATCGGCCTTGCGATTCTGAGAGCCCGGACAGAACTGGAGTTTAAAGTCGAACCTGGAAAAGAAAAGTGCCCATCTGGCCTGACGAGGGTTGAGACATTGTGCGCCCTTCAGGTATAAAAGGTTCTTGTGGTCTGTAAGTATGGTGATTGAATGAGAAGCTCCCTCCAACAGATACCTCCACTCTTCTAGAGCGAGCTTGATGGCTAGCAACTCCTGGTCGCCAATGGCATAGTTGCGCTCAGCTGGGGAGAACTTCCGGGAGAAGAAACTGCAAGGGTGTAAATGGCCATCTTTAGCCCTCTGAGATAACACCGCTCCTACTCCAACGGAGGAGGCATCCACCTCTAAGATGAAAGGAGAGTCGATGTCAGGCTGTTTCAGAACAGGCGCAGAGATGAACCTTTGTTTTAAAAGATGAAATGCTTGCATGGCTTCTTCAGACCACTTGGACGGGTTAGCACCCTTCTTAGTGAAAGCAGTAATAGGCGCCACAATGGTGGAAAAGTCTCGTATAAACTTTCGGTAATAGTTGGCGAACCCTAAGAACCTCTGGACCCCTTTGAGGGTTAAGGGTACCGGCCAATTTTGGATTGCTTGTAGTTTCTCAGGATCCATCTCTAGTCCGGAACCGGACACAATGTACCCTAGAAACGGAATGGACTTGACTTCAAAGACGCATATTTCTAATTTGCAATAGAGATAATTGACACGGAGACGGGACAGAACCTCTTTAACCCAAAAACGATGTTCCTCTAAATCGTTGGCAAAAATGAGGATATCGTCTAGATAGACCACGACATGACGGTATAGAATGTCTCTGAAGATCTCATTGACAAAATGCTGGAAGACAGCTGGAGCATTGCTTAATCCGAAGGGCATGACGAGGTACTCATAATGTCCGTCACGGGTGTTAAAGGCGGTCTTCCACTCGTCACCCTCACGGATCCGGATGAGATTGTATGCACCTCGCAAGTCCAGCTTTGTAAAGATGGTAGCTCCGCTAACTCTGTCAAAGAGCTCAGTAATCAGGGGTAAAGGATAACGGTTCTTGATGGTAATGTCGTTCAAACCTCTGTAGTCGATGCACGGCCGCAGACCACCATCTTTCTTTTTTACAAAAAAGAAGCCTGCGCCGGCTGGAGAAGAAGAAGGTCGAATGAACCCCTTTGCTAGGTTCTCTTTAATATATTCCTCCATAGAATGCGTCTCAGGCAGAGACAACGGATAAGTTCGGCCTCGAGGTGGAACCTTCCCTGGAACGAGATCAATCGGACAGTCCCATTCTCTATGAGGAGGAAGGATATCAGCAGAAGCTTTACTGAACACATCCGTGAAATCTTGATATGGAGGAGGTGGAACATCAGACGACCTGGGGGAGGAAGAACAGACAGGCAATACTTTAAACAAACATGTCTCAGCACCGGAGGAACCCCATGCCAGGATTTGCGTAGGTGTCCAATCAATTGTAGGATTGTGAAGACGGAGCCATGGAAGGCCCAGGACCACAGGATGTGTGGCTCTTGGAATCACTAAAAAAGAAATAAGTTCGGAATGAAGAACTCCCACTCTCAGACGAACTGGTAGAGTCCTTAAAGAAATAACTGCATCAAAAATTTTGCTGCCATCCACGGCAGTTAAAGAAATGGACGAAGGAAGTCTCTCGGTGGGTAGGGACCACCGTTTAACATAGGCTTCGGTAATAAAGTTCCCAGCTGCTCCGGAATCAAGGAGGGCAATGACGTTCCGATAACGTTGAGCAACTTGAAGCGAGACTGGGAGATTACAATCTTGAGGAGATGGAGAGGAGATCATTACTCCTAGCCGGCCCTCTCCTTGGCGAGCTAGGATTTGGAGTTTCCCGGACGTTTGGGACAGGCATTAATGGTGTGAGACGGAGCTGCACAATAGAGACAGAGAAACTCGGAGAGACGTCTTCGGCGCTCAGCAGGAGTTAAACGGGAACGGCCAAGTTGCATGGGCTCATCTTTAGATGGTGACAGTTGACGAGGAGGAGGAGCAGAAGATTTTGGAGCAGATGATCTTCCACGCTCAGTTGCTCTCTCTCTGAAACGTAAATCAACTTTCGTGCAGAGTGAGATTAGCTCATCTAACTTAGAAGGTAAGTCTCTGGTAGCTAACTCATCTTTAATACGCTCAGATAAGCCATGCCAGAATGCAGCATACAGGGCCTCGTCGTTCCATGCCAGTTCGGATGCCAGGATCTGGAACTGTATCAGATATTGTCCTACAGTACGTGACCCCTGGCGTAAACTGAGAATCTCGGATGAAGCTGAGGTTACCCGGCCTGGCTCGTCGAAGATGCGCCTGAATGATGACACGAAGGCAGTGTAGGAAGATAGCAGGGTGTCGGACCTCTCCCATAACGGTGATGCCCAATCAAGGGCTGAGCCACTGAGAAGAGAAATAATGTAGGCAATTTTTGTACGGTCACTGGGAAAATTGCCAGGTTGTAGCTCAAACTGAATCTCACACTGGTTGAGAAATCCCCTGCAGAATCTCGGAGATCCGTCAAATTTTGCTGGCGTTGGAAGATGAAGACGTGGAGCAGAAATGGGTAAGGTGGGTGGGGTTATAGCTGGAGTCACTGTGGTTGACGCACCAGACGCGCCTGATCCACGGAGAGTTGTCTGAATCCCATCCAGCCGAGTAGAGAGATCCTGGAGACAGCGGATGATGTGGCCCTGTGCAGCCTCCTGATGTTCTAGTCGGGCTGCCAGTTCTTGCATCGGCCTGGCCGCTTGATCCTGGTCTCCGGCTGGATTCATTAGGTCAGTGCTTACTGTCACAACTGAGGGCCTGAGCTGACGGGAGGCAGCCTCAGTTGTAGGGGCTGAGATGTACCGGAACCTGGGAGGTTGTATCAGACCCCTGGACATGTAAGTAACATGAATAATAACTGCCCGAAGGCGTGACCACGACAACTTGGATAAAAGTTAATGATGTTTATTATGACAACTCCGCAACACAGCAGCAGTAAAAGAAAACGTAAAAGTCAGCAAAGAATAAATACAGTTCCTGGGTACTACAGGATGGCAGGAGCCACAGGGCACTGGTAGTGTGAGATAGTTCTTATGATCTTCTAGATGGAAAGTCCTTACCAGGCCCGACTGTAGCAATGGAGATAACCCAGGATTGTGCCAGCTGGTGTTCCAGGAAAAGCTGGGTTGCTGAAGATAAAACAGCTGCTGTGGATACTGGCTGGAACCAGACTGTTGTTAGCACGGAGTGGATACTGGCTGGAACCAGTTAAATAATAAATGAACTTGGGAGCGATGAAATATGAACTGAAATGTAGAACTTGAGAGCGGAGAAATAATAATACCGGTGGAGAGTGGTAAAGTGTAGAAAGGACACCGGCCCTTTAAGGGAAGCTGTACTCTGCTGGAAGCTGAGCTGGAAGCAGGTAATGTTGTAGCTGGAAACAGATGAATCCACAATGGATTGGAGAGTCAGGCTACACCGCAGGTGGAATGCTGGTGCGGGTCTCTATGGTGGAAGTCTTGAGACAGGAGCTGGAACCTGGAAGACAATCACAGGAGAGAGACAAACAGGAACTAGGTTTGACAACCAAAGCACTGACGCCTTCCTTGCTCAGGCACAGTGTATTTATACCTGCAGCAAGGAAGGGATTGGCTAGGCAATTATGCAGATTATCAATACTGAGAACAGATTGGTGGAAATGATCAGCTGACAGAATCCAAGATGGCTGCGCCCATGCAGACACTTGGAGGGAAGTTTGGTTTGTAATCCATGTGGTAATGAAAACAGTAATGGCGGCGCCGGCCACCAGAGACAGGAGGCGCCAGGCTGACAGATGCACATCCAACCACGCGGACACAGCGGAGGCCGCGGCTGACGTAATCGCCACTCAGACACTCTGCATGCAGAAGTTCATGGACGGCGGCGGAGGCCGCGGGAGACGCCATGCCAGGTGTAATATGGCGTTTACTGTGACAGCGTCCCAGAGTGACAGGAGAGGATACAGGAATGTACACATCAGGATAACAGATGGGATCCGGTCCTGGAGCGCTGAGCCAGCCTTAGGAGGCATCTGATGGGTAAGAAATGGCGTCCAGATACCCGGATCGTGACAGGCATCACCCGTCCATTGGCGGGTCCACAGGGCTCGCCTAGCAGAAATTGCCATGGCATTGGCTCTTGAACCCAATAGCCCAACGTCTCTCGCAGCGTCTCTCATATATAACGCTGCGTCTTTTATATGACCCAAGGTCAATAAAATGCTATCCTTATCTAGGGTGTCAATGTCAGATGACAAGTTATCTGTCCATGCTGCTATTGCGCTACATACCCATGCCGACGCTACTGCCGGTCTGAGCAAGGCCCCCGTATGTGTATAAATTGATTTTAAGGTAGTCTCCTGTCTGCGATCAGCAGGATCCTTGAGGGCTGCCGTGTCTGGAGATGGTAGCGCCACCTTTTTGGACAAGCGCGTCAAAGCCTTGTCCATCCTGGGCGAGGATTCACACCGTAACCTGTCTTGTGTGGGGAAAGGATACGCCATAAGAATTCTCTTGGGAATCTGCAGCCTCTTGTCTGGAGTTTCCCAAGCTTTTTCAAATAAAGCATTCAGCTCATGAGATGGGGGAAAGGTTACCTCAGGTTTCTTCTCCTTAAACATGCATACCCTTGTGTCAGGCACCGAGGGGTCATCTGTGATATGCAAAACATCCTTTATTGCAATAATCATATAATGAATACTTTTGGCCACCCTTGGGTGTAACCTCGCATCATCGTAGTCGACACTGGAGTCAGAATCCGTGTCAGTATTATTGTCTGCTACCTGGGACAGGGGACGTTTATGAGACCCTGAAGGGCCTTGTGACACAGTCAAAGCCATAGATTGACTCCCTGTTTCTTCCCTGGACTCTGCTTTGTCCAATCTTTTATGTAATAAAGACACATTTGCATTTAAAACATTCCACATATCCATCCAATCAGGTGTCGACTGTACCGACGGAGACACCACAATCATCTGCTCCACCTCCTCCTTAGATGAGCCTTCCGATTCAGACATGCCGACACACACGTACCGACACCCCCACACACTCAGGGATATATCTATATGGAGACAGTTCCCCAATAAGGCCCTTTGGAAAGACAGAGAGAGAGTATGCCAGCACACACCCAGCGCCACTGGACATTGAGACAAAATCCCAGTCTGTACAGCGCTTTTATATATCAATAATACACTCACTGCGCCAAATAAATGTGCCCCACCCTCCTTTTTGCCCTCTGTACTTGTGTTCAGCAGGGGTGAGTCCAGGGAGCAGCTTCTCTGCAGCGTGCTGTGAAGAAAATGGCGCTGGTTAGTGCTGGAGGATCAAGCTCCGCCCCCTCAACGGCGGGCTTCGGTAACGCTCAAATTCTTTATACTGGCGGGGGTCTATTTAATATACTGCCTCCGTAGTATATATATGTCAGCCAGTGTCCCTTGAGGTTTATTATTGCTGCCCAGGGCGTCCCCCCTGCGCCCTGCACCCATACAGTGCCGTCAGTGTGTGTGAATGTGGGAGCAATGGCGCGCAGCGTTACCGCTGCGCGGTACCTCAGTGAAGATCTTAAGTCTTCTGCCGCCTTTGAAGTCTTCTTTCTTCTTATACTCACCCGGCTTCTATCTTCCGGCTCTGTGAGGAGGACGGCGGCGTGGCTCCGGGACGAACAGCAAGGATGAGACCTGCGTTCCAACCCTCTGGAGCTAATGGTGTCCAGTAGCCTAAGAAGCAGAGCCTATCATTTAAGTAGGTCTGCTTCTCTCCCCTCAGTCCCACGATGCAGGGAGCCTGTTGCCAGCAGTGCTCCCTGAAAATAAAAAACCTAACTAAAGTTTTTTTCAGAGAAACTCAGTAGAGCTCCCCTGCAGTGCATCCAGTCTCCTCTGGGCACAGGATCCAACTGAGGACTGGAGGAGGGGCATAGAGGGAGGAGCCAGTGCACACCAATCTAAAGTCTTTAGAGTGCCAATGTCTCCTGCGGAGCCCGTCTATACCCCATGGTCCTTACGGAGTCCCCAGCATCCTCTAGGACATAAGAGAAAATAGGATTTTGATAACCTACCGGTAAATCCTTTTCTCCTACTCCGTAGAGGATGCTGGGCGCCCGTCCCAGTGCGTACTTTACCTGCAGTTTAGTTATTACAGTTACACAAGTTGTGTTATCTTGGTTTCACCATGTTGCTGCAATTAGTTCATGCCTGTTGGCGTGTGTTATGTTGAATGCCATGTGTGCGGCATGGTTGAGGGTGTGAGTTGGTAGATATCTCACCACTAGTTAAGTAATTCCTTTCCTTGAAATGTCAGTCTCCCTGGGCACAGTTCCTACAACTGAGGTCTGGAGGTGGGGCATAGAGAGAGGAGCCAGTTCACACCCAATGAAAAGTCTTTAGAGTGCCCATGTCTCCTGCGGATCCCGTCTATACCCCATGGTCTTGATGTCGTCCCCAGCATCCTCTACGGACTAGGATAAAAGGATTTACCGGCAGGTTATCAAAATCCTATTTTTTCAAACACAGGGCCTGATTCAGATTTTTATACAAACCCGATTGTTTACATATAAATCCGCTGGTTTGGGGTCTGCGTATGTACACAACGGGTACTCCATGTTCACTCGCAGTCCCCACTCAGCTGCAGCATAAGTGACATGCTGCAGAGTTTTGGGGGTGGAGCGGGGGCAGTGACCTGGACCGTTCTACAAAACAGGGCATTACGTCCCTCCCATTTTGTAGGCGATGAAGACTTCCTGCATTTGGCAGAGGGGCTTCTCTAATTCCCACAGACGCCTCCTGAAGCATTCAAATTTTTGTGTTACGATTGCTACTCTTAGGGCCACATTAATGTATGGGCAGCTGCCCAGGGCACCACAATTCTATGGGCCTCCAAGCAGGGGTGGGTTGTGGTCACAAAATCAGAGTGGCACGGCTTCATTCTCTACCTGCCTCCGAGCCTGCAGCCAGACAGTGAATGGCTGTTAGCATGCTGATTGCTGGATAGCTGGAGCTACCCTCCGAACAGAGTGCTGACAGCCATTCACAGTATGGAAGCATGTGGGGAGATGGCGCAGGACTGCCGGAGAGGCATGTTATGATTTATTTGTTGTTTCCCATGAATGGGAGGTAGGGACCGGGGCCTGCAATGCTGTTAAGACGGCCCTGGCAGCTATGCAATACCAATAACATGAGACTCAAGAACACAGCCTGTAAAATGACAGTATAGGACATCTATATTGTGTATATCCCAATACCCAGGCATTAACAAATGTGGGGGTTGATGTATCATGAGGTGAAAAGAGTGTGGAGAAGTGGACCAGTGGAGAAGTTGCACACACAGTAGCAACCAATCAGCATCTACCTACCATTTTATAGAGTATAATTGATAAATGCTTGCTCAAATATGATTGGTTGCTATGGGCAACGTCTTCACAGGTCCACTTTTTTCACAGCTTGTTACATCAACTACTTATGACCTAATTAAAAGATGGACACAGAGGTGATGTTGCACGCAAACGCAGGATGCTTTAAATCTGCGCATGTATTCCACTGGTCTGCGCACAGATATGCAGCATAGAAATGGGCACACAGTCAGAAAATTTTAGTGGGCGCTCCTGGGAGGTAACAGGGGGTGGACTACTGAAAGCACTTGTGTTGAAAGAAGTACAGCCGCTCACATAGTAAGCCATACACCGGTGGGGAAACTGCACCTGCGTTGGGCTGATGCATATTTCGATGGTGCATCTAAATATGCACAAGAACGGAAATCCACTTTTCTAAGATGCTACAAGTGGGCATCTCAGTTGTTTACATTAGCATAAGGACACAGACGTCACTGCGGCAAAAAGGCGCAGCCATTTGTGTGTCCACCACAGAATCAAGACCTTAATCAGAGTATTATATTATTATTATTATTAGTAGTATTAGTAGTAGTAGTAGTAGTAAGATTGTTTATTTAAGTATTAGGAGGAAGAGGAGCAACTGTGCAAATTAAAAGTAAGAGTGAGAAGCATAAACTGTATTCAGTAGAGGAAGGGGAGCCAGCACAAAGGCAGGAGGGAAGCAGTCTACCCAGTGTGACTAGAAAGAGTCGGTGAACAGTGCCTTTCAGGATGGATTTTAGAGTGTATAGGTGGGAGAGGGAAAGATCCAGTACCAGATTAAGGTCCACATGGGCCTGGAGCTGAAATTCATGAAGGGCCTATTGTGTGCCTCGGTAGGAGGCGTGACAAGCGCTGCAGTGGGGGTGGTCTAAATAGGGAGTGTAGTCTGTACCATGGGTGTGGCTATAGTGGCGGAACTAGCGAGTGGTGGGCCCATGTGCGACAAAATGCTTTGGGCCCCCCCCCCATCCAAGACCACCCCCTCACCCCTGGAGAGGATCTGGTGAGGGGGACCTGCTCAGGGCCAGGGAAATGGATACCTAGCAACAGTGCCGTAATTAGTCATTTTAGTGCTGTGTGCAAGAAACCGCATCGGAGCCCCACCCCTCTATGTAAAACAGGGGCAGTGTGTGCAGTAGGCGCGCGCAAAAAAAATAGGGGCGTGGCTTCGTGGGGAAGGGGTGTGGCCACAAAATAATACCAATTCATATAACGGTGCACAGTAGTCTCCATTATTCAAATTACGCCGCACGGTAACACCACTACACCAGGTAGAGCCCCTTTTACACCTTACGGCGGACAGATTCCCCTTTTTACACATTACGGCAGACAGCGTCCACCTTTTACACATTACGGCAGACAGCGTCCCCTTTTTACACATTACAGCAGAGCGCGTCCCCTTTTTACACATTACGGCAGACAGCGTCCCCTTTTTACACATTACAGCGGACAGCATCCCCACAGATTACGGCGGACAGCGTCCCCTTTTTTACACATTACGGCACACAGTGTCCCCCTTGTTACACATTACGGTAGACAGCGTCCCCTTTTTACACATTACGGCAGACAGCGGCCCCTTTTTACACATTACGGCAGACAGCGTCCCCATTTTACACATTACGGCAGGCAGGTGTACCCATTTTACACATTACGGCAGGCAGGTGTCCACATTTTACACATTACGGCAGGCAGGTGTCCCCATTTTATACATTACGGCAGGCAGGTGTCCCCATTTTACACATTACGGCAGGCAGGTGTACCCATTTTACACATTACGGCAGGCAAGAGTCCTCATTTTACACATTACGGCAGGCAAGAGTCCCCATTTTACACATTACGGCAGGCAAGTGTCCCCATTTTACACAATACGGCAGGCAAGACTCCCCGTTTTACACATTACGGCAGTCAGGTGTCCCCATTTTACACATTTACGGCAGGCAGGTGTCCCCATTTTACACATTTTGGCAGGCACGTGTCCCCATTTTACACAGTACGGCAGGCACGTGTCCCCATTTTACACATTATGGTAGGCAGGTGTCCCCATTTTACACATTACGGCAGGCAAGAGTCCCCATTTTACACAGTACGGCAGGCACGTGTACCCATTTTACACATTACGGCAGGCACGTGTTCCCATTTTACACATTACGGCATGCAGGTGTCCCCATTTTACACATTACGGCAGGCAGATGTCCCCATTTTACACATTACGGCAGGCAGAGACCCCTTCAACAAAGAGAGAGACAAAGAAAAAAAAAACCTCTATACTCTTTGTTTGTCCCGCGCCGGCCCGCCTCTCCAGTCTCCAATCTCCCGTCATGTCCCGGCTCCCCCTCCTCCCCATCATCTGTACTGCGCTCGGGGGCGGAGTTTCGTGCAATGACACTTTTGCGTTGTGATGTCATGATGCAAACGCATCATTGCACGAAACCCTGCCCCCTAAGCGGAATAGTAATGACGGGGAGGAGGGGGAGCCAAAAAGAGCGACTTAGAGCCGCAGTGGGCGTCCTGTGTGAACGCACGCCTCGCTGCCGCAATAAACGGCTCTGTGGATACCCATTACTGTCAGAGACCAGTTAATATCACAGACACCCCTTACTGACCTAGATTACACTTACTGACACACACACGATTTATTAGCACAAACATGCTTACTGACAGACACCCATTACTGACACACACACACACACACACACACACACACACACACACACACACACACACACACACACACACACATTTACTGACACAGACACCACTAACTTTCATAAACCAATTACTGACTCACAAATACTGTACATACAACACATATAAATTAATAAACTTACTGAAACAGGCACCTCCGGTCTCACCCTTTGGCATCCAGGAATGTAGAATGTAGCACTCTTCACTCTCCATGCAGCCAAGAATAGCTCCTGCGAGTCCCAGGGCTACATTGTGCGGCCATTCTGGTTGCCCATGCGATGCTTGAGTCACAGCAGGAAAGGGGAGGAGCTGAGAGAGCGGCTCCTACTCCTCCCCCTACGGCCAGCCCATCCTCATCTCTTAGCAGCACTGTCTGGGGGGAGGAGCTCGGAGTAGATGGGAGAGCTGCTCCTCCCCCCTCCCTTGCGTCACTCAGCACAGCAGCACAACTAATAGGCTGGGGGCGGAGGCGCTCAGGAGGAGAGACGCGATCGGCTCCTCCTCCCGCTCCAGCCATGAGTCTTCGTATTCAATGAGTGAGTGACTGATACACTGTAGGCAGTGGTGGTGGCGGTGCGGCGGGTGCAGCGCTGGCGACGGCATACAATGAGTCAGTGTGACTCATTGTAATGCCGGAAACTATGAGTCCCTTCACTGTGGCTGTGGGCCTATTTTCAATGGAGGGCCTGGAGCTGCAGCTCCATCCACCCCATTGTTAATCCGGCTCTGGAAAGATCAGAGTGTGAAGTTCACGAGAACCGACAGGCAGCATAATAGAGGAACAGGAAAGAGTGTTAACAAGAGTAATAGAAAGGTGGGAAGGAAAAAGAGACCTGGAGGAGGAGGGACGACAATAAGCTCAGTCTGAGACAATGGGCATGATTCAAAGATGTACACTAATGTTGCTGCAACTGCAACCCCACGCTCAGTTAAAGTGTGAAATTATGCACATGCTATTATAAGCATTTCCCATGTGTGCGAGTGTGAGAAGGACCAAATAACGCGTGAATCACCCATTTTACTTATGTGAGGTGTTTCCTGCCTCTGGGACTGCCAGACCGAGCTGAGATTAGCAGAGAGCTGGATTTCTGTAGGAATCCACTCTCTGTCTTTCAGGCAACCCTAGCCGGCTTCTACAGACTGCAGACGATGCAGTCAATAGAAGCCGGGGGTTTGCACATGTGCAGTATCGTCACCGCTGCTGTGCATGCACCATCCCCGGCATCTGTGAACTAAATTGTATAGATGCAGGGACCCAGTCGGCAGAGGGGACAGGGGACCCGGCGGCAGTGACAAGGGAGGAGGGGCCCAGCAGAATGACCACGGCCGCCCCCCTCCTTCATCGAGGTAGGAGCCGCCACTGGTAGTTTCCATAGGATAATGGGAGCAACAGCCAGATTCAAGCAGGTCAAACAGGAAGTGTGTGGTAAGGAGGGTGGACAGGTGTTGGAAGACAGCATTTCAAAAGGTGGAGGCAAAAGGGAGGAATTAGATTGTGGTAGTTAAAGTCAGAGTCAAGATACAGAGTGGGAGAGATGAGGGCATGTCTAAAAGAGGATGGGACATTTCCAGTGGGGAGCAAGAAGTCAGAGGTTAGCAAGGAGGGAGTAAAAAGGAAAGACCTTTGTCGGCAGTAGCTGGGGAGAAGGAGAGAGGATGGCATGGAGCAGAAGAAGGATTTGGGGAGGGAGGAAGATAAATATTGGCAATTGTGGAGGAAATGTAAGAAGCTAGAAAGCAGGGATCAGAGGAGTGGAAGGGAAGAGGGAAAGGTCGAGGATGGAATTGAAGGTAGCAAAGCAGTGACAGGGGTTGCAGAATTGGGAGGAGATGACAGATCTGAAATAGGACGAGAGAGAGAGAGAGAGAGAGAGAGAGAGAGAGAGCAGCATAGAATAAAAAGAAGAAAAATGTTGTATCTGCACACTCTCAATTTATAATAAAGGTATGGAGAAGCCAAAAACATTTGTTTTGGCATAAGACCCCTATTACATTAATTGGTAATTACCATCAAAATCGGTGGTGCTACCATCTACAGCAATAGCATATACAGACAAAAAGGAAAGAGAGGGCTGTATTATTGGTGCACAGAGAGAAATATGGTAGTATTCTTATTCTTTTAAAATTTTACTTTGAATTATATTTGTGATTAAAATGATGTGAACTTAGGCCCTCATTCCGAGTCGTTCGCTCGGTAATTTTCTTCGCATCGCAGCATTTTTCTGCTTAGTACGCATGCGCAATGTTCGCACTGCGACTGCGCCAAGTAATTTTGCTATGAAGATAGTTTTTTTACTCACGGCTTTTTCTTCGCTCCGGCGATCGTAGTGTGATTGACAGGAAATGGGTGTTACTGGGCGGAAACACGGCGTTTTATGGGCGTGTGGATAAAAACGCTACCGTTTCCGGAAAAAACGTGGGAGTGGCTGGAGAAACGGAGGAGTGTCTGGGCGAACGCTGGGTGTGTTTATGACGTCAAACCAGGAACGACAAGCAGTGAACTGATCGCAGATGCCGAGTAAGTCTGAAGCTACTCTGAAACTGCCAAGTAGTTTGTAATCGCAATATTGCGAATACATCGTTCGCAATTTTAAGAAGCTAAGATTTACTCACAGTAGGCGGCGGCTTAGCGTGTGTAACTCTGCTAAAATCGCCTTGCGAGCGAACAACTCGGAATGAGGGCCTTAATTCACACACACTAATCATAAACCGCAGAGAAACATAGAGGTTAAAATTGACAAAGGAATTACCGTACGTATAATACATGAAAGTGCAATAGAAATTAATAAAGTGTTGTTAAAGATTAAAAACTGTGTCCACGTGTCGTTACTGTCCAAATGATAATAGGATTTTAATTACCTACCAGTAAATCCTTTTCTCGTAGTCCGTAGAGGATATTGGGGTCCACATTAGTACTATGGGGTATAGACGGGTCCACTAGGAGCCATGGGCACTTTAAGAAATCAATAGTGTGGGTTGGCTCCTCCCTCTATGCCTCTCCTACCAGACTCAGTCTAGAAATTGTGCCCGAGGAGTCGGACCTACTTTGAGAGAAGGATTTAACTGAACAGTGGTGAGATTTGAACCAGCACACACAAACAAGAGGAAAGCCATGCTAACCAAACTTGAACAGGAACAGCAACGGCTGAACCAACAATAATACTTAACCAAGTAACAGTGCAGAAAAACGAAGCACTGGGCGGGCGCCCAGTATCCTCTACGGACTATGAGAAAAGGATTTACCGGTAGGTAATTAAAATCCTATTTTCTCTTACATCCTAGAGGATACTGGGGTCCACATTAGTACCATGGGGATGTACCAATGCTCCCAAACCGGGTGGGAGAGTGCTGAGGTTCTTGTAGAACTGATTGACCAAACTGAAGGTCCTCAGCGGCCAAAGTATCGAACTTGTAGAACTTAGCAAACGTGTTCGATCCCGAACAAGTAGCAGCTCGGCAGAGATGTAAAGCCGAGACACCCCAGGAAGCCCTTAGTTCCAGAGTGTTGATAGGAAGAATGGCTTCCTGACTTGACCATCTTCCTTGGAACTGCTCCCCTAGGGTGACTGCTCCCAAATCTCTGAGGCTTGCGTCTGTAGTTAGCAGAATTCAATTTTGAATCCCGAACCGGCGACCCTCGGTCAGGTGAGACGTCTGAAGCCACCACAGAAGGGAGATACTGGCTTTTGGTGACAGACGTATCTTCTGATGCATGTGAAGATGCGATCCAAACCATTTGTCCAACAGATCCAGCTGGAAGGGTCCTGCGTGAAACCTTTCGTACTGTAGAGCCTCGTAAGAGGCTACCATCCTTCCCAAGAGGCGAATGCAAAGATGTACCGAAATCCAGGACGGCTTTAGGATGTCCCGCACCATTGATTGGATCTCCAGTGCCTTGTCCCTTGAAAGGAACACCCTCTGTGTTTCCGTATCCAGAATCATTCTCAAGAACGGAAGCCTCCGTGTTGGTTCCAGATGAGATTTTGGCAGGTTCAGAATCCACCCATGATTCTGGAGTAATCGAGTTGATAGGGCAATGCTGTGCAACAGCTTTTCCCTGGACGGAGCCTTGATCAGCAGGTTGTCCAGGTATGGAATAATGTTTACTCCCTGCATGAGGAGAAACATCATCTGTGCCATTACCTTGGTGAACACCCTCGGTGCCGTGAAGAGCCCAAATGGCAGGGCCTGGAACTGATAATGACAGTGCAGTAGAGCAAACCTTAGATAAGCCTGATTAGGCGGCCAAATCGATACACAAAGGTATGCATCCTTGATGTCCAGAGACACCAGGAATTCCCCTTCCTCCAGACCTGAGATCACCGCTCTCAGAGACTCCATCTTGAATTTGAACACCCGTAAGTATGGGTTCAGTGACTTGAGGTTTAAAATGGGCCTTACCGAACCGTCCGATTTTGGCACCACAAACAGGTTGGAATAATAACCCTTGTGGTGTAGTAGGTGAGGTGGAACTGGAACAATGACTTGAGTCTGTACCAGTTTTTGAATTGCTGCCTGTAAGTTTAAACTTGCTTCTGGAGAAGCTGGTAGGCCAGATTTGAATAATCTGGGAGGTGGGAGTTCCTGAAACTCCAGTCTGTATCCCTGTGCGATAAGATCTTTGACCCAGGGATCCTGGCAAGAAGTTGCCAAAACGTGACTGAAATAATGTAATCGGGCTCCCACTTGCCTGTCTTCCAGGCAGTTCGGTTCACTGCCATGCTGAAGGCTTTGAAGAAACAGCCCCTGAGGTCTGTTCCTGAGAACCTGCAGCAGCGGGTTTTCTGGGTTTACCTATATTACCCCTGAAGGCTGTAGAGGAACCCCTGGATTTGCCTTTAAAAAGGACTGCAGAGTAGGAGCAGAGTACGTTTTCCTACCTGGTGTTGCTGCGGAATGAAGATATGTAGACTTATCCGCCATAGCCTTGGATATCCACTTACCCAGTTCATCACCAAGAAGATCCTCGCCCGTGAACGGTAGGCTTTCCATGCCCTTTCTGGACTCTGCATCCACAGTCCATTGGCGTAGCCACATGCCCCTGCGTGCCGACACTGCCATGGCAGAGGTGCGTGCGTTGAGTAAACAAACTTCTTTTAAGGCTTCCACCATAAAGTTAGTAGACTCTTGGATATGCTGCAAGAATAAAATAATATCGTACCTGGTTAAGGAATCCAAACCATCAATCAGATTACCTGACCATTTAGCAATGGCCCGAGTGATCCATGCACAAGCAATAGTGGGTCTCTGGGCCACCCCAGCGGATGTATATAAAGATTTGAGAGCGGTCTCAATCTTGTGGTCCGCTGTGTCTTTTAAGGATGCTGCCACGGGAACCGGTAAGACTATCTTACGCAATAACCTGGATATATATGCGTCCACAATTGGCGGGTTTTCCCATTTCTTCCTATCATCCGAAGGAAAAGGAAATGAAGAAATCAACCTTTTAGGGATCTGAAATTTTTTGTCAGGGTTTACCCACGCCTCTTCAAAGAAGGTGTTTAATTCCTTTGAAGTGGCGAAAGTAACTGAGGATTTCTTTTTAGTATGAAAATAAGATTCCTACTCTACCTCCTCTGTCCTGTGAGGAATGTGCAGGACAGTTCTGATAGCCTCAATGAGGGCCTATATTCCCTGTGACAGGACAGCATCCCCCTCACCCGCGTCCACTTCACCTTCCTCTGGATCTGACGTATCAGGATCAGTATCACCCTGCATGATTTAACATAGTAATTGAGGTTGAAAAGAGGCAAAATGCCCATCGCGTTCAACCTGTATTTTGTATTAAGTTGAGTTGATTTTACTGTACCTGCTAAAGAATGTTTTATGACTAGTTAACAACTACAAATCATGTTACACCCGGATTAACAACGTCAGTATTTTAAATGTTGTAACCTTGGATATCCTTTTCAATCAGAAATTCATCCAATCCCCTTTTAAATGCATTTACAGAGTCCACCATTACAACCTTCCCTGGCAAGGAATTCCAAATCCTTATTGCCCTGACAGTGAAGAACCCTTTCCTCCGTTGTGCACAGAATTTTCTCTCCTCCAGCCTCAGCGAGTGCCCACGTGTCCTAAACAGAGTTCTTTTAATAAATAATTCCTCTGATAACTCTTTGTAGTGCCCCTTTACATATTTGAAGACATTAATAATGTCTCCTCTTAGACACCTCTTTTCCAGTGAATACATATTCAACCTAGTAAGCCTTACCTCGAAATCCAATCCCTCTAGCCCTTTAATCAATTTAGTAGCTCGCCTTTGAACCCTTTAAAGTTCACCGATATCTTTTTTATACAGTGGTGCCCAAAACTGAACACAATATTCCAGGTGCGGACGTACCAATGATTTGTACAGCGGCAGGATTACATCCTCGTCCCTTGTCTCAATTCACCGTATTATGCACGCTAGCACCTTACTTGCCCTCTCTACTGCGCTTTGTTATTGTATACGGTTATTAAGCTTATTATCAATGAGTACCCCCAAATCTTTTTCCAAAACTATTACCCCTAGACTTTCCCCGTTTAATATGTAGGATGCAAGTTTGTTTTTAGTCCCGAAATGCATAACCTTGCATTTTTGTATATTGAACCTCATTCTCCATTTAGACGCCCAGATTTCAAGTTTAGATAAGTAATTCTGCAGAGACTCCACATCTATTTATGAATTAATTACCCTACACAGTTTAGTATCATCTGCAAACATTGACACTGTGCTTTCCAGGCCTATTTCTAGGTCATTAATAAATATGTTGAACAGTAGTGGCCCGAGTACGGACCCCTGTGGTATTCCGCTGACAACTGGTGTCCAGCTTGAGGACTTCCCATTGACCACTACTCGCTGTACCCTGTTGTCCAGCCAGTTACTTAAACAGTTTTTCCTAGGCCAAGCTTTTTTAAGTTGATGATTAGTCTCCTGTGAGGCACTGTACTGAAGGCTCTTGCAAAATCTAAGTAGACCACATCCACTGCTTTTCCTTGGTCAAGATTGTCGCTCACTACCTCGTAGAAGTTAACTGAGTTAGTTTGACATAATCTGTCCCTCACAAACCCATGCTGGTACTTGCTAAAAATCTTAGTTGTCTGCAGACACTCCTGTATGCTATCCCTTAGAATTCCTTCCAATATTTTCCCCACTATAGATGTCAAACTAACCGGTCTGTAGTTACCTGGATGATTTTTGGATCCTTTTTTAAATAATGGCACTACCTCTGCTATACACCAATCCTTCGGTACCATGCCAGATCTAATTGAACTATTGAAAATCAAGTACAGGGGTCTTGCTAGTTGTGACCATAAGAACCCTCGGATGAAGTCCGTCCGAGCCAGGTGATTTATTAATATTTATTTTGCATAATCTCTCCCTGACTACTTCTTCACTTAAACAAGTATCTAACCACGAATCTTTACTGTCACTATCGCTATGCAATACTCCCACCGTCAGTTCTTCCCTGGTGAACACTGATGAAAAAAATTTGTTCAGTATTTCTGCTTTTGATTCATCATCATTTAACAATACTCCAAATTCATCTTTTATAGGACCTATGGTCTCCTTTTTTTTAACCTTTTACTGTTTATGTTTAAAAAAAAATTAGGATTGGTTTTACTCTCTATAGCAATTTGCTTTTCGTTTTCAATTTTAGCTGCTCTTATTGCATTTTTGCCTCTTTTATTGCATTCCTTGTAGTACTGGAATGAATCCTCCTTTCCATTAGATTTAAATGCTTTGAAAGCACGCTTCTTTTTATCGATTTCGGCCTTGACCTTCTTATTAAGCCACATTGGTTTGAGTTTGGTACTCCTGCGCTTACTGCCCATGGGAATAAATTTGTGAATATTGCTATCTAGCAACCCTTTTAAAGCATCCCACATTTCCGAAGTGTTCTTACCATGAAACAAAACTTCCCACTCAATGTCGTTTAATGCACATCTCAGCATACTGAAGTTAGCCTTCCTAAAGTTAAATGTTTTTGTTAAACCCTTATAGCTATGTTTCCTGAAACTGATGTCGAATTTGATCATACAGTGATCACTGTTACCCAAAGTCTCCCCAACTTTAGTATTTGATATGATGTCCACATTATTAGTAATTACTAGATCTAGAGTAGTTTTACCCCTAGTTGGGTCCTCGACTAATTGAGACAAGTAGTGATCTTTTAACATATTTAAGAACCTGTTGCCCCTAGCTTTAACACATGAATCGTTACTCCAATTAATATCACGATAGTTAAAATCCCCAATCACTAGGATGTCCCCCAATCCCGCAGCCCTTTCGATTTGCTGCAAGAGTTGTTCTTCCTCATGTATGCTAATATCTGGCTGTTTGTAGCACGTGTCTATAACTAGTTTTTTTGTATCAATACCCCCACTTCAGATTTCAACCCTAGTGACTCCACATTATCGCCAGTCCCCTCATAAATAACCTCCTTTAAGTATGGTTTAAGCGATGGTTTAACATAAAGACATACACCTCCTCCTCTTTTGCTTGCCCTGTCCCTCCTGAAAAGAGAATACCCTGCTAGACTTCTTGCATTTGCAAGCATACATTTTAGTTTAGTGGTTCCCTTATCCGCTTGTTTTCTAAAGGTATCCTATCATGGTTTACTAGAGCCTCCCTATAGTTACTCTTACTGACTGTCCTTCTCGCTCCCTTTCCACCCCTTTGATCAACCCAGTGTTTTGGCCTAAATTATCCGCCCTGACATAAGTATTTTCCCTTATGCTATGTACATCCTTTTCTATATGCTGTAATGATGACACATAAATGTTGTTAATTAATGTTTTGGCAATACCTTTGTTAATACCCTTTTTAGAACCCATGCAAATACCCTTGCCCTTGCCAGCTGCTCTTTCCCTCCCCCCATCTCCATCCCCATTTAGCTCACTACCATCATCTTTACTATTCTCGCTGCATGACCCATAGTTTCTAACTAAACCCTCCCCCCAGGCTCCTAGTTTAAAAGCTCCTCCAACCTACTAACCATCCTTCCCCCCAGCACCGCAGCCCCCTCCTCATTCAGGTGCAATCCATCGCGTCAAAAAAGATGGCACCTGACTGAGAAGTCCACCCAGTGTTCCAGAAACACAAACCCCTCCTTCATACACCAGTCTCTAAGCCACACATTTACCTCCCTAATCTCCCTCTGCCTCCCTGGGCTAGCGCGTGGCACTGGTAATATTTCTGAGAATATTACCTTAGATGTCCTTTCTTTTAGTTTCTGGCCTATAATCTTTCTTACGGACATCCCACCTATCGCTAACTTTGTCCGCTGGGTCTTTCCCAGCCCCTCCCAACAATATATCTACCCGGTCCGCGATGTGCCGTACCCGAGCACCCGGGAGACAACAGACCATATGGCAATCACGATCCCGGTAGCAGTTTGCCCTATCTGCCTTCCTGATGATAGAGTCCCCTAACATCACCATCTGCCTGGGTGCCTCTCTAACTTTCATCCCATCTGAGCCAGAGGAACCACTCCTCCGGTTGCTAGAGGGAACAGTCTCCTCCGGCTCCATCATTTCCTCGTGATCATCCACCGAATCTTCGGTGGGCCACAGTTTGCTTTTGCGGGCAAATGGTGAGGGCTTGGGGTGGAGGTATGGAAGCTGAGTCTCTATTCATCAGGTCATCCATAGACTGCCATAAGAAATGTATCTCCTTCTCATTATGAGACAGTTTAGTAGAAATATTAGAAATCATACCTTTAATGGAAGCCAACCACGGGGGTTCAGCCCCACTGGCCTGGGAGTGAGCACTATCCTGAGTACAGGGTAGTGAGTCCCCAGGGGACATTCTGCTATACAAGACACACAGTCCTTGGACATGATTGGAAAAGGACACCCACAAACACACACAAACAGACACTGGGTAAAAGCACAGTATATGTAGGCAGGGTCCTCAGAGAGACACAGAAGCCAGAGCCAGCCACACAGTGCCCCTATAGCAATAGTAAAACTAAGCTCGGTCACAAAAATAAAGCACCTGAGTAGTGCGTACAGTCTTAACACTGCTCCCCCCCTGCTGAGGAGACTTGGAGTCCTTGTGGAGGAGCTGCGCTTCTTTGTGAGTGCTGTCTGACCGAGCTGCAGAGGGAAATGGCGCTGGAGAGCTGTGAAGTCCCGCCCCCTGTACTGGTGCATGGCTTCCCGCATTTTTTATACTGGCTCTGAGGTAAAAAGTGTGCCTAACCAGATGAATAAACCCCTGTTAGGTTGTGCAGCCAGTGTGGGTAACATAGGTGGCTCAGCACGCCCCTCACAGCGTGACCCGCCGCAGCGTGTGTCCTCTGAGCCTCCCCGGAGCACAGCCTGTACTCAGAGCTGCACTCCTATCCTAGTGCTACCATTCCCGACGGCAACCCGCTAACCGGGACGCCGGCGCTGTACTCACCACTCTTCTGTCTTCAGGCTCTGTTAGGGGGTGGCGGCGTGCTGCGGGAGGGTACGCTGCACCATGGTGTGGCTTGCGAATGGCTCTCTCAGGAGCTCAGTGTCCTGTCAGCAGAGAAACGGGACCATTAACTCTTAGGAAGTTGGGCCGTTCTCCCCCCTAAGTCCCACGAAGCAGTCAGGCTGTTGCGTAAACAGCCCTGACTGAAAATAACAAAAACACTGAAAATAAAAGTAGAAAACTCTTCAGGAGCTCTCCAAAGCGTGACCGACTCCTCCAGGCACATTTTCTAAACTGAGTCTGGTAGGAGGGTCATAGAGGGAGGAGCCAGCCCACACTATTGATTTCTTAAAGTGCCCATGGCTCCTAGTGGACTCGTCTATACCCCATGGTACTAATGTGGACCCCAGTATCCTCTAGGACGTAAGAGAAATGTAGTATTGTCTGAGAGTAAAGCCAATCATCAATTAGAAGGGAAATAAATCTAGTTGAAACTGTGTCTAAGTTGTTGTTAATATAGATAGAATTAATGTCCCTAGATGCACTAGGTATGGATCCCCAAAAAAATTGTTTTCAGTTAAGGGGTATTTCTCTCCAGGGGTGTAACTGTGGGAGGCAACGGAGTCAGCTGCCGCTGGGCTACTGCTCTGCAGGCCCGGCGACAGGGGGGGTCAAAGGGGACAGCCGTCCCGGGCCCCGACGTTGTGAGGGGCCCCAAGGTCCAGCGGCGGCAGTGGCCCCCCTGTCCGTTCTCCCTCCGTCGTCCGTCCCCGCGCCGCCGCACAGGAAAATGACGGGCGCCCGCTGAGATTGTGTTACCAGCGGGCGCCCGTCTCCCTGCACAGCGGCAGCCGGAGGCAGGAGCTCAGTACTGAGCTCCGGCCTCCGGCGCCGTCACTGTGTGCTGCGTGCGCTATGGGAGAGACGTCAGTCATGACGTCTCTCTCATAGTGCTGAGGAGAGGACGCCAGGAGGATGTCTGGAAGCGGGAACGGGGATCGTTAAGTATGTCCTTTTTTTATCTTTCTTAGTGCAGCGGGGGCACCTACTGGGGGCAATTTACGGGGGACATTACTACTGACGAGGGGCAGCAGCAAGGGGCATTACTGCTGGGGGGGCATTACTACTGGGGGCATTATTACTGGGGTGCATTACTACTGGGGGGGAGTCATCTATTGGGGCATTACTACTGGGGGCATTATTACTGGGGGGCATTACCACTGGGGGGGAGTCATCTATTGGGGCATTACTACTGGGGGCATTATTACTGGGGGATATTTTTACTGGGGGCATCTACTGGGGGCAAACTGCTGGGGGACATTATTACTGGGGGCAAACTACTGGGGGACATTATTACTGGGGCCAACTACAAGGGGGCAAACCACTGGGGGTAAGCTACAAGGGGGCAAACTACAAAGGGCTAACTACTGGGGGCATACTGCAGGAGGGCATTACTACTGGCGGCGTAACTACAGGGGCATTACTACTGGCGGCGTAACTACAGGGGCATTACTACCGGCGGCGTAACTACAGGGGCATTACTACTGGTGGCGTAACTACAGGGGCATTACTACTTGGGGGCTAAACTACAGGGAGGCCAAACTACTGGGCGATAACTACAGGGGCCAAACTACTGGGGGCATTACTACTGGGGGCTAAACTACTAGGGGGGCATAACTACAATGGTGCAAACTACAGGGGGGCATTTCTATTGGTGGCTAAACTACAAGCAGGCAAACTACTGGGGGCATTACTACTGGGAGGCTAAACTAAAGGGGGGGTAAGCTACTGGGGTCATAACTGCAGGGGCATAACTACTAGGGTGCTAAATGACTGGGGGTATTACTACAGGCAACATTACTACTGGGGGCAATACGGGCATTGCATAAGGGGCACCACTACTATGGGGTCTGTATAAGGGGCACTACCAGTACAATGGACATTGCATAATGAGTGCTACAACTGTGGGTATTGTATAAGAAGCGCTACTGTGGTGGGCATTATGTGTATTACGGGGTGCTACTACTGTGGGCATTATTACGCTGCCCCCTGCCCCTCACACACTGCCCCCTGTACCCAGCACCACACACATTCCCCCCTGCACCTTGACCTTCACACGCTGCCACCTGTCCCTCAAACGCTGCCCCATGCACCGAAGCCGCACGCAAATGTACTTGCCCCTTCCATGGTGCCCCCCCTATCATTTTCTTCTGGATCCGCCCCTGAGCGGCGGCAGCATGTAACAGATCTAAATAATTATATATATTGCGGCATCGCGCCAGCTGCGGGCCGCCCGCTGTGCAGTTAAAAATAAGAATTTACTTACCGATAATTCTATTTCTCGGAGTCCGTAGTGGATGCTGGGGTTCCTGAAAGGACCATGGGGAATAGCGGCTCCGCAGGAGACAGGGCACAAAAAGTAAAGCTTTAGGATCAGGTGGTGTGCACTGGCTCCTCCCCCTATGACCCTCCTCCAAGCCTCAGTTAGGATACTGTGCCCGGACGAGCGTACACAATAAGGAAGGATTTTGAATCCCGGGTAAGACTCATACCAGCCACACCAATCACACCGTACAACTTGTGATCTGAACCCAGTTAACAGTATGATAACAGCGGAGCCTCTGAAAAGATGGCTCACAACAATAATAACCCGATTTTTGTAACTATGTACAAGTAATGCAGATAATCCGCACTTGGGATGGGCGCCCAGCATCCACTACGGACTCCGAGAAATAGAATTATCGGTAAGTAAATTCTTATTTTCTCTATCGTCCTAGTGGATGCTGGGGTTCCTGAAAGGACCATGGGGATTATACCAAAGCTCCCAAACGGGCGGGAGAGTGCGGATGACTCTGCAGCACCGAATGAGAGAACTCCAGGTCCTCCTTAGCCAGGGTATCAAATTTGTAGGATTTTACAAACGTGTTTGCCCCTGACTAAATAGCCGCTCGGCAAAGTTGTAAAGCCGAGACCCCTCGGGCAGCCGCCCAAGATGAGCCCACCTTCCTTGTGGAATGGGCATTTACATATTTTGGCTGTGGCAGGCCTGCCACAGAATGTGCAAGCTGAATTGTATTACACATCCAACTAGCAATAGTCTGCTTAGAAGCAAGAGCACCCAGTTTGTTGGGTGCATACAGGATAACAGCAAGTCAGTTTTCCTGACTCCAGCCGTCCTGGAACCTATACTTTCAGGGCCCTGACAACATCCAGCAACTTGGAGTCCTCCAAGTCCCTAGTAGGCGCAAGGCACCACAATAAGCTGGTTCAGGTGAAACACTGACACCACCTTAGGGAGAGAACTGGGGACGAGTCCGCAGCTCTGCCCTGTCCGAATGGACAAACAGATATGGGCTTTTTTGAGAAAAAAAAAAACCCACCAATTTGACACTCGCCTGGCCCAGGCCAGGGCCAAGAGCATGGTCACTTTTCATGTGAGATGCTTCAAATCCACAGATTTGACTGGTTTTAAACCAATGTGATTTGAGGAATCCCAGAACTACGTTGAGATCCCACAGTGCCACTGGAGGCACAAAAGGGGGTTGTATATGCAATACTCCCTTGACAAACTTCTGGACTTCAGGAACTGAAGCCAATTCTTTCTGGAAGAAAATCGACAGGGCCGAAATTTGAACCTTAATGGGCCCCAATTTGAGGCCCATAGACACTCCTGTTTGCAGGAAATGCAGGAATCGACCGAGTTGAAATTTCTTCGTGGGGCCTTCCTGGCCTCACACCACGCAACATATTTTCGCCACATGTGGTGATAATGTTGTGCGGTCACCTCCTTCCTGGCTTTGACCAGGGTAGGAATGACCTCTTCCGGAATGCCTTTTTCCCCTAGGATCCGGCGTTCCACCGCCATGCCGTCAAACGCAGCTGCGGTAAGTCTTGGAACAGACATGGTACTTGCTGAAGCAAGTCCCTTCTTAGCGGCAGAGGCCATAAGTCCTCTGTGAGCATCTCTTGAAGTTCCGGGTACCAAGTCCTTCTTGGCCAATCCGGAGCCATGAGTATAGTTCTTACTCCTCTACGTCTTATAATTCTCAGTACCTTAGGTATGAGAAGCAGAGGAGGGAACACATACACCGACTGGTACACCCACGGTGTTACCAGAACGTCCACAGCTATTGCCTGAGGGTCTCTTGACCTGGCGCAATACCTGTCCCGTTTTTTGTTCAGACGGGACGCCATCATGTCCACCTTTGGTATTTCCCAACGGTTCACAATCATGTGGAAAAACTTCCCGATGAAGTTTCCACTCTCCCGGGTGGAGGTCGTGCCTGCTAAGGAAGTCTGCTTCCCAGTTTCCACTCCCGGAATGAAACACTGCTGACAGTGCTATCACATGATTTTCCGCCCAGCGAAAAGTCCTTGCAGTTTTTGCCATTGCCCTCCTGCTTCTTGTGCCGCCCTGTCTGTTTACGTGGGCGACTGCCGTGATGTTTTTCCCACTGGATCAATACCGGCTGACCTTGAAGCAGAGGTCTTGCTAAGCTTAGAGCATTATAAATTTACCCTTAGCTCCAGTATATTTATGTGGAGAAAAGTCTCCAGACTTGATCACACTCCCTGGAAATTTTTTCCTTGTGTGACTGCTCCCCAGCCTCTCGGGCTGGCCTCCGTGGTCACCAGCATCCAATCCTGAATGCCGAATCTGCGGCCCTCTAGAAGATGAGCACTCTGTAACCACCACAGGAGAGACACCCTTGTCCTTGGATATAGGGTTATCCGCTGATGCATCTGAAGATGCGATCTGGACCATTTGTCCAGCAGATCCCACTGAAAAGTTCTTGCGTGAAATCTGCCGAATGGAATTGCTCCGTAGGAAGCCACCATTTTTACCAGGACCCTTGTGCAATGATGCACTGACACTTTTCCTGGTTTTAGGAGGTTCTTGACTAGCTCGGATAACTCCCTGGCTTTCTCTTCCGGGAGAAACACCTTTTTCTGGACTGTGTCCAGAATCATCCCTAGGCACAGCAGACGTGTCGTCAGGATCAGCTGCGATTTTGGAATATTTAGAATCCATCCGTGCTGTTGTAGCAGTATCCGAGATAGTGCTGCTCCGACCTCCAACTGTTCCCTGGACTTTGCCCTTATCAGGAGATCGTCCAAGTAAGGGGTAATTAAGACGCCTTTTCTTCGAAGAAGAATCATCATTTCGGCCATTACCTTGGTAAAGACCCGGGGTGCCGTGGACAATCCAAACGGCAGCGTCTGAAACTGACAGTGACAGTTCTATACCACGAACCTGAGGTACCCTTAGTGAGAAGGGCAAATTTGGGACATGGAGGTAAGCATCCCTGATGTCCCGGGACACTATATAGTCCCCTTCTTCCTGGTTCGTTATCACTGCTCTGAGTGACTCCATCTTGATTTGAACCTTTGTAAGTGTTCAAATTTTTTTAGATTTAGAATAGGTCTCACCTAGCCTTCTGGCTTCAGTACCACAATATAGTGTGGAATAATACCCCTTTCCTTGTTGTAGGAGGGGTAATTTGATTATCACCTGCTGGGAATACAGCTTGTGAATTTTTTCCCATACTGCCTCCTTGTCGGAGGGATACCTTGGTAAAGCAGACTTCAGGAGCCTGCGAGGGGGAAACGTTTCGACATTCCAATCTGTACCCCTGGGATACTACTTGTAGGATCCAGGGGTCCTGTACGGTCCCAGCGTCATGCTGAGAGCTTGGCAGAAGCGGTGGAAGGCTTCTGTTCCTGGGAATGGGCTGCCTGCTGCAGTCTTCTTCCCTTTCCTCTATCCCTGGGCAAATATGACTCTTATAGGGACGAAAGGACTGAGGCTGAAAAGACGGTGTCTTTTTCTGCAGAGATGTGACTTAGGGTAAAAACGGTGGATTTTCCAGCAGTTGCCGTGGCCACCAGGTCCGATGGACCGACCCCAAATAACTCCTCTTCCTTTATACGGCAATACACCTTTGTGCCGTTTGGAATCTGCATCACCTGACCACTGTCGTGTCCATAAACATCTTCTGGCAGATATGGACATCGCACTTACTCTTGATGCCAGAGTGCAAATATCCCTCTGTGCATCTCGCATATATAGAAATGCATCCTTTAAATGCTCTATAGTCAATAAAATACTGTCCCTGTCAAGGGTATCAATATTTTTAGTCAGGGAATCCGACCAAGCCACCCCAGCTCTGCACATCCAGGCTGAGGCGATCGCTGGTCGCAGTATAACACCAGTATGTGTGTATATACTTTTATATGATATTTTCCAGCCTCCTGTCAGCTGGCTCCTTGAGGACGGCCCTATCTATAGACGGTACCGCCACTTGTTTTGATAAGCGTGTGAGCGCCTTATCCACCCTAAGGGGTGTTTCCCAACGCGCCCTAACTTCTGGCGGGAAAGGGTATACCGCCAATAATTTTCTATCGGGGGGAACCCACGCATCATCACACACTTCATTTAATTTATCTGATTCAGGAAAAACTACAGGTAGTTTTTTCACATCCCACATAATACCCTCTTTTGTGGTACTTGTAGTATCAGAAATATGTAACACCTCCTTCATTGCCCTTAACGTGTGGCCCTAATAAGGAATACGTTTGTTTATTCACCGTCGACACTGGATTCAGTGTCCGTGTCTGTGTCGACCGACTAAGGTAAACGGGCGTTTTAAAACCCCTGACGGTGTTTTTGAGACGTCTGGACCGGTACTAATTGTTTGTCGGCCGTCTCATGTCGTCAACCGACCTTGCAGCGTGTTGACATTATCACGTAATTCCCTAAATAAGCCATCCATTCCGGTGTCGACTCCCTAGAGAGTGACATCACCATTACAGGCAATTGCTCCGCCTCCTCACCAACATCGTCCTCATACATGTCGACACACACGTACCGACACACAGCACACACACAGGGAATGCTCTGATAGAGGACAGGACCCACTAGCCCTTTGGAGAGACAGAGGGAGAGTTTGCCAGCACACACCAAAAAACGCTATAATTATATAGGGACAACCTTATATAAGTGTTTTCCCTTATAGCATCTTTTTATATATTTCTAATGCCAAATTAGTGCCCCCCCTCTCTGTTTTAACCCTGTTTCTGTAGTGCAGTGCAGGGGAGAGCCTGGGAGCCTTCCCTCCAGCCTTTCTGTGAGGGAAAATGGCGCTGTGTGCTGAGGAGATAGGCCCCGCCCCTTTTTCGGCGGGCTCGTCTCCCGCTCTTCAACGGATTCTGGCAGGGGTTAAATATCTCCATATAGCCCCCGGAGGCTATATGTGAGGTATTTTTTGCCAAAAAATAGGTTTACATTGCCTCCCAGGGCGCCCCCCTCCCAGCGCCCTGCACCCTCAGTGACTGCCGTGTGAAGTGTGCTGAGAGCAATGGCGCACAGCTGCAGTGCTGTGCGCTACCTTAAGAAGACTGAGGAGTCTTCTGCCGCCGATTCTGGACCTTCTTCTCTTTTCAGCATCTGCAAGGGGGCCGGCGGCGAGGCTCCGGTGACCATCCAGGCTGTACCTGTGATCGTCCCTCTGGAGCTAATGTCCAGTAGCCAAAGAAGCCAATCCATCCTGCACGCAGGTGAGTTCACTTCTTCTCCCCTAAGTCCCTCGTTGCAGTGATCCTGTTGCCAGCAGGACTCACTGTAAAATAAAAAACCTAAGCTAAACTTTTCTAAGCAGCTCTTTAGGAGAGCCACCTAGATTGCACCCTTCTCGGCCGGGCACAAAAATCTAACTGAGGCTTGGAGGAGGGTCATAGGGGGAGGAGCCAGTGCACACCACCTGATCCTAAAGCTTTACTTTTTGTGCCCTGTCTCCTGCGGAGCCGCTATTCCCCATGGTCCTTTCAGGAACCCCAGCATCCACTAGGACGATAGAGAAAGTAATCAATAACTGACCTTTTTTTTCAGCTCCTCCACCCCCATGATCTGTGGTCACCACTTAGCATCCCCAAGCCCAACCCCAGGTCAGCTGTCACACAACGCTACCTCCGGACCTCCCCTCCTCTCCCAGTCATCCCCGCCCGCCCTGTCTCTGCTGTGAGGAGCGTGAGCAGGCAGGCAGGAGCAGGATTGCGGGACTGCTGGCAGCTTGTTGCGGCGGGGTGCATCAAGCTGGTCACTCGGAGGCTGAGCCTCGTTGATTCACGGCGCTGGCGGCTGTGTCTGGTAAGTCAAGTGTCTGCATTGCAGGTGCACTCGGCTCTCCAGCAGGAGTTTGGGGCTTTGGGTTTGGGATGGGCTGCGTGCAGGCACATATCATGGATGCATGTGCATGCATTACATCTGCCCTGTTAACCTGGTATTACTGTAGGTAAGAGCGTAGATTGCAGGGCGAGAAAAGGTAGGGATGGCCATTATGGTGGGGCATGCTGGCTCGTTACAGGTGAGTATAACTCTCTCACCCTCCCATAATGTGTAAAAATGGAGACTGCCTGCCATAATGTGTAAAAATGGGGGACTCTGCCTGCCTAATGTGTAAAAAAGGGGATTCTGCTGCCATAATGTGTAAAAAATGGGACTCTGCTGCTGTAATGTGTAAAAAGGGAGACTCTGCCTGACGTAATGTGTAAAAGGAGCTCTGTGGTCACGCCCCTATATTTGTATATCGGGGGGGCCCACAGGGATATCAGTGTACCGGGCCCCAAGATTTCTGTTGCCGGCCCTGCTGCTCTGTAGGGGGGCAACTCTCCTCCTGTACCATGTGTTCATGCAATTAAGTTAATTGATAGCCGCAGCTATATCTTCATCACACCCTCTTTATTACAGAAACACATTTGACAAGTGTCATACCCAGGATTAGCACCCACAACCTATTACACTGGAAGCAGACATCTTACTGATGCAGCTATTTACTACTGTAGAGAAAGTGTGAGAATTCTAACTATATGAAGTTACTTCTCTGACAATCACAAGTTACTTCATATAGTTAGAATACTCACGCTTCCTATACGACACCATTACTAGGTGATGTAGTGGTGGGTTGGTCATAAGGACCTAACTTAATAAGTAGAAGATGTCTCTATAGTTTTACTTACACCGATTCAGTATGAAAATCTCCTATCCTTGTGATCGCAGTATAGGTCCCAATGTGAATGGGGAGGTGAGCCTATATTTCCCTTATATACCTAACCTAATACATGCATATCTTTATCTCTATATGGGGGGGGCACCAATATTTATCTAGCCTCCGGGCTACTGGGACAAACTTACACCACTGTGTCTCCCCCATCAATCCCACTGTCACATCAGGAAGATATTGGTCACCTTGTAGAATTGGTGTTCATAAAATATTCCCTAGAAGGAAAGCACCTTCATTAATGTGGGTTAATGACACCAACACAGGTGACCAAACTATTAACAGTCTATATTTTAATTATGGGGGATGTAGTAAGTTGTTTGTATCAATGCTCACACATTGGTATGCTAGTCAAGGACTACTAGACAAATTTAATATGCAACATAATTAGGGTAATGTCCCTTGATACACTAGGTCTGGATCACAGAGAATGATTCAAAACAAAGGGTATATATCTCCCTTAATCCCCATTATATATCAAATAGTTTTTAGATAAATATTGGTCACCTTTTGGGGTTTGATGTTCATAAAATATTTCTGGAGACCTGTGCATGCCCAGTAGACTTCGGCACAATGCAGAGGAGGGTGCCCACCCGGATTCTGCACAGGGGCCCCCTCCTCTGTGAAAACACCCCTGCTGTACACATCTAATGCTTGGACAAGAACAACAGAACTGGCATAGTGCCTGTAAGCACAAGCTGCCCAGAGACAAGAAAGATTGCTATACAGTACCTGTAGTAATCAGGTGCCTGGATCCAGGAACGAGCACAATTCCTGTGTCCATGAATATGTAACCGATAGCCTGATCCACCAAGTGTTCCCCACCCCTCTCAGACTGTACGCTCGTGTGCCAGGGCCATCTCTGCCTTTGTTTCATGTCCTGTAAGTAATGTATTTGTATCCTGATCCCCTCAACACTACAATTTTCAGTGCCATCCAATAACAATAAAGCCAGGACCTATTCATCCTATCAAGGGTGGACAACAATATAAAAAAAAATCTGCTTCACATACTCTATATTTCTATAGAAATTTGAAAACATTTAATTAAAAAAAAAAAGGCGAGCAAGGTTTTTCATCTTTAATTCTATGCTATAGGTAATTAAGGTACAATGAGGTCACTTTAATATTAAACATACTCCAGGAAATTTGATTCTGTGCAGACTCTACAGCAAAGATGAGACAAAACTTAACAGAATATAATTGCTGGAGAGGGAAGTGAGCGGATGTTCTAGAGGTAATTATACGGAGAATTCTCATGGCAATACATAATAAACACAGGAGTAAAACAAGTTAAACTACTCAACAACAACACTAAACAACAACACTACACAAACAACAATCTCAATACAACCACAACCATTACAACTTTCATCTCCAGGCCAATGAGGTCATCAATATGGTCTAAGTTTCATATCATAATTACAAGGAATAAACTAGATTACCTTGTACTGACATTATATTAGTAATTTGCTCCATATAAGAGGAGCCCAGTATGCAGCCTCCTGTATCAATAAACCATTTACTGTGTGATATGGAAAGCAGGGCCTTCTGGTGCACATATACAGTCATTTTTGCCATATATAGTAATCTATGATATTGTTATATTAGGTTCTAAATGATAAAGTGTTTTACTTATATCCGGCATGCTACAGGGGCCAGAAGAATACTATAAATATAGCGGACTATAGATAATAGATGACCTTTAGGTCATATTTCACAGTTTACTGTGTTTTTATGCTAATACCACGGATGATGGGCGTATTACTGAGACACCCACCGGCCCTGGCACAAAGTCGCACGATCACTCGGACTTCAGCCGCACCTTGGGAAATTACAGCAACCCTATAGTTGCTCAGAATGTCTGTTGGTTCATGGCCGCTGGTGCCAGTGGAACTGCGTCATTCAAAGCAGTCCATCACACCAACACGCTCATTGCGGTTCGCCACCACCCAAGTTACCTCCAATCCAAGTCATGCCTATCGAAATTGCATGGATCTCCATGCACTTCTGATATGCATCCCTCAGTGAAAACAATTGGAACATGTGCAGAATTACAACACTGGGCACTTGCACGGCTGCGCTCAATGTTTTAATACCTTCCACCCGAGAATCAGGCCCTAAGTCATGTAGAAGAGGAAGGAATCAGGGCCAGACAAATAACATTAAAGTCAGGTAACATACTAGCAATTGCTCTACTCCCTGAAACAACACACAGGAGAAGATGCCCATCTGTGTAAGCGAAATATCTATAAAACAATTAACAAGTGGCGCTGGACAACCAGAGTAAATAAAAACATTTATTTTCTAAAATGCATGTAAAAATTACAACAACCTCCCGGGGGTAATAACTCTTAAAACATAACAATGTCTGAATTAACACTGAATGAGCCTAATTAATGGCATATAATTAATATGTAAATAACACCTGGAAGGTAAACAGCCTTTTGTGGGTTATATATATGCACACTAATATTACTAATTGATAGAACAAAAGTCACTGGCAACTGTTTTCTATTAACCAATTGCAAAAATATAAGTTCATGACAGTGGGTAGCTATTGCAGAAAAAAGACACGTGTATATTAATAGCTGTGTGCACACAGTTACCACTGGGCAGGAGCTCCTACGGTCTCTGCTCCCTGGTGCTGTCCCACAGTCCGGATGGAGACACTCACCAGAGCCTCAGTGGACAATCTGGAAGCCGTGCCATGCGGGGTATCTTAATGCGCCGTCCTAGCCCAATTCACATCGTCTCCGGTACCTCCGTGCTTTGCAAACGGGGGCTATTAGCTGGTAGCTAATAGCCCCCGTTTGCAAAGCACGGAGGTACCGGAGACGATGTGAATTGGGCTAGGACGGCGCATTAAGATACCCCGCACGGCACGGCTTCCAGATTGTCCACTGAGGCTCTGGTGAGTGTCTCCATCCGGACTGTGGGACAGCACCAGGGAGCAGAGACCGTAGGAGCTCCTGCCCAGTGGTAACTGTGTGCACACAGCTATTAATATACACGTGTCTTTTTTCTGCAATAGCTACCCACTGTCATGAACTTATATTTTTGCAATTGGTTAATAGAAAACAGTTGCCAGTGACTTTTGTTCTATCAATTAGTAATATTAGTGTGCATATATATAACCCACAAAAGGCTGTTTACCTTCCAGGTGTTATTTACATATTAATTATATGCCATTAATTAGGCTCATTCAGTGTTAATTCAGACATTGTTATGTTTTAAGAGTTATTACCCCCGGGAGGTTGTTGTAATTTTTACATGCATTTTAGAAAATAAATGTTTTTATTTACTCTGGTTGTCCAGCGCCACCTGTTAATTGTTTTATAGGTTTTGTTTTAAGGGATTGGCAATTCCCTTTTTCAAGAGGCTGCTGACAACCAAGTGCAGTGCTACCCACCTGAGCGCATAGTTTTTTCTATTTTACCTAAGCGAAATATCTGTCTGCACTCCTCCAAATTCCTTGTCTGTATTGTGCAGAACATGCAATGCAAGATACGGCACTCTGAAATACAGCATCTAGATGCTTACATCTACATACAGGCAGTCACCATCAACTTGGAAACTGCCCCCATCTTGTGCAGGAGCAGAATACACAGTTATTAAGGAACATATTTTAAACATACGTGCAACTCTAAATAAGACGCTTCTCAACAGGCATGCTTACGTCTGCACTTGCAACTGAAAGCCCCTAATTCAGGTCGTAAGGCGCCAAAAGTGTCAGCTGAGCGTAGCTTCAAATACTGATGCATACAGTATGTGGCAACAAGCTAATGCACTAACCTACAGCTGTAACTTCCCTGCCCCATGCCTATAACCCGGCATTTTCTGATCTGCTAGAAAGCCATTTAAATATATTTTTTTAAAGCTGTGCCAAAGATGAGTCATTCAGTAAGATATATTCTACAATTTAAATCTTAAGAAATCAATACCCACTCAATACTTATATTTGCTATCCCTAAGGTTTTATCTGTTTTGTTTGTTTTTTAAATGACTATTTCTGTGGAATGTATTGTATTAAGGAATGGAAGGTAAAAGAAAATGAAAAGTAAAGGAGGGTACTGACGGAGCAATATTCTAAGCAATCTGACTAGATTGCTTAGAATTTCAGCATTACCGCTCCGTGTGTACCCCTTACAGCGATAGCGATGCGCAGCCCCGCGCATCGCTAACGCTGCTGCTAGATTGGCCTGCATGCAGGCCAATCTAGCGGGTCGCTCACTTCACCCGCTGGGTGAAGTGAGCAGCCCCCCGTCTCCCCCCGCACGCTCAGCACAGATCGCGCTGTGCTGAGCGGCAGGAGAGATGTGTGCTGAGCGGTTCGCTCAGCACACATCTCTCCCGCATCAGCCCGTCTATATGGGCCTTAACAGAAGTGACAGCTCTTAGATAGCTCAATTTTACCAGATGTTTGTAACAGATTATCTATTATTTAATAAGCAAGGCCATTGTTAATTTGGAATCCAGACCGTATGTAATCCCGGCTGACGGGATGCTGGCTGATCCCGACAGTGGCATCCCGTCAGCGAGCGAAGTGAGTCCCCCGTGGACTCGCTGCGCTGGCCACAGGATCTATTCCCACTTGAGTGGTGGCATGGACCCACCACACGAGTGGGGATACTGGGCAGCGGTTGGGATTGTGACTGCCAGCATTTCACTGGCTGTTGGGATTCTGGCGTTGGTCTTCTGAATGCCAGGATCCCGACAGCCAGTATATGACTATGATTAATCACAAAACAACTTTTCACTATTGGGAACATTTAGAAAAATGAATGTTGTGATATGACAGCTAGAACCTGATTTGTTGTCATGGATTCCAGCATATGTTTTGCAAACTCATGCTGGGCACACACCAGAAAGATATATTGTTCATTGGAGCAACAACCGATATATCGGTTGCAGGTCGGCGGGTGTGTACACACTCGATATGTCTGTGGATGACGTCGTTCACAGACTTATCTTGTCAGCCGTGCAGCACAGCCGATGCAGAGATACAGTATCTGAAAGAAATATTGGTGCATCTGCATGTGCGTACGGGCGTCCAACTGACCACCTGTACAATGGCTGCAGGGAACGCCTACACTGACATCACAACTGAACAGCCAAATTTAAATGTCCATGTGATGTCTGGTCCGACATACTGAGTGGACGATTGGTAAGTGTGTATAGCTTACCCAATTGGCCACTCTGCCAGTGGGAGTATTCTTTAAAGAGTGTACCCAGCCTTACAGTACATGGGCGCAGTTTTCATAAATGCCCATGTTCCAGCAAATGTTCAGCGGAAGAACCATAAGCTGCTTGTTCCTGACATGTATAAAAGAGATATAAAATATTAACAAATTACTATACTATTTCAGTACTAAAATCAGTGGTGGTGGGGGGGTATCCTATTTTCAGATTAGGGCTCATTCAGATTAATCATATATAGCTAAATGGAACCACTATCTTGCACTCTCAAAAGTGCTCACATTGTTGTAACAGTTCTGTGTGCCTGAACTGCACCCAGACAAAGGGCATGCTATAGTCACAGCAGCAGATAAAAGCATTCTCCATTTGTCAAAAGTAATGAAACATGTCAGCTACACTCAGCACAATTTGAAATTCAGAAGGGAAAAGAGCAGCCCAGCGACACTTTATTTGAAAGACAAGGTCAGAACATTTCCTTCCTTTCTTTCTTCAATTCTACAGTTAAATGTTCAAGGTGATGTAAATGAATTTGTAAAAATATAGAGACGGGCAATCTGATGTGATTAACTGGAACTATGTGTGCGTGTCAAATCACATACGGAGATACCGGCAACTTAATTGGCGGCTGTTACATGAGAGATATATTACATCTTTTGTGGCTACAGGGCATCCGATTTCGATTTGCTGATCTGAAATTGAAAATTAGCAACTGATCAGTTACAGGTCAGTGACTCTCAGTAGTGAATTAGTTACTTCTATAATTCATAATTTATCTTCTGCTTAATTATATGACAAGTATTGCTGCATTGTTATCATGACAAGGCTGTGATGTAAAAAAAAATAATATAACATATTAATAGTATAAAAAAATACAAAGCCAAAAATATGCTACCAGCAAATGTTCAACTGAGGAAAATGAGACCGATATATTTTCATATAAATTAAGTTATAGTTGGACTTGTCTAATAATAGACTATACTACACTGTAATATATAAAGCAAACCAATCCAAACTGTAATTGGGAAACATCATATTAACGTATTAAACAAAAACAATACAATAAGACAACAGTCCGCAGTCAAATTTGAGATCAATTAAAAAAATTAAAACAATTTTGAGAAAGTTCAAGAGTGTCGACTATGTTCAAGTCAGTTTGCAGTTGCACAAGCGAACAGACTCAAATATGGTTGAGATATCATTTATACAGTTTGGAGTTTCTAATTATAAATGATGAACCTTGAATTTTGAAAACAATAGCGTTTTAAGTGACTAAAAAAATGTTAATACTTTTATATTAATTAAAAAAATTATGGTTTTTGTTTGTTTTTTAATAAACACAAACTATAATGCAATTGGCATACACGAGCCTCAGAAGCAGCAAACAACAGCTAACCTCAAATACAAATGGAGAACCTTGAATATGATCAGTGTAAGCCACAATTAAAAAGGACAGGGATAAAAGAAAGGAAAAAGCAAGACACATTCAGGGGTAAAGGGAATACACATATTGTATATCACATAAGGTATATATGGTTTCTCTGATTGCCAACAAGTCACAGTGAACAGCAAAGAGAATGAGACTGTACTACAACCAGCATAGATAAAAACAGAAAAATGTACTAAAGAAGTTACAGTTCTAGCAACAGTACTGTACATCCAACCTCATAAATAGGCTTTAAATAGGTTAAAGAAGTCCATCTCCAGAATGGTGTACATGCCATAGAAACCATTTTGGTAATGGAGAAGAGGCAGCCATGGAGTATTCACAGCCAACTGTCTCCAACTCAAAATTCCTATGTATCTTTTTTTGTATTGAGGATAAATAAAGGGAATGCCAAAATTGAGCTATAACTGTCTTAGCAGCAACCAACCATGAAAAATGTTTCACTAGAGTAGGTCTCTGATATGACCCCTACAAATGTTTTGCTAGAGTAGGTCTCTTCAGCATAGTGGAGAAAAGTAATGGCATGGGTCAAAGTTACTGTTACCCCAATCACTCGAGAAATCAGAGCTGCTATCGCAAGGCAGAGGAGTTGAACTATAGGGCAACTCTAAAATCATGGAGAATACATAACCACAATTTCTCCAACAGAAATTCGAAACAGAAGGCCAAATGGTATGTTGCATCTCTGGCGTTTTAGTAAAGTCTGTGTATTGACTTAATAGACATCTCAGAGTAGTTGATACACCACAATGGCCCTCATTCCGAGTTGTTCGCTCGCAAGCTGCTTTTAGCAGATTTACTCACGCTAAGCCGCCGCCTACTGGGAGTGAATCTTAGCTTCTTAAAATTGCGAACGACGTATTCGCAATATTGCAATTACACCTCTCTTAGCAGTTTCTGAGTAGCTCCAGACTTACTCGGCATCTGCGATCAGTTCAGTGCTTGTCGTTCCTGGTTTGACGTCACAAACACACCCAGCGTTCGCCCAGACACTCCTCCGTTTCTACAGCCACTCCCGCGTTTTTCCCAGAAACGGTAGCGTTTTTCCGCACACACCCATAAAACGGCCATTTTCCGCCCAGTAACACCCACTTCCGGTCAATCACACTACGATCACCAGAACGAAGAAAAAGCCGTGAGTAAAATTCCTAACTGCATAGCAAATTTACTTGGCGCAGTCGCACTGCGGACATTGCGCATGCGCACTAAGCGGAAAATCGCTGCGATGCGAAAAAAAGTACCGAGCGAACAACTCGGAATGACCCCCAATATTCTGAAGCAATTTCTAAATATCTTCTACAATGCTTCATATGAAAAAATCATATCAATGTCCGCTTCCCACTTCACTTGTCTTGGAAGCTTATTTCTTTAATTTGCCTAGCAAAAGTTTATACCACAATTTCATCCCTCTTTTGTGGCGATAAGCCTAGCATATATATGGGGTACAAATGGGCGTAACCTAAATTCAGCAGAAGAGATACGTACAGCAACACAGCTGAAGATGTATAAGAGTCTCTTCAAATAATTCCAAGTGACTGCAACTGGGAAAAGGGTTTTAAATGCCGTCATCTTGAAGAACAGCAGCGCTCCCCAATTGCCAAGTACGTAAGTAAGTGTAGTTTCCAAATAAGGATCATAACGCTCTGCAAAGTTACATTAAGGGCAGGTAATGGGAAGTCAACTAAAAAGTTAAAAGATGAAGCCCAGGCCTTTAGAGTGGCAATGGAGACCTTAGAAAAGATAACAATCTGGGGCTATCCTTTTAGGGAAGCCAAAATAAGTACTTAAGTAGAAAGAAGCCAGTCATTCTAATTTTTAAAAGGTTTTGAAAGTTCAAAAGAAAACAAATCCCTAATCTTATTTAACAAAACAATGTCACTTGATTATAAATAAATGAATGTCAATCTTCCCTTCAATTTATTTCTCTAGAATAGATGATCCTGTTTTTTTGCCCTTCCAAATAAAGTTTTTATATACAACTTTAGCAGGGTGATAGATCTGGGACACGGAGGGATCCTCTCTCAGTTTGGCTATTACCTAGGTCTCTAACATTTCTTTGGGTAATACACCACCCTCGGAACCTGTATTAAAAACCTTTGGCAGGATCAGGAACAATATCTCCCAGAGCATGATATAAAATTTATTAATATATCCTTCTGGGCCAAGGGCTTTATCTTTGGGGAGAGAGCCAATAGCACAATGGAATTCATCGACTGTCAAGCAGCACTGAGTACGTGATTGGATGCTTGATGTAATCCTGGGAAATGGAGCTCATTTTAAATAAGCAATATTCGTTGCTGAATGCTGTGGGGTGGTATCCGGGTATTCTTCAATAATATTTATCAATGGCGTTGGTTACAGTGTGTCTAAGAGGTCAATAACTCTTGCCATTGCTTTATTATATATAGCTGTATTCCTATCTCAAGCCAATTCCTCCCTTATCTTAAGCTGGTTGGACGCTGCCTTAATATACTCTCCTATTAGAATTATTGTACTCGAGGCAAATGTCGATTCAGTATATCTTATACAAAGCAATGAATTCTAGTTATTATTTATGAAATGCTTAAATCATCAAGTGCTATAAAGCTGATTAATATTCCAAAAATAACATTGATATGATTCCCCCTTTAAAAAATAAGCTGCAATGCACATTCATATAAGCTTTAAGCACAATTCTTCCAATCACTTTTACAGTAATTGACATACTGTATAAACAGTTAAACATTTATATTGATTAAAGTTATTTATTCTCTTCCTTTCCACATCCAAACGGAGCACGGGGCATAGTGCCATTCAATTAGAGCAAGTTGTCAATACTAACACTTTCTGAAATGTCAGCTTGACAACTGGCTTAGTTACATCGGAGGTTTATAGCCAGAACAGTTAGAATTAGACAGGATTTCAACTTTAAATGTAGACAAAACATATATTTCTACAAATGCTCCCATGGCTCAATATTTTCTTTCCGTTCCACTGAGAAGTCTGGTGCCTGATAAATCACTGTAAATACAGTATTTCCGAACAACCAATAGTCCAATTGGGACTAATTTAAAGTAGGGTATATGCAGGTCAAAAGCGACAGTATAAAAAGGGTGTTGTAAAAAAAAAAAATCATCATCAGCTTCATGAAAATTATAATCTGCCTTTCCGATTATGTAATACATATATATACAGAAGTAGTAGCCATGACCGGATTAAAGCAGGGACAACAGGGTCGGTCGTCCCGGGGCCCCCACACACTGCTGTTTGAATCGTAGAAGTCTCCCTTCGGCAGCTTAGCTAGCTGTACATTTACAGCCGCCACCAGGGATGCTCCTACATGTATAATGAGTCCCGCGGGATAGTGCAATGAGATCCTGGAAGACACTGACCCAGCTACGTCTGCTGCTGTGGGCTGCTCAGGCTGGCTGCTTGGGATGGGCTCAAGGGTATAGTAGTGGGGGCCTCACAACTTCGTTGCCCCTGGGCCCCAACACTCTTAATCTGGCCCTGGTAGTAGCCACCAAAGAGTACCTGGGGAATGCCTCAAGGCCAAACAGCAGCTGTTATGAACCATGCAAAGCGTGTTTTTATTGCTGATAGAAATATACAAAAATATGAAGCTTTGAATGACATGAAAGTGCAGCAGAGGCTGTTTGGCATAGAATCTGCTCACTAGAGAAAAGCTGATAAGATCCCCTGCTTTCCATGGCTCCACCACATATTGGCCCTCATTCCGAGTTGATCGCTCGCAAGGCGAATTTAGCAGAGTTGCTCAGGCTAAGCCTACGCCTACTGGGAGTGTATCTTAGCTTCTTAAAATTGCGACCGATGTATTCGCAATATTGCGATTACAAACTACTTAGCAGTTTCAGAGTAGCTTCAGACTTACTCGGCATCTGCGATCAGTTCAGTGCTTGTCGTTCCTGGTTTGACGTCATAAACACACCCAGCGTTCGCCCAGACACTCCCCCGTTTCTCCGGCCACTCCTGCGTTTTTTCCGGAAACGGTAGCGTTTTTATCCACACGCCCCGAAAACGCTGTGTTTCCGCCCAGTAACACCCATTTCCTGTCAATCACACTACGATCGCCGGAGCGATGAAAAAGCCGTGAGTAAAAATACTATCTCCATTGTAAAATTACTTGGCGCAGTCGCAGTGCGAATATTGCGCATGCGTACTAAGCGAAATTTCACTGCGATGCGATGAAAAATACCGAGCGAACGACTCGGAATGAGGGCCATTGTGATTTGGCCCATTGCCACAAACAATACATCACTGCATTAATCAGCAATGTGGCCACATACTTACATAACCAGACTATGATTATCCATTGGATTTTGCTTTACTTTTGTCTGATGCAAAATGCATTTACACAAAGACATGTGATTAAGGACCTAATTCAGATCTGATTGCAGCAGCAAATTGGTTAGCTAATGGGTAAAACCATGTGCACTGCAGGGGGGAGGGGGGGCATATATAACATGTGCAGAGAGAGTTAGATTTGGGGGGTTACATTGTTTCTGCGCAGGGTAAATACTGGCTGCTTTATTTTTACACTGCAATTTAGATTTCAGTTTAAACACACCCCACTCAAATCTAACTCTCTCTGCACATGTTATATCTGCCCCCCCCCCCCCCCCCCCTGCAGTGCACATGGTTTTGGCCATTAGCTAACCAATTTGCTGCTGCAATCAGATCTGAATTAGGCCCTAAGTGTATATGCCAAGTTGCATATAACAGAGAAGAAGCATATATACATAAAGCGATATAGGGGGTAATTCAGACCTGATCGCTAGGCAGCGAAATTTGCACTGCTGCGATCAGATAGTCGCCGCCTACAGGAGGAGTGTATTTTGGCTGTGCAAGTGTGCGAATGCATGTGTAGCAGAGCTGCACAAACTGATTTTGTGCAGTCTCTGCGCAGCCCAGGACTTACTCAGCCGCTGCGATCACATCAGCCTGTCCGGGACTGGAACTGACGTCAGGAACCCGCCCTGCAAATGCTTGGACACGCCTGCGTTTTTCCAAACACTCCCAGAAAACGGTCAATTGCCACCCACAAACGCCCTCTTCCTGTCAATCTCCTTGTGATCGCCCGTTCGTTCGGAAATTTTGCTTCATCCTGTTGCTGACCGGCAATCCCACGTTGCTGCAGTCCGTTGTGCCTGCATATTGCGGTGCATACACATGCGCAGTTCAGATCTGATCGCAGGCTGTGAGAAAACGCAGCCTAGCGATCAGGTCAGAATCGGCCCCATAATACATTATTAGGCATCATCATTACACTGGTTAACAAAATGTTTCTTACTATTTGTCACCAGAGTCAATATAGGTAAATGTAATAGTATTTTCTGTGCTGATTCCAAACGTTGTTTTAGAATGTCTCTATCATGTAATATTACGTTTATTAATAATACATACATGTTGAAGTATAAAATTTTCTGCTGTATTTGGCCTCAGGAGCATCCCTTTTAAGGGTCCAACAACAGTGAGCAAGCATACTTGAACTCCACTTGCCTTGATACCGCTTTTCCATTATGGAAATATCCTGGTGGAACAATTCGCCATGTTCATCGTTGACTGCTACAACATTTGCTGGGAAGAAATCCAGGTGGTATTCCAAGAAATGGATTTTCAAAAACATGTTACATCCCCTGACTTGTAAGATTTTAAATGATTGTCCACTATTTCTTCATAGTTGTCTGGCTTATGTTTCTCTACATAGTTCTGGAAAATGCTCTTGAAAGACACCCATGCAGCTTTTCAGCCTGATTCAACTGATCATCTTGAATCAGTTCTCATATTTCAAGTCCTACAAAGATCTCCTCTTTGGTCTTTGCATCACTGATCCTTGGGAATATTTTTATGAAGTATGTAAATCCAAGTTCACTTCAATACAATTGCTTTATCACTTGCCTGGCATGGTCGCATCAGATGCGACCATACCAGCAAGTGTCTCATCTGACCTGGTCGCACAGGAAGCGACCAGTCAGATAGAGAGTGTTTGCCACGGCAGGGAAGAGAAACTTCCCTCCGCTGCTGCACTCAGAGGGACCGGAAGGTCCCTCTGCCTCCCTGCACCGTCCCCCCAGTGTTTGCCGTGCTGCCGATCACTGTTGATCGGTCATCACGGCAGGACACCCCCACACAGCGACTTTCTCTGGTCTCTGCTGTCCCACTCACAAAGAAAACAACAGTACTTCATGAAACCAAGTTGTAGTCCAAGCAAAAGAGCAATGACTTTTAACCACTTAACGGGCATGGCCAGATCACATGCGACTGCGCCTCCCCACTGTGTCCCCCAGTTTGTGACGAGGAGATCTGTTCTACAGATGTGCATAATATAATATTTAAATATTTTATAAAATACTTTTCCAACTCTATAAAATAAATAAATGAAAATAAAAAAAATAAAAAAATCATCAGTTAAGTGGTTAAGTCGTCATATTATTCTGTACCACTCTTAACATATACTAATCTACCCAGACCAGTATAAACAATGGAATTTTACTGAAGAAAAAAAAACCTCCCTGAACACTATGGACGGGATGTAACGAAGTACGAGTTTGGCAGACGTGCGGAATGCCGCCCGAACTCAGACTTTTCTTAAAGGGGCAATTATTTACAAGGCATGGTTTAGCCTTGTAAATAATGCCCCTTTAAAAAAACCGAGTCCAGCCGGCATCCCGCACTGCCGCTGAACTCAGACTTCATTACATCCCTCCCTATAAATGAGTTATACGTATATCATAATGTATATTCTTAAAGAGGGTGCAACTTTAAAACTATGAGTGATAAAAAGATTCTGTTTTTGAAATCAGGGTAGAAACTACATATATAATACCACCTGAGGTTCCTGTGACAAAATCTTTGTTTACCTTATCATCTGTATGACTGGTGTTACAGCATAGTAAAAATACTACCACTCACAGGGCGGGATGTACTAATTGTACATCGCCGCCCTGCGCCACGATGCTGATCACATATGTACTTACATATGCGATCAGCATTGCGGAGGACAGCTCTTTCGATAAGAGCTGTATTCCGCGATGCACAGCGGCAGCCTGACTTCCGGGATTCGGCCCCAGGAGTCAGTCTGCGCATGCGCAGGGTGACGGGGGTGGCTGCAAGGCATACTTGGAGGGATCCGATCGGATCCCTCACACAGCGCCGCGGAGAGAAGCCTATAGGCTTCTACGGACTATCGCCAGCTAAAGCTGGCGAACCCCGCCGCGGCGCTGACCTTGCGGCCGGGGGATGGTACATCAGGAAAATGTGGTAAACAGGGGGTTTACCGCATTTTCCGCTTAGTACATCCCGCCCATAGTCTGTGCTGGTAGAAGCAATTTAGGGCCACAGACAGCAAGGGGTTTCCCATACAAAGATGTTGCCAAGCAATAACAAGCAAACAGATGAAGGCAGGACTACATCAGACACTAAGCAGCTTCTCCCGAGCACTCTGCTTGCCCTCCACGTAGTGCTGTCATCAATTCAATGGTGTATTTACAAGTACTGTAATTACAGTATCTTCATTTTAATTAACAGGACTACACATAGATACAGGAGAGAGAGAGAGAGCGAGAGAGAGAGAAAGAGAGAGAGAGATAGACAGACACACAGATACACAGACCGACATGGTCTTTTCTGGAACAAGTGACCATTTCAATGCTGTAACATAAAAGAAACCGTCTATGAAATTTAGCGATATTCCAAGAATTTGTTTTGAAAGCTGTTATTAATTATTAATGACATTGTTTAATCTCCGCATTTTGTAGCAATTACTTCTTCACAGAACATTTTACATTTCTTTTGAAATTGGCGATCCAGTGTGTGTGTCCTTCATATTGTCCTTTTATATTGCTTTAATCATGCGTCCTAAATGCAAAGAGTCAATTCAAGTACTGTACAGTACCACACTCACAAACAGGCGATTAAACATGTATAGACAAGGATATTGTGTTTATGGTTGCACTGAGGATTACTGGTGCAATGTTTTATTTCTCCTGCTAAGTCAAGAATCAAAGCAGATGAGATATAATTGCAATTTATTCTGCTTCATTGGCCACTATAAATGACAAGAGGATAATTTACATCAAGGGTTTAGTTCCCACCATTTGCATATCTTTAAGGAGATGAACTGTAACAATTATGGAAGTCAAGAATGTAACTTTAATATAATTGCATTGTTTTGGCTTTTATAGGCTTTATTAAATGCCACTGTAAACATAATAATAATAATAATAATAATAATAATACAATTTTAGAAAATTATTAAGATGTGAAATTTCCAACAACTTTATGTGTGAAAATTCTAATAAAAATGTGCTTTGTAAACAAAGTAAACATGTTGATGTCCCACTCGCGTTACAGCCACCCCTTCATTTATTTAAGTGATTTTATTTTGGCAAATACAATACTTTTTGGTCAAGCCTAGGGAGGCCAATCCCGGGATTCAATCTCGGTATTGGAAGCTCCAATCCCGGTGATTTCGGGATCAGGCGTCCCTTTGATTTTGTAATTCCGGGCAGCGTTGAGCATCCCCAGGAGGCTCAGACGCTGCCCAGCTCCCTGCGCAGCCAGCCGTCACCTGCAGGAAGTGTCCCACCCTCCCTCCAATGTTGGATGGTAAGTTATAGGAGTGGGGCGGGGCAGCCCTCACAGAAAATAATCCAATCCCGGGTATTTCAGGATTTACCATTTTTCAATCCCAGTACCCGAGATTGAAAAAATGGCCCAGGATTGGCCACCCTAGTCATGCCTCATTTATGTGACAGATATTGATATAAATTAAATAAATGGATGTCAGGACTGTAACTCTTGTTCAGACTATTGCTAGAGCTGCTTAGATCAGGGAATAGATAACAGTTTATGATTAGGGTCATAAATGTCTAAGCATACTAACTCATGTTATGAATATGTCCATTGAGATATGACATGTTAATCTGCTCCCCAAGTTCCTTGATGCTCTCTAACTAATATTCAGTTCATACTTGCCTATTATTCTGGAATGTCCAAATGATTCCCAGAATATTGACAGACTACCTGGATTCCTGGTAAATCAGGCTTACCTCCTGGAATCTTGCTGTGCGTCCCAAACTGTCAGCATGTGTATACATGCGTGTGATGTCGGGAAACATGAGGGGCTACTACAGGTGCACAAGCCAGTACATTTATAAATCAGGAGACAGCATGTATTACATACAGGTAGGTCATTTTTGTAATGTAGCTTTGTGGTTTGCACTATATATTCAATCTCACAACAAGCGAGTTGGCCCCCGCCCTTCTGGAGAAATGATAAAGCAGTGATAAAGAAGTGATAAGTGGAAGGTGATAACGCACCAGCCAATCAGCTCCTAACTGTCACCTTCTACTTATCACTGCTTTATCACTTCTCCAGGCTTAATACATCTGCCCCATACAGTAATTATTTATAAAGCAGTACTGCAGTAAATTCACTGTTGACCTGCTCATTTATCTCCACAGTTGCCAAAACGTTTACAGTAAAATACAAATATTTTTTTAATATAATCAAAACAATTAGCGATATGTAAACGGTTTCCTAGACACACCCCATGGGCGGAGTAGGATATGTCCCCTTTTGCTGTGTGCATTGCTAAAGGGGGGTACTCACTAGTGATGAGCACCGGAAATTTTTCGGGTTTTGTGTTTTGGTTTTGGGTTCGGTTCCGCGGCCGTGTTTTGGGTTCGAACGCGTTTTGGCAAAACCTCACCGAATTTTTTTTGTCGGATTCGGGTGTGTTTTGGATTCGGGTGTTTTTTTCAAAAAACCCTAAAAAACAGCTTAAATCATAGAATTTGGGGGTCATTTTGATCCCAAAAGTATTATTAACCTCAATAACCATAATTTCCACTCATTTTCAGTCTATTCTGAACACCTCACACCTCACAATATTATTTTTAGTCCTAAAATTTGCACCGAGGTCGCTGGATGACTAAGCTCAGCGACCCAAGTGGCCGACACAAACACCTGGCCCATCTAGGAGTGGCACTGCAGTGTCAAGCAGGATGGCCCTTCCAAAAAACACCCCCCAAACAGCACATGACGCAAAGAAGAAAAAAAAGAGGCGCAATGAGGTAGCTGTGTGAGTAAGCTAAGCGACCCTAGTGGCCGACACAAACACCTGGCCCATCTAGGAGTGGCACTGCAGTGTCACGCAGGATGGCCCTTCCAAAAAACACCCCCCAAACAGCACATGACGCAAAGAAAAAAAGAGGCGCAATGAGGTAGCTGTGTGACTAAGATAAGCGCCCCAAGTGGCCGACACAAACACCTGGCCCATCTAGGAGTGGCACTGCAGTGTCACGCAGGATGGCCCTTCCAAAAACTACTCCCCAAACAGCACATGACGCAAAGAAAAATGAAAGAAAAAAGAGGTGCAAGATGGAATTGTCCTTGGGCCCTCCCACCCACCCTTATGTTGTATAAACAGGACATGCACACTTTAACCAACCCATCATTTCAGTGACAGGGTCTGCCACACGACTGTGACTGAAATGACGGGTTGGTTTGGACCCCCACCAAAAAAGAAGCAATTAATCTCTCCTTGCACAAACTGGCTCTACAGAGGCAAGATGTCCACCTCATCATCATCCTCCGATATATCACCGTGTACATCCCCCTCCTCACAGATTATCAATTCGTCCCCACTGGAATCCACCATCTCAGATCCCTGTGTACTTTGTGGAGGCAATTGCTGCTGGTGAATGTCTCCACGGAGGAATTGATTATAATTCATTTTAATGAACATCATCTTCTTCACATTTTCTGGATGTAACCTCGTACGCCGATTGCTGACAAGGTGAGCGGCGGCACTAAACACTCTTTCGGAGTACACACTTGTGGGAGGGCAACTTAGGTAGAATAAAGCCAGTTTGTGCAAGGGCCTCCAAATTGCCTCTTTTTCCTGCCAGTATAAGTACGGACTGTCTGACGTGCCTACTTGGATGCGGTCACTCATATAATCCTCCACCATTCTTTCAATGGGGAGAGAATCATATGCAGTGACAGTAGACGACATGTCCGTAATCGTTGTCAGGTCCTTCAGTCCGGACCAGATGTCAGCATCAGCAGTCGCTCCAGACTGCCCTGCATCACCGCCAGCGGGTGGGCTCGGAATTCTGAGCCTTTTCCTCGCACCCCCAGTTGCGGGAGAATGTGAAGGAGGAGATGTTGACAGGTCGCTTTCCGCTTGACTTGACAATTTTCTCACCAGCAGTTCTTTGAACCCCAGCAGACTTGTGTCTGCCGGAAAGAGAGATCCAAGGTAGGTTTTAAATCTAGGATCGAGCACGGTGGCCAAAATGTAGTGCTCTGATTTCAACAGATTGACCACCCGTGAATCCTTGTTAAGCGAATTAAGGGCTCCATCCACAAGTCCCACATGCCTAGCGGAATCGCTCTGTGTTAGCTCCTCCTTCAATGTCTCCAGCTTCTTCTGCAAAAGCCTGATGAGGGGAATGACCTGACTCAGGCTGGCAGTGTCTGAACTGACTTCACGTGTGGCAAGTTCAAAAGGTTGCAGAACCTTGCACAACGTTGAAATCATTCTCCACTGCGCTTGAGACAGGTGCATTCCACCTCCTATATCGTGCTCAGTTGTATAGGCTTGAATGGCCTTTTGCTGCTCCTCCAACCTCTGAAGCATATAGAGGGTTGAATTCCACCTCGTTACCACTTCTTGCTTCAGATGATGGCAGGGCAGGTTCAGGCGTTTTTGGTGGTGCTCCAGTCTTCTGTACGTGGTGCCTGTACGCCGAAAGTGTGCCGCAATTCTTCTGGCCACCGACAGCATCTCTTGCACGCCCCTCTCGTTTTTTAAATAATTCTGCACCACCAAATTCAAGGTATGTGCAAAACATGGGACGTGCTGGAATTTGCCCAGATTTAATGCACACACAATATTGCTGGCGTTGTCCGATGCCACAAATCCACAGGAGAGTCCAATTGGGGTAAGCCATTCTGCGATGATCTTCCTCAGTTGCCGTAAGAGGTTTTCAGCTGTGTGCGTATTCTGGAAAGCGGTGATACAAAGCGTAGCCTGCCTAGGAAAGAGTTGGCGTTTGCGAGATGCTGCTACTGGTGCCGCCGCTGCTGTTCTTGTGGCGGGAGTCAATACATCTACCCAGTGGGCTGTCACAGTTATATAGTCCTGAGTCTGCCCTGCTCCACTTGTCCACATGTCCGTGGTTAAGTGGACATTGGGTACAACTGCATTTTTTAGGACACTGGTGAGTCTTTTTCTGAGGTCTGTGTACATTTTCGGTATCGCCTGCCTAGAGAAATGGAACCTAGATGGTATTTGGTACCGGGGACACAGTACCTCCAACAAGTCTCTAGTTGGCTCTGCAGTAATGATGGATACCGGAACCACGTTTCTCACCGCCCAGGATGCCAAGGCCTCAGTTATCCGCTTTGCAGCAGGATGACTGCTGTGATATTTCATCTTCCTCGCAAAGGACTGTTGGACAGTCAATTGCTTGGTGGAAGTAGTAAAAGTGGTCTTACGACTTCCCCTCTGGGATGACGATCGACTCCCAGCAGCAACAACAGCAGCGCCAGCAGCAGTAGGCGTTACACGCAAGGATGCATCGGAGGAATCCCAGGCAGGAGAGGACTCGTCAGAATTGCCAGTGACATGGCCTGCAGGACTATTGGCATTCCTGGGGAAGGAGGAAATTGACACTGAGGGAGTTGGTGGGGTGGTTTGCGTGAGCTTGGTTACAAGAGGAAGGGATTTACTGGTCAGTGGACTGCTTCCGCTGTCGCCCAAAGTTTTTGAACTTGTCACTGACTTATGATGAATGCGCTGCAGGTGACGTATAAGGGAGGATGTTCCGAGGTGGTTAACGTCCTTACCCCTACTTATTACAGCTTGACAAAGGCAACACACGGCTTGACAAATGTTGTCCGCATTTCTGTTGAAATACTTCCACACTGAAGAGCTGATTTTTTTGGTATTTTCACCAGGCATGTCAATGGCCATATTCCTCCCACGGACAACAGGTGTCTCCCCGGGTGCCTGACTTAAATAAACCACCTCACCATCAGAATCCTCCTGGTCAATTTCCTCCCCAGCGCCAGCAACACCCATATCCTCCTCATCCTGGTGTACTTCAACACTGACATCTTCAATCTGACTATCAGGAACTGGACTGCGGGTGCTCCTTCCAGCACTTGCAGGGGGCGTGCAAATGGTGGAAGGCGCATGCTCTTCACGTCCAGTGTTGAGAAGGTCAGGCATCGCAACCGACACAATTGGACTCTCCTTGTGGATTTGTGATTTCGAAGAACGCACAGTTCTTTGCTGTGCTTTTGCCAGCTTAAGTCTTTTCATTTTTCTAGCGAGAGGCTGAGTGCTTCCATCCTCATGTGAAGCTGAACCACTAGCCATGAACATAGGCAAGGGCCTCAGCCGTTCCTTGCCACTCCGTGTGGTAAATGGCATATTGGCAAGTTTACCCTTCTCCTCCGACGATTTTATTTTAGATTTTTGAGTCCTTTTTTTACTGATATTTGGTGTTTTGGATTTTACATGCTCTGTACTATGACATTGGGCATCGGCCTTGGCAGACGACGTTGATGGCATTTCATCGTCTCGGCCATGACTAGTGGCAGCAGCTTCAGCACGAGGTGGAAGTGGATCTTGATCTTTCCCTATTTTTGGAACCTCAACATTTTTGTTCTCCATATTTTAATAGGCACAACTAAAAGGCACCTCAGGTAAACAATGGAGATGGATGGATACTAGTATACTTATGGATGACGAGCGACTGCCGACACAGAGGTTGCTACAGCCGTGGACTACCGTACTGCGTCTGCTAGTATAGACTGGATGATAATGATATAAAAAATATATATATATATCACTACTGCAGGACAGGTATATATTGTATAATGTCGGACCTGCTGGACACTGTCAGCACTGCAGACTCCTAAACTACTAGTATGAAGAAGATAGAAAAAAAAAAACCACCACAGGTAGGTATACAATTATGGACGAGCGACTGCCAGTGCCGACACAGAGGTAGCTACAGCCGTGGACTACCGTACTGCGTCTGCTAGTATAGACTGGATGATAATGATATAAAATATATATATATATACCACTACTGCAGGACAGGTATATATTGTATAATGACGGACCTGCTGGACACTGTCAGCACTGCAGACTCCTAAACTACTAGTATGAAGAAGATAGAAAAAAAAAAAACCACCACAGGTAGGTATACAATTATGGACGAGCGACTGCCGACACAGAGGTAGCTACAGCCGTGGACTACCGTACTGCGTCTGCTAGTATAGACTGGATGATAATGATATAAAAAATATATATATATATCACTACTGCAGGACAGGTATATATTGTATAATGACGGACCTGCTGGACACTGTCAGCACTGCAGACTCCTAAACTACTAGTATGAAGAAGATAGAAAAAAAAAAACCACCACAGGTAGGTATGCAATTATGTACGAGCGACTGCCGACACAGAGGTAGCTACAGCCGTGGACTACCGTACTGCGTCTGCTAGTATAGACTGGATGATAATGATATAAAAAAAATATATATATCACTACTGCAGGACAGGTATATATTATATAATGACGGACCTGCTGGACACTGTCAGCACTGCAGACTCCTAAACTACTAGTATGAAGAAGATAGAAAAAAAAAAACCCACCACAGGTAGGTATACAATTATGGACGAGCGACTGCCGACACAGAGGTAGCTACAGCCGTGGACTACCGTACTGCGTCTGCTAGTATAGACTGGATGATAATGATATAAAAAATATATATATATCACTACTGCAGGACAGGTATATATTATATAATGACGGACCTGCTGGACACTGTCAGCACTGCAGACTCCTAAACTACTAGTATGAAGAAGATAGAAATATAATGAATGACGGACCTGCTGGACACTGTCAGCAGAATGCGTTTATAGAATAAAAAAAAAAACACCACACGAGTGTTTAACTTTTTCAGGCAGACAATATACTGGTGGTCACTGCTGGTCAGTCACACTGGCACCCTGGCAGCAAAAGTGTGCACTGTACTTAAAATATGTACTCCTGCTATAACTGCTCCCCAGTCTCCCCCACAATTAAGCTGTGTGAGCAGTGAGCACTCAGCACAGTCAGATATACATAGATGATATTATCATGCAGCACACTGAGGCTGAGCACAGATATGGTATGTGACTGTGTATCGGTTTTTTTCAGGCAGAGAACGGATTATATTAAATAATAAATAAAACTGGTGGTCACTAGTATAACTATCAGCAAAACTCTGCACTCTCTGAGTACTCCTAATGCTCCAGTAAATCAAGTGTCTCACTCTCTATCTAAACGGAGAGGACGCCAGCCACGTCCTCTCCCTATCAATCTCAATGCACGTGTGAAAATGGCGGCGACGCGCGGCTCCTTATATAGAATCCGAGTCTCGCGATAGAATACGAGCCTCGCGAGAATCCGACAGCGGGATGATGACGTTCGGGCGCGCTCGGGTTAGCCGAGCAAGGCGGGAAGATCCGAGTCTGCCTCGGACCCGTGTAAAAAGCGTGAAGTTCGGGGGGGTTCGGTTTCCGAGAAACCGAACCCGCTCATCACTAGTACTCACGGAGCGATATTCTAAGCAATCTGACTAGATTGCTTAGAATTTCAGCATTATCGCTCCGTGTGTACCCCCTACAGCGATAGCGATGCGCAGCCCCGCACATCGCTATCGCTGCTGCTAGATTGGCCTGCATGCAGTCCAATCTAGGGGGTCGCTCACTACACCCGCTGGGTGAAGTGAGCGCCCGTCTCCCCGTCTCCCCCCGCACGCTCAGCACAGATCACGCTGTGCTGAGCGGCGGGAGAGATGTGTGCTGAGCGGTTCGCTCAGCACACATCTCTCCCGCATCAGCCCGTCTATATGGGCCTTAAGAGTTACTTACGCAATCTGAAATCAACTTTCAAAATTAGGCAAATCCTCTATGACTTACCCAAGGCTCTCTAAAGGCTCCAGTGAGGCTGCCAAAATGTTTACAGTAAAATACAAATATTTTTTTAATATAATCAAAACAATTAGTGACATGTAAACAGTTTCCTAGTCACACCCCATGGGCGGAGTAGGATATGTCCCCTTTTGCTGTGTGCATTGCTTACGCAATCTGAAATCAACTTTCAAAATTAGGCAAATACTGTATGACTTATCCAAGGCTCTCTAAAGGCTCCAGTGAGGCTGCTTCTTGAACCCCTCCACTGGCTACCTACATAGCCGTAAGAAAAGACTGTGCGGTTTGCAGAGAAGATGCGAGACCACACTGGCTAACAGAAATCTACTTCCCCCCACACTCAATTGGAAGACAAGGAGTGTGGGGCCCCTGACCAAATCCATCCCCACCATTACTACAACCACATTATACAGTATATATTATTAAAAAGTTCTGACATGACATAAACCTAGAATTTAAATATGATTACACATATAGAGGTTTATATACTGTACACAATGCTAAATGAACAAAAGAGCTGTACTTAGTGCCTCTCCATTTGTGCATTTCCTGGAAAAGCTTAAGGTAAGATTAAATACCAACAAGCCATTACATTTCCTCTCTTCATGATAACTAAAGGAAAAAAAAATTGATCTCGAAAAGTACGTTTTTTTCCAACGTAAGCTTAATGCCAGGTTCATACTGTGCGCTTTTTCTAGTTAAAAAAAAAGAAAGATCTATTTAATGTGCAGAATACTTGACATCTCTATTAAGGAAAATAATGCATTTTCTAAATCAACTGCTGCTTTTAAAAACAGTAATCTAAGTTCGGTCATTATTAAGAGTTACTCACAACCTCTATTTTCTAGCTGAGATAATTCCAAGCAAAGTCCATGTGTATATATGAGAGATAACACTGGGTTATTTAGTAGGCAGGAGGGACATTCTTTAGGTAATCTATGGTCTGTTTGGAAGCATTATGCAAGTACATCACGTAGCAGTTCTATTAAGTAGGCCTACAAAAGTGTAAGGGAAAAAAAATCCGCTCTTTCTGATATTATTATATTTAACAAGCTTAGCTTCAACTATTTTACCTGAGGTCACTTGTTCTCGGAAAATTGTGATTTATCCAGAAACAAGTTGTAAATTAATGGTTATAAACCAAGTCTACTAGCGATGGATAGCAATAGACAGTACAATATAATTCCATAAAGAATTATCTTTTGTCTTCTAGCTTTAGCTTATACATTTTCAATTCCTTAATTATTCCTTTGTGTATAGCAAATATAACCTTATTTTTAAATAACAAGATGTAGTTTTGTTTCGACAGTTTTATGAACAAGGAAATTTAAGTAAAAAGTACTCCTCAGCTTTTAATGTCGTACATGCCTTGTATTGTAAAGGGTGATAATGGTCTACTACAGCACAGGTTCTCAAACTCGGTCCTCAGGACCCCACACGGTGCATGTTTTGGAGGTCTCCTCACAGAATCACAAGTGACATAATTAGCTCCACCTGTGGACCTTTTAAAATGTGTCAGTGAGTAATTAATACACCTGTGCACCTGCTGGGTTACCTGCAAAACATGCACTGTGTGGGGTCCTGAGGACCGAGTTTGAGAACCACTGTACTACAGTATGGATCCTGATAGTACAGCAACATCCGCTACTGCATTCTAAAGTTATAATGTGCAAAATGTGTACAGTATATACTGTATATTGTGGCAGTATGAAGGTAGATTGCATTAATGAGCAGGTGATATTGGGGGTAATTCAGACCTGATCGCTCGCTAGCGTTTTTTGCAGCGCTGCGATCAGGTCAGAACTGCGCATGCGTATGCACCGCAATGTGCAGGCGCGTCGCACAGGTACACAGCTGTTTGTTGCTCTGCAATGGTTTTTTGCGAAGAATCCATTCGCATGGGCAAATCGCAAGGTGATTGACAGGAAGAAGGCGTTTATGGGTGTCAACTGACCGTTTTCTGGGAGTGGTTGGAAAAACGCAGGTGTTCCCAAACATTTGCAGGGCGGGTGTCTGACGTCAATTCCGGTACCGGGCAAGCTGAAGCGATTGCAGCAGCTGAGTAAGTCCTGGGCTACTCAGAAACTGCACAAAATGTTTTTGTACCGCTCGGTTGCAGATGCGATCGCACACTTGCACAGCTAAAATACACTCCCCTGTAGTCGGCGACTATGTGAACACAGGACTGCAAAAAACAGCTAGCGTGCAATCAGGTCTGAATTACCCACATTGTGTGTGGCTAGAGGGATCTGCCCACACAGAGAATAAAAAGGGTGTGTGAACACACCTAGGGGTTGCCCTGAGGAGACAGAACCCAGTTGGGGTTCTGGCAGACAGACAGTCCAGGTGGCACTGCAGTCAGAGACTTGGAAGGCACTGGAGGCTAGGAATCCAAGTTCTTACTTGGAGGATTCAGGGAAAACCAGAAAAATCTGACAGTGCATTTGGGAAGCTGTGGCTCCAGCCAAGACAGGCCAGTGTGTCTGAGTGTGAGAAGACCAGCAGGTGCCTTACTGAACCTGTGAGAGACAGGACTGAGACTTCTGTGAGAGACTTTGCAGACCAGCTGCCCAAGTATTTATTTAGTTATTTATACAGCGCACACATATTCTGCAGGGCTTTACAGAGAAAATACTTGCCCATTCACATCAGTCTCTGCCCCAGTGAAGCTTACAATCTATATTTCCTACCACATGTACACGCACACGCATTTATGCTAAGAAAATTTCCCTTATCTTGCACTATAGGGCCCCATACACTACAGCGACATGTCTGAGGCTAAAGTCGGATGCAATTTCCCTTGAACCGCCCGGCAGCTTCCCGGGGCGGCAGGATCACATACGATACATCATATGCGGTCCTAGGGGCTTCGATCCGATGCTCACGGGACCGCGCATCGGATCAGATGTAAAACACATCCGATTTGCTACTTTTGATCCAATTTATCGGCCCGAAAGGTCGACATTGGATGAAATTGGGCATTATCGTTCTAGTGTATGGGGACCTGAACACAAAATAGCCGTACCTCTGGCAAGATCCTCTGTTAGCAGAATCCTAAACAAATAACACTCTAAATAAACCATCTAGAAGGCTTTAAAACAATAAATGATACCTTTTTAATACAGATCAATGTCAATTTAATAGATCTATTAATATGTCCAAACATTTGTGAACCCAAATCTCTTTTACTTGTCTTTGTTCTTTCTTCTTGAGCCACCAGAGTATATTGAGTACAGTATGTTGAGTTGAAGGTCCAGCGTGGTCTGAAATTATACCCACTAACTAAAAGTCACCCAAAAGAAAGGACAATGGTCACTTATTAGTAGAAATCAGAATGTTTTTTATTCTTGATAAAATAGTTGTGGATTGTATAAAAAAACTTTTGAATTGCTTAATAAAAAGGTATCATAGTAACGCCACTTTGGAAGAGAGGGAATTCTATCCTACAAGCACCCTTCCCGGTGTGAGCTTAATGACAGAGACTTCAACCGTGGTAGTTCGATACGGCACCAGAAGCCATGCATTTTGGCCCTTAAAGGGGACTTCTACTGGGGTATTTATCAAAATCTCAAACACATTGTAAATAAGAACAGTTTCCCATGGACTGAATACCAAATCTGCCTTCCAGCTACAATGATCTAGAAAGAACAAACAACACTAAGAGAGATTTGGGTTCACAATTGTTTTATCAATGCACATATTACATACTTGCCTAACCTCCCGGAAGCTGTGGGAGACCCCGATTTTTAGAGTAGTCCCCGTCAGCCCTGGAATATTGGCTTTCCCGCATCACACCTGCATCTTAACGGCTGACCAATGTAGGGCTAACCTTTCCTTAAATTGTCTTGAAGTGCACCACAAATCTGCTAGTGCAGGTTAGTACATATCGGATGAGAAATCATTTCCCGAAATTTGGATGTAAAAAGGATTTCCTTCTGTCTGAGAATATACAGGTGGCACAGTTAATGAAACGGTACACCCTGGTTTCTTTATCCTGGACTCTCTAGGGGTTTTTTTCTGGAAATAGTCTGAGGGGGGCACACCATGCAGAAAGAAATCAGTTGTTCTTTTTCAGCCTCAAAAGCTGAGAGTACAATTGTTCAGCAGAATCCCTTCTCCCAGAAGTTAAGAGATTCTCTTTAAATAATATGCTTTCAGCTTCAATGTCAGAAAATGATAATGTGTCACCTAATGGTAGGTTAACATTTAAAAAGCCATCATTATCTGTTGTAGCAGTAGATACAGACATTTCTGGCAGCTAAGTAGACAAGTGAAAAGAGCATACACCCTGGGCAATAATGAACTTCTTAGAAAAAAAAATAAGAGGTGCCTTGGTTGCAGAAATCATGAAGCAGGAATGATTCCTAAAAAATACAAAAAAATCTGGCACTCTAAATAATTAAGGCATTATGCCCAGGTACCTACCTTAAAGTAAAGCTGATAGAGACACAACAGTAGGTGGTACACAGGGACTGTTCATATAGGATATGGACATATAGGAACAAGCATATAGGATCAAGAAAAATAAGGTATCAATCCAATGTTTCGGTTTTAACAACCTTCTTCAGGAATACAAACGTATAAATGCCCAATTCCAACCGTATATACCATACCCTCCACCATGTCCAAAGTGAACTCAAACAAATTAGCTACATGCTGTGGGGGTTGCGGCTCCCTCAGGGTTATTTCAAGAAAGGAACGGTTCCCCGTATGCAGCTTCCAAGCAGGTCTCCTCCTAGCCTCTTGGCTCACAATTACCCAATTTCTTTGTATACTATCAGTCAGTTTAATTGGCCCAAATTATGGAATGGACACACCCCTCCCTCTGCAAACAATAGATTACCATAGAAAGAAATTCTGTCCCCTGTACGTTAGAGGTTCTTGCTTGGACTCCCATGCTATTATGCCCTACTCATCGCACAATTTCCCTCAAGGCTCCCAGACAATGTCTGCTGGTTGCTTAGTAGTGCAGATACTGTATATGTCTTTTTCCCCTTCTGGAAGAGGAACTACTTCTACTTGATAGACACTTCTGTCTGTATACGCAGTTGTCACATTATCTTTTAAACTCACTAACTAGTAACAACTCACTAACCAGGGTTTTGACATTGTTCGAGTCACTCTGTATTATTGCTCTGCAGACTGCAGTACCTTCCCCATGTTATTTCCTAGATCTATAGGCTTATTATAGAGGATCTATAGCCCACCCCTCCCAATATAAAAATAATGGGAATAGAACTTGCACAAACTCTATCCTTCCCACGCATCCATAAAAAGTACAACTCTCTAGGAGACCGAATACAAGGTTCTGACTCAGTGGTACAGGTGCCCCAATTTCCTCAGCAATATGTTCCCTGGTACTCCTGAGGCCTGCTGCTGGTATTGTGGGTTAGCCCTGGTAACCCCTAGTATATCTGGTGGGACTGCCTGGAAATCCAACTATTTTAGCAGAAAGCTATTGCTGTGTCCAGTCTTGAGGGACAGATATCACTATCACTAGTTACCTAATTTCTATATGTAAGAATTTTGATTTTAATAATGTGGCAAAGGCTGTGATTCCTGTCAAGTGTTAATCCCCATCTCCTCCCTCTCTTAAGGAATGATTTTGTAGACTTGACTTTTATATGTCCATGGAGGACATCACTTGGCCATGCTACAGAATTTACTGCCACCTGGTTCAAATGGCTGGAGATCAAAGAGTCTGCTTGCCACTAGAATAGTATACACTCTTCTGCCTGATCTCCGTGTGTAACCCGTTCCAATTCCTGGGTCAGACCATGTCATCCTGAAAGCACATGGAGCCCCTACCCTCCTTTTTCCCTTACTTTCTCCTCATTTGCCCCACATTATGCTTAGTTGTTTAAGCACGGTTGATCATCTTTGTTTACTGTAAACAATCGGACAGGTTGTTTATGATGTTTGCCTTTCTGAGATATTTATGTTGTCCTGTATTACTTGTCTTTCAATAAAGCAAGTATGCCCCTTATACATGTTACACCACACTATAGTGTCCGTTATTCCCATTACCCCACACAGCAGTATGGTTATTCACATTACACCGCAAGTGCCCCTTATACACATTACACCACACAGTAATGCCCCTTATACACATTACACCACACAGTAGTGCCCCTTACCCACATTACGCCACACATAGTACCCATTTATAAACATTATGTCACACACTACAGTCCCTTATTCACATTACGCTACACATTAGGATCATTGGTAAGTGCAAAAATAGTTCTCCTTCACAACACAGTTGGATAGGGGATCCTTGTGTTCAGTATACAGTTACAAGAATGTGTAAACATATATAGTAAATATCCTTTGAGTCAATTTCTTGTGTATGATAGACATCAGATAAAATTATACAACAAAAAATTCTCCCCCCTCGGTCTCTCCTTTCCCTTTTTACTTATTATGTTCCTCTGCTTCAACAAACTTCCAACTTCTTCCTATATTTATCTTCTTGTTGCTCTTGATCTTCTTCTGTTCTGGGGTGGGCTCATGTCTCCAGGCGTGTTAGGCAGCGTTCTTCTTTTCAGCTCCAAGTCCTTCAGCTCCTGCTCCTCATCCTTTACATCTCATCCCCTGCTGAGTGTCACTAGTAGTGCAGCCGCTGCTGCATACAGGAGAAAGGCCGCCGGGGACAACCAGGCTAGTGGCTATTCCACCTGCTGCAGGCATAACTCGCTGCCCGCTGCAACGTATATTAGTATATACTAATGTGCATGCAGCGGGAGCTAGGCAATTACAGATCGTGGTGGGCGGTTCTACCGCCTGGCTGCAGGTGGCACTGCCATGTGGCGCACCCTCTGCCTGGCAAGTGCCATCCTTGCCAAGGGGTAGATATGCCCCTGACTTTGCTGCAGCTTTTGGTACTACTGTATGCATACAGATAAAGTGTAAAATATTCCAGTCCTACTTCCGTACATCTCCTGGCTTCATGTTTATATTCTGTGTCCTGCAATCTTCTGAAATACTTATGAGAAGCTACTTACAGTACCATGCGATACCTATCAATGTATCGTCTATACAAATATGATAATTGGGTAATTGTGTACCAGTCAATGCTGAACACCAATATATATTTTTTTTTTAGCTCATATCTGTATTTTATTGTATTCATTGTTATAATTCATTGTGCAGATAGTATTATTTATACCTTCAAGCCAGTTCAGCATCCTTTTGCTTACTATTATGAACTGTGTTACTGTATTCAAATGCATTTCTCTTACGTCCTAGAGGATACTGGGGTCCACATTAGTACCATGGGGTATAGACAGGTCCACTAGGAGCCATAGGCACTTTAAAAAATCAATAGTGTGGGCTGGCTCCTCCCTCTATGCCCCTCCTACCAGAGTTAGTTTAGAAAATGTGCCCGAAGTAGCCGGTCATGCTTTGGAGAGCTCCTGAAGAGTTTTCTACATTTATTTTCAAAGTTTGTTATTTTCAGACAGGGCTGTTTAGGCAACACCCTGACTGCTTCGTGGGACATAGGGGAGAGAACGGCCCAACTTCCTTAGAGTTAATGGTCCTGTTTCTCTGCTGACAGGACACTGAGCTTCTGAGGGAGTCATTCGCAAACCACACCATGGTGCAGAGTACCCTCCCGCAGCACGCCGCCACCCCCCAACAGAGCCTGAAGAGTGATGAGTACGGCGCCGGTGTCCCAGTTAGCGGGTCGCCGGCGGACATGGTGGCATTAGGGTAGAAGCGCAGCTCTGATACAGACTGCACTCCGGAGAGGCTCACAGGAGACGCTGCTGCGGGGCACGCTGTGAGGGGCGCGCTGAGCCTCCTATTATACCCACACTGGCGCACATCCTAACAGGGGTTCAGTCTCCTAGTTAGGCACACTTTTTACCTCAGGGCCAGTATAAAAATGCGGGAAGCCGCGAGTCATCACAGGGGGTGGGGCTTCACTCAGAGCGGATCACACAGCTCTCCAGTGCCATTTTCCTCTGCAGCTTGATCAGACAGCACTCACAGGGACTCCAGTCTCCTCAGCGGTACCAGGGGGTCTTAGTGCAGGGGGGGAGCAGCGTTGGTACTGTAAGCACTACTCAGGTGCTTTATTCTTGCGACCTAGCTTAGTTTTACTGTTGCTATAGGGGCACTGTGTGGCTGGCTCTGGCTTCTGTGTCTCTCTGAGGACCCTGCCTACATATATTGTGCTTTCATCCAGTGTGTGTGTGTGTGTGTGTGTGTGTGTGTGTGTGTGTGTGTCCATCCAATCATGTCCAGGGACTGTGTGTCTTGTACAGCAGAATGTCTATCATCCCCTGGGGACTCACTACCCTGTACTCAGGAAAGTGCTCACTCCCAGTCCAGTGGGGCTTCCATTAAAGGTATGATTTATACTATTTCTACAAAACTGTCTCATAATGAGAAGGAGACACAGTTCTTACGGCAATCTATGGATGACCTGATGAATAGGGATGTACAAAAAGAGGTAGCGACTGGGCACTGGGATATAATCAGTTATTGATATTATTGAGATTATTGAAAAAACCAAAGGCGGACAATTGAACTAAGGAAAAGAGAGATACCATCTTCCAGTAATAGTCCTTATTTGGTGGTGCGCCCAGAGCCAGGGAGTACAAGTACTAGCAGTGGGAGAAAAAGAAAGCTCTTGTGTGGGCGCACTCTTAGGAAAAGGAGAAAAAGAAGAAAATTCTTAAATTGTAAAAGATTATGTTAAAACATGAGTTTATTAATTAATTAATTAAGAACAATTATCCTTCTACGATCCTAAAGAAAAATGCACAAAAAGTGCAAAAGAGTTTTTTTTAAAAATTATGTTAAAATGTTCTGGTCTGTAAATCATGAAGGAAAGATTTAGAAAGGTTGCAGACACTAAATAGTCTGACACCCGTTTCTCCTGACCAGTACAGATAATATGTATTAATGGGACCCACGGAGGAGGTCGGTGTACATATTTTGTCATAGAAAGACTGATTACATTGGGTCAATACTATACAATTTGTTAGTTACCCGTGAAATCATATGGCATAAATTCAGATTGGATGTCTAGCTGTGCTCATGAAAATTAGGTCCTCATGAAGAAGGATATAGAGAAGAAAAAGGCTGAAAAGAGTATGAATAGTGGTGATACTGCTGTTGGTGGCCACCCTTCAGAGGAAGGGGAATAGTTCCTGTCCTACAACACCGGGTATTCCCAGGGAGTCTCCTCTCGTGGTACTGACCCAGCCCAGCGCTGTTTAGCTTCCAAGATCGGACGAGATCGGGCACAAGCAGCGTGGTATGATAGTAGGAGGGATATCTACCAATGAGAGTGCACCTATATATGAAAGTATAGAATGATAGAAATATAGAACAAGTAGTACGTGGATCTGCTTTCCACGTTAGGCAGAGTAGAATGACTGTCACACCGTGGCGCCGTGTACCCTGGATCGGGGATGAGAGTCCACTAGACAATAGTCAGTTAGGAAAACGAAAGGAAAAGTATAGAGATAAAGTTAAATGACCATACAATATTTGGGGAACAAATATCCAATCTTTGCATGCAGTCAATTTAAATATGTGACAAAAAAAAGATAACCCATGCATAATTGAAAATAAAGATGGGTGCATCTGTTACTGTGTAAAGCTGATATAAATAAAATTCAGGGAGTAGGTGATCACAGATAGCTGAATAAGCACTTATAATAAGGTATATTGCTTAAAGCCGATATGATCCTGTAGTATCAAGGGATAAGGATCACCCTCTAGTCACCCAGACAAATGAACTGGGTTAAATACAAGGAGCTTGTGTTGAAATAGGAACCTATATACACATCAAGTCAAAATACAATGTTGGCAAAAAAGCCAAAGTACTCAAAAAATCAGATGCAGCAGGTAGATGATAACCAGAGAAGCCTCCATACGCAGGTCCCGCTGTGGAGTCCGTAGAAAACGCGTTTCGCCTGCGGGCTTGTTCACTTTCGAGATCCCGGAAGTGAACAAGCCCGCGGGCGAAACGCGTTTTCTACGGACTCCACAGCGGGACCTGCGTATGGAGGCTTCTCTGGTTATCATCTACCTGCTGCATCTGATTTTTTGAGTACTTTGGCTTTTTTGCCAACATTAATAATCATTGTATTTTGACTTGATGTGTATATAGGTTCCTATTTCAACACAAGCTATCATTGTGGTAAATCTCTATTATAGGCACCCACTGTTGATGCATGATTGATATATTTCTTAGGAGGTATTTATATACACACATAAATAATGACTCCTTGTATTTAACCCAGTTCATTTGTCTGGGTGACTAGAGGGTGATCCTTATCCCTTGATACTACAGGATCATATCGGCTTTAAGCAATATACCTTATTATAAGTGCGTATTCAGCTATCTGTGATCACCTACTCCCTGAATTTTATTTATATCAGCTTTACACAGTATTTCTTATCAGATGCACCCATCTTTATTTTCAATTATGCATGGGTTATCTTTTTTTGTCATATATTTAAATTGACTGCATGCAAAGATTGTATAGTCAGCTTGTCTCTTGTTTTTGAAACTCATTTTGATTTTTTTCCCCGTCATTGGATATTTGTTCCCCAAATATTGTATGGTCATTTAACTTTATCTCTATACTTTTCCTTTCGTTTTCCTAACTGACTATTGTCTAGTGGACTCTCATCCCCGATCCAGGGTACACGGCGCCACGGTGTGACAGTCATTCTACTCTGCCTAACGTGGAAAGCAGATCCACGTACTACTTGTTCTATATTTCTATCATTCTATACTTTCATATATAGGTGCACTCTCATTGGTAGATATCCCTCCTACTATCATACCACGCTGCTTGTGCCCGATCTCGTCCGATCTTGGAAGCTAAACAGCGCTGGGCTGGGTCAGTACCACGAGAGGAGACTCCCTGGGAATACCCGGTGTTGTAGGACAGGAACTATTCCCCTTCCTCTGAAGGGTGGCCACCAACAGCAGTATCACCACTATTCATACTCTTTTCAGCCTTTTTCTTCTCTATATCCTTCTTCATGAGGACCTAATTTTCATGAGCACAGCTAGACATCCAATCTGAATTTATGCCATATGATTTCACGGGTAACTAACAAATTGTATAGTATTGACCCAATGTAATCAGTCTTTCTATGACAAAATATGTACACCGACCTCCTCCGTGGGTCCCATTAATACAGATTATCTGTACTGGTCAGGAGAAACGGGTGTCAGACTATTTAGTGTCTGCAACCTTTCTAAATCTTTCCTTCATGATTTACAGACCAGAACATTTTAACATAATTTTTTTAAAAAACTCTTTTGCACTTTTTGTGCATTTTTCTTTAGGATCGTAGAAGGATAATTGTTCTTAATTAATTAATTAATAAACTCATGTTTTAACATAATCTTTTCCAATTTAAGAATTTTCTTCTTTTTCTCCTTTTCCTAAGAGTGCGCCCACACAAGAGCTTTCTTTTTCTCCCACTGCTAGTACCTGATGAATAGGGACTCAGCTTCCATACCTCCACCTCCAGCCCTAGCCATTTGCCAACAAAAGCGTACTCTAGCCCAAATCATGCAGGGTGATACTGACCCTGATACGTCGGAAGTGGACGCGGGTGAGGGGGATGCTGTCCTGTCACAGGGAATACAGGCCCTCATTGAGGCTATCAGAACTGTCCTGCACATTCCTGACAAGTCAGAGGAGGTGGAAGAGGAATCATATTTTAATACTAAAAAGAAATCCTCGGCTACTTTCCCCACTTCAAAGGAATTAAACACCCTTTTTGAGGGGGTGTGAGTAAACCCTGACAAAAAATTTCAGATCCCTAAACGGTTGATTTCTTCCTTTCCTTTTCCTTCGGAGGATAGGAAGAAATGGGAAAACCCGCCAATTGTGGATACATCTATATCCAGGTTATTGCGTAAGATAGTCTTACCGGTTCCTGAGGAGGCGTCCTTAAAGGACACAGCTGACCGCAAGGTTGAGACCACTCTCAAATCTTTATATACGTCGGCCGGGGTGGCCCAGAGACCCACTATTGCTTGTGCATGGATTACTCGGGCCATTGCAAAATGGTCAGGTAATCTGTTTGATGGTTTAGATTCCTTAACCAGGGACAATATTATTTTACTCTTGCAGCATATTCAAGATTCTGCAAACTTTATGGTGGAAGCCTTAAAGAAAGTTGGCTTACTCAATGCACGCACCTCTGCCATGGCAGTGTCGGCACGCAGGGGCTTGTGGCTGCGACAATGGACTGCGGATGCGGAGTCCAGGAGGGGCGTGGAAAGCCTACCATTCACGGGTGAGGCTCTTTTTGGTGAAGAACTGGATAAGTGGATATTCAAGACTACAGCAGGTAAGTCTACTGATCTTCCTTCTGCAACTACACCAGCTAGGAAAACCTACTGTACTCCTACTCTGCAGTTCTTTCAGACAGCAAAACTTAAAGGCAAATCCAGGGGTTCCTCTACAACCTTCAGGGGTAATAGAGGTAAACCCAGAAAACCCGCAGCTGCAGGTTCTCAGGAACAGTCCTCAGGGGCTGCTTCCTCAAAGCTTTCAGTATGACGGTGGACCGCACTGCCTGGAAGACAGGCAGGTGGGAGCCTGGTTATGTTATTTCAGTCACATTTGGGCAACTTCTTGCCAGGATCCCTGGGTCAAAGATCTTATCGCACAGGGATACAGACTGGAGTTTCAGGAACTCCCACCTCCCAGATTCTTCAAATTCGGCTTACCAGCTTCTCCAGAAGCAAGATTGACCTTACAGGCAGCAATTCAAAAACTGGTACAGACTCAGGTCATTGTTCCAGTTCCACTTCAGCAACAAAACAAGGGTTATTACTCCAACCTGTTTGAGGTACCGAAACCGGACGGTTCGGTGAGGCCTATTCTCAACCTCAAATCCCTAAACCCGAATTTAAGGGAGTTCAAGTTCACGATGGAGTCTCTGAGAGCGGTGATCTCAGGTCTGGAGGAGGGGGAATTCCTGGTGTCTCTGGATATCAAGGATGCGTACCTTCACATTCCGATTTGGCCGCCTCATCAGGCTTATCTACGGTTTGCAATACAGGATTGTCACTACCAGTTCCAGGCACTGCAATATGGCCTTTCCATGGCTCCGCGGGTGTTCACCAAGGTGATGGCAGAGATGATGTTTCTCCTCCATAAAAAGGGAGTGAACATAATTCCGTATCTGGATGACCTGCTGATAAAGGCACCTTCCAGGGAAAGGTTGTTGGAAAACATTGCCCTCTCATCTCGATTACTCTAGCATCATGAGTGGATTCTGAACCTGCCAAAATCTCACCTGGAACCAACACGTAGGCTTCCGTTTCTGGGGACGATACTGGATACGGAGGCAGAGAGGGTGTTCCTTCCATTGGAAAAGGCGTTGGTAATCCAGTCAAAGGTGTGGGATGTCCCGAAGCCCTCCCGGATATCAGTGCATCTATGCATCCGCCTTCTGGGGAAGATGGTAGCCACCTACGAGGCGCTACAGTACGGAAGGTTCAATGCAAGGCCCTTTCAGCTGGATCTCTTGGACAGGTGGTCCAGATCGCATCTTCACATGCACCAGAGGATACGTTTGTCCCCAAAAGCCAGGATCTCCCTTCTGTGGTGGCTTCAGACGTCTCACCTAACCGAAGGCTGCCAGTTCGGGATTCAAAATTGGATTCTGCTAACCACAGATCCAAGCCTCAGAGGCTGGGAAGCAGTCACCCAAGGGGAGCAGTTTCGGGGAAAATGGTCAAGTCAGGAAGACATGCTTCCGATCAACATTCTGGAACTAAAGGCCATATACAACGCCCCTCTTCAGGCATCGCATCTTCTTCAAGGTTCAGTCGGACAACGTGACGGCTGTAACGTACATAAACCGACAGGGAGGAATGAAGAGCAGAGCTGCAATGTCAGAGGTAACAAGAATTCTCTTAATTCCGGGAGTAGACAACTGGGAGGCGGCCTTTCTCAGCAGATACGACCTCCACCCAGGTGAGTGGGGCCTTCACACACAGGTGTTCGAGTCATTGACACGTCGGTGGGGGATTCCACAGATAGACATGATGGCATCTCGTCTCAACAAGAAGCTAGAGCGCTATGGTTCCAGGTCAAGGGACCCACAAGCGGTGGCAGTGGACATTTTGGTGACTCCATGGCTTTACCAGATGGTTTACGTGTTCCCACTTCTTCCGCTGATCTCAGGAATTCTCAAAAGAATTAAAAGGGAAAAGGTTCAGGCAATTTTCATTGCTCCAGATTGTCCGAGAAGGGCCTGGTACGTGGATCTTCTGGGGTTGCTCTTGGAGGACCCGTGGCCTCTACCTCTGCAAGAGGATCTTCTGCAGCAGGGGTAGTTCGTCTATCAAGACTATGACGGCATAGAAGTTGAGCATCAGATTTTAGCCCGGAAAGGTATTCCGAACAAGGTTATTCCAACCCTGATCCAGGCCATGAAAGGGGTAACGTCTAGACATTACCACCGTGTTTGGGAAAAAGTATGTCTCGTGGTGTGAACACAGGAAATTTCCTGCAGTGGAATTTCAACTGGGACGTTTTCTCCTTTTTCTACAGTTGGTTGTGGATGTGGGCCTACATTTGGGCTCCTTGAAGGTCCAGATTTTGGCCTTGTCCATTTTGTTCCAGAAACAATTGGCTTCCCTTCCTGAGGTTGATGTTCTCGAAGGGTGTTCTGCACATTCAACCGCCCTTTGTGCCTCCCACGGCACCTTGGGATCTTAACATGGTGTTGCGTTTTCTGCAATCGGACTGGTTTGAACCTTTACAGGAGGTGGACCTTAAGTTTCTTACGTGGAGGACTGTTACACTGTTGGCCTTGGCTTCCGCAAGGCTTGTGTCTAAACTCGGGGTGTTGTCTCACAAAAACCCCTATTTGATTTTTCATGAGGATAGAGCTGAACTCAGAACTCGTCAGCAATTTTTTCCTAAGGTGGTGTCTGCATTTCCTATCAACCAACCTATTGTGGTTCCAGAGTTTACTGATACCTCTGCTACCTCTAAAGCCCTGGATGTGGTGAGTGCTTTGAGGATCTACGTGAAAAGGACCGCTTGTCACAGAAAATCTAACTCACTGTTTGTTCTCTATGATCCCAAGAAAATTGGGTGTCTTGCGTCAAAGCAGTCTATCGCTCGCTGGATCAGACTTACTATCCAGCAGGCTTATTCTTCGGCAGGATTGCCAGTTCTGAAAGTACAGGCCCACTCTACTAGGTCTGTGGGTTCTTCCAGGGTGGCTGCCCAGGGTGTCTCGGCTTTACAGCTCTGCTGAGAGGTTACTTGGTCGGAATCGAACACGTTTGCTAAGTTCTACAAGTTCGATATTTTGGTCGCTGAGGACCTTCAGTTTGGTCAATCAGTTCTGCAGGAACCTCAGCACTCTTCCACCCGGTCTGGGAGCTTTGGTACATCCCCATGGTACTAATGTGGACCCCAGTGTCCTCTAGGACGCAAGAGAAAATAGGATTTTAATTACCTACCAGTAAATCATTTTCTCGCAGTCCGTAGAGGATACCGGGCGCCCGCCCGGTGCTTCGTTTTTCTGCACTGTTACTTGGTTAAGTATTGTTGATGGTTAAGTATTGTTGCTGTTCCTGTTCAAGTTTGGTTAACATGGCTTCCTCTTGTTTGTGTGTGCTGGTTCGGATCTTACCACTGTTCAGTTAAATCCTTCTCTCAAAGTATGTCCGTCTCCTCGGGCACAGTTTCTAAACTGAGTCTGGTAGGAGGGGCATAGAGGGAGGAGCCAGCCCACACTATTGATTTCTTAAAATGCCCATGGCTCCTAGTGGATCCGAGTAATACCCCATGGTACTAATGTGGACCCCAGTATCCTCTACGGACTACGAGAAAAGGATTTACCGGTAAATGCATAAAATACTATTTTCCTTTGTTTATAGAAAGGACATTTAACTTGGATTACACAGAAACTAGTAACCAAAGATGAGAGATGAAACAATGCACTTGGATCTCTGTCAGGGGCTTTTACAAACCTTCAGGGTCTGACATCCTGCCTGATTACACAAAGTACATTTATATGCAGATTTTAGAAGCTACACAAATTAACAGTGACAAATATGTGTGTAATTCAGAGGTGTTACTAGGGCTGATAGTGATCAGGATAAACAAAAAAAAAATGGATGCCCTTGATACCTGTTCTTTAAAATTGTTCCTTGCTACTAAAATAAACAGACACTGCAAAGGTGACTGCAAGAGCAAGGTAAAACATCAATTCAGCATGGATGAATACCACATGCACATAATGTCGAGGAATAGAAATTGTTAGTGAACGCCTGGGCAGTGCAGGGATTGATACAGTACAACAAAACAAGGACATTATGTATGCGCTTTAAAGGTGCATACACACTGGGCATATTTGCCCAGCGTGTATGCACAGCGATGATCGCTGACATCACTGGGCTGAAAATTGCTCAGTGCCTACACACTGAGAGATTACCCCCCTGCCCAGCGATGTCAACGGGGGTGAACGGCTTTCCATAGCAGAACGCTATGGAAAGCCGTTCACCCCGCCGTTCATCTGCTGGTAATACCAGCAGATGAACGGCGGCTGCTGGCGATGAAGTGTGGGCGCGCATGAGCGCTCATCGTCAGGGCATACACACTGGGCGGTTTTGAGCTGAAAGCAGCTCAAAACACCAAAAGTGAGCTGCTTTCAGCTCAAAATCGCCCAGTGTGTATGGGCCTTTAGCCGTATTAAGGGGATCACCTACCTACTGCATTTAAATATTCGGGGACATACTTTCATACCTGTCCACTACATTCTCTAAATTAAAAGATAAGCTATTAACACCTAACAAATATATACAGGTTGAGTATCCCATATCCAAATATTCCGAAATACGGAATATTCCGAAATACGGACTTTTTTGAGTGAGAGTGAGATAGTGAAACCTTTGTTTTCTGATGGCTCAGTGTACACAAACTTTGTTTAATACACAATGTTATTAAAAATATTGTATTAAATGACCTTCAGGCTGTGTGTATAAGGTGTATATGAAACATAAATGAATTGTGTGAATGTAGACACACTTTGTTTAATGCACAAAGTTATAAAAAATGTTGGCTAAAATTACCTTCAGGCTGTGTGTATAAGGTGTATATGTAACATATATGCATTATGTGCTTAGATTTAGGTCCCATCACCATGATATCTCATTATGGTATGCAATTATTCCAAAATACGTAAAAATCCCATATCCAAAATACCTCTGGTCCCAAGCATTTTGGATAAGGGAGACTCAACCTGTACTACTAATAATAAGCAATAATAATTCTCAGTGGAAATGTGATGATCCATCATCCATGGTGAAAAACAAGATGGGAACACTGTTGGCAGAGTGTACTGGATTCCCTGGTGCAGTGACGTCAGTCCACACACTTAATGACTTAATCAGTAATGCAGGTTTATTCAGTGAACACAGGTGACTCAGATGTGATACTGATATAGGCAATTAGGGGCCCTTATATCATACAAGGTAATAGCAGTGGTAGCGGTACTTATCAGGAGTTGTCTCCGGTGGTGAGGGACGGAGGACTGCACAGCCGTGCAGTCTGACTCCCGCTGCAGAGAAGATGCGGCGCCCGGCTCAGCGTCAGCTCCGGAGCCACGATACATGCAATGGAAACACTGTGAGTCCAACCTCCGGTCTCAGCTCTGCACGCTTGCACACACCAGGACTCTCACTCACTCTAAAGGCCCGTACACACTGGTCGATGTATCGGCCGTTCTCTTGAACGGCCGATACATCGCGGGACCGTCGGCCAGTGTGTACGGGCGATACGTCTGTGAACTCCGTCGTTCACAGACGTATCGCGTCGGCCGCGCAGCACAGCCGACAGCCAATATATCTAACGATATATTGGCCCGTCGCTGTGTGTGTACGGGGCGGTCGTCCGACCGCCCGTACACATGCTGCGGCGGCCAGCGGTGATTGACAGGTGAACTGGGCGGGCGCGAGCGCCCGCCCGCCCAGTTCATGACGTCAGTCCCCCGACGGATCGGGCTGCGTGTATGCACAGCACACTGCCCGATCCGTACATAGATATATCTGCAGATCAATTGATCTGCAGATATATCTAATAGTGTGTACCCACCTTAAAGCTGGGTACACACTGACAGATATATCTGCAGATCAATCGATCTGCAGACGTATCTGCAGATGGTACACACTGGCCAACCACCACTGCCAGCTGCAGATATATCTGTTGTTGAGGACATTGGCCAATTAATCTTTCCTCTGTACACACTGGCAGATCGTCATCATGAAATGTGCCAAATATTCCCACAATTTACATAATGGCCCAGCCTACTAGTGAGTATACAAGAAAAGAAAATAGGCCTTTTTTCCCTCTGTTTTCTCTCCCACTTTCTCTCTCGCACCTACCATCTCCCACTGCCTCTCTCACGCTCCCACTGTCTCGCTCCCTCCATCTCCCACTCGGGTTCTATACTCCCTCTATGGGTGTCGTGGACACCCACAGTGGGAGAATCGCTTACCTCGCCGGTATGGTGCCCCATTCGGGATCCCAGCGGCGGTATTGTGACAGGCAGGATCCAGACGAGCGGTATGCTGACCGCATACCGGCATCTTAACAGCATCTTGTTTTTATTATGTGTTTGTAATAAATTTACTTTTTTAAATAGTGTGCTTTTACAGTTGATTACCACCCATTATTTCTGTCTCTTCTCCTTGCCTATTCTATTTTTACTCTTGGAGCGTTTGTGCTACAACTTTTTATTACTAATAATAATCCTTCTATCGGAGGGAGCAAGTTTGTAGAAGCTGCATCCTACCAATATTCCAGATAGTTATTAACGCTTACTCTAGTGGCCACGCGTTGAGGGTTAGCTCCCGATTGTGGGGGCATGAATTAAAAAAAAAAAACTAAAATAAAATTTTTTACAAAATTATTTTCGTCTCACCAGGAAATCTCCTGGTTAAATTGACTGCAAATTTACACCTATCTGCATCTCTGCCGTATGTATGGGTGCAATGGGGACATATGCAGCATTTATGTGTGCAGTGGGCATGTATGCAGCATTTATGTGTGCAGTCACCATGTATGCAGCATGTATGTGTACAGTGGGCATGTATGCAGCATTTACGTGTGCAGTCACCATGTATGCAGCATTTATGTGTGCAGTGGGCATGTATGCAGCATTTACGTGTGCAGTCACCATGTATGCAGCATTTATGTGTGCAGTGGGCATGTATGCAGCATTTATGTGTGCAGTGGGCATGTATGCAGCATTTACGTGTGCAGTCACCATGTATGCAGCATTTACGTGTGCAGTCACCATGTATGCAGCATTTATGTGTGCAGTCACCATGTATGCAGCATTTACGTGTGCAGTCACCATGTATGCAGCATTTACGTGTGCAGTCACCATGTATGCAGCATTTACGTGTGCAGTCACCATGTATGCAGCATTTATGTGTGCAGTGGGCATGTATGCAGCATGCACGTGTGCAATCACCATGTATGCAGCATTTGTGTGTGCAGTGGGAATGTCTGCCTGATCTATGTGTGCTGTTGACATGTATGCAGCATGTATGTGTTCAGTATGTGGAGAACCTCAGCAAGCTCGGGCAGTGAGGTGGTTACTGCAGCAGAGAGCAGTCACTGCCGTCAGGGTATCATAGGGGGCGCTACTGTATGGCACTGATGCAGTCCAGACTCAAGCACACGGGGTTAGGGTTATTATCCTCACCCAGGGTCACAGGATCACAGCCTCTCAATACAGAGCTGTCTCATGGGTCATCATCAGGGTATGGTCTTCAGAAACCCGTGTAATTATATAAACATTGCAGAGGTCCTGTAGGGTGCTCGCAATGAGAGGGTGTGCATAGGAGCTACCTGTACGCAGTGAAGTAGCATGCACCGCCAATCTAATGAGTAGCTATGCTCTCTCCTGCTCGCCAGGTCTCCGAGATCGAGAACCCAGAAGTGACTGTCCCACTAGCTCAGGCTTCCCCAGACCCCCCAAACTGTGCGCCACTGGCACCCTCGCACATGCTGCAGCCACCCTCCTGCTCCTCTTGCACTGGACTCTCAGCGCTCCCTCTCCTATGCCACCAAAGGTGCTGCCACATTCCTCTCCCCTCTATAGTGCCTTTATCCAATGCTGGCCTGTACTGTCTTTAAAGCTAGCCTCGTCACTGACACTTAAATTGAGACACACACACACACACACTGACAATGAGACATACTGAGACACACACACTGAGGCGCACACACACTGACACTCACACTGAGACACACACACACACACACACACACACACTGACATTCACACTGAGGCACACACACTGACACTCAGACTGAGGCACACACACACACACACACACACACTGACACTGAGACACACACACACTGACATTCACACTGAGGCACACACACATACACACTGACACTCACACTGAGACACACACACTGACATTCACACTGAGACACACACACACTGACATTCACACTGAGGCACACACACTGACTCACACAATGTGACACAAACTGACAATGAGAAACACATACTCACTGAGACTCATGAAGAGAGACACACATGCACTACCACAGCAGATACGCACAGACACAGCTCCACCGCAATTACCTCCAAGTCGAGTGACTGTCACTGCAGGAGCCACTCTCAGAGGGAGGCAAGCAGGGCTGCAGACAGAACGGCCGGGGCCTGGCATAGTTGGGGGCGTGGCCTAATCACAGAGCTGTGTACCTGCCCCCTTTTTAAAAAAAATTAAGCAGCACTCCACATCAAGCACCACTAGCTGGCCCGGCAGAGGACAACACGTGACCGGCCCACAGGGAACACGGACACCTTCCTGGCGGACCAATCCTCTACTGGCCAGTAGGTCCTGTGACACGCCGCGGCTGAGCTGACCCCCGTCCTCCTTCCCATGAGACCTCCAAAACAGGTAGCATTGGCCGACCTATCTGTGACCGGCGGGTCGGCCATACACACACAACGATGCACCAATATATCTGCAGATATATGGGTCATCGTCTGTGCAGCAGGACCGACGTGATATGTCTGTGAACGACGTAGTTCACAGACATATCGTTTGTACACACCCGCCGATCAGTTAACGATATATTGGCCGATTAATTGATCGTTCAATATATCTGCCAGCGTGTACCCAGTTTAAGATGGAGGAGCAGGGATTACATCACATAGCTCCGCCTCTGAGTGACTCTTGGCACTAGGGGATTAACACTAGAGGATGCACCCATAGACTTCTATGTAGAAGGAGACAGGCACAGAGCTCATCATATCCTAACACTCCCCCTCGCTTAAGACTGTCTCTGGTCACAAATGAAAAAAAAAACATGACATTTTATCAAACATCATATCCTAACAAACACATGGGGCCGGATGTACTGCTGTGTGAGACGGCCGAAACTCCAAGATTCTAGCCCGAACTCATACATTTTATTTTTTAAAGCAGCAAACCTGGTTTTGCCTGGTAAATGTTTGCTGCTTTAAAAAACGTATGAGTTCGGCCGGAATCTCAGAGCTCCGGCTGTCTCGCACTGCAGTACATCCGGTCCAAGGATATTAGTTCACTGGCACTCAAAATGCTAAATCATTTCTCTTTAACTAATCCGCATGGTCCATGTGCCTTTGAGAGTGTCAGGATTTTAGGAAAGGTTATTTTCCTGAAATATTGCACCTATGAACAGACTGTGTGTCCTTCATGGGTACGGTTGGATAATTGTCATTGACATGTTTCATAGCCCTCGTTTCGCCCCTAGGCGTGACTAAAATGTATGGGCACAGTAGCTGCACGTACAGTATGTGTATTATACATTACACCATCACTACAATCTATCACTATTGCTTCTGAAATATATTCTCAGTGTCACTTCGAACTTGAGAAATGAAGATCATAATTTTTTCCCAAAATGGCACTTACATTAAAAGAAAGTATGTTAGCACTGAGGCAGGCAATTACCAAACACTATAGCTATGCCCTTGTCTGAATTGCATCATAAGTTTCCTTACGAAAAAAATGAAACAAATCTACATTCCACTATGTAATACTGCTGAAAGTCTATTGCCCTCTTCTGTCACCAGGAGATAAGTGTCCCTGTGAACTGGTGTACAGTAGACGTATAACAGTACAATAAACAGATTGTAGTTATACTGTAGTCTCCTGGGATAGGTCACAGCAGCAGTGCAGTTTCTTGCGGCAGGCGAGGTGTGCGCCCGTCATAGCAGTTTTGGTGGCTCCTGGTGCTCCCCCTCCTCCCCGTCATTACTACTCCGCTCAGGGAGTGGAATTTCGCGTAATGACGCATTTGTGTTGTGACGTGATGACGCAAACATGTCATTATGTGACACTTCACCCCCGAGCAGAGTACTAATGACTGGGAGGATGGGGAGCACCAGGACGACTCAGGAGCAACTGGCGGGCAGGAGCAGGAGGGAGATGCTGGCGGGTGCTGTAAACACCCCTGACAACGAGCACTACACAGCCCGGACAACTGGCATTACACAGCCCTGGCAACTGGCATTACACAGCCCTGGCAACTATCATGACACCCGTCCCACAGCATGAAACCCCTGGCAACCAGCATGGATTCCAGAGCATAAAACCCCTGGCAACCAGCATGGATCCCAGAGCATGAAACCCTGGCAACCAGCATGACACCCAGCGCATGAAACCCTTGGCAATAAGGAGGTAATTTAAAAGTAATTAGATGCTTTACTGTAGGGCATAATGTACCAAGGGTATTGCGGTGTGTGGCATAATATGGTGCAGGTGGCATTGGGGCTTAATATGGTGGATTTCATTTTTTTCCCCTGTGGTGGCCGTGAGCTGTTGGTGCAGGGTCAAAAACTGGTGTGTAAGGTAGTCTTTTTAGGCGAGACCATGCCCTTTTTAGCAAGGCCACACCCCTTGCCGGGAGCGCACGTGCAAATTTGTATTTTTTATATCTGTGGGGGGGTTCATTTTTTTCCATGCTAACCAGGGGGGGGGGGTTTTGCGCATCTTTAAATCACGCACTGGGAGCCAAATTAGCTAGAAACAGCCTGCACAGCAGAATGTGGTTATATTTAATCAGACTCACTGCAGTAAAGCTAATGATGACTTTAACTAGGATCACTGAGGTACATTTTACAAAAGAGGATGCAAAATAGTATTACTAAAAAAATCCCTCCGAGAAACTTTGAGTAAGTCTTATAGGACCTTGTGCTTAATAGAATCACCCCCTTTGGGGAAATCCAATTGCACAAGGGCTGCTGGGTTTTGGTATTCAATTAGAACATTGGACGCGGTGATTTCTATAGAAATCACTGCATATTTTACTCACACCTCCGGAGCAAGTCTGATTTTTCCCAGTGGCACCCCCGAGCCCCCCAAGACTAAATAAGCAATTGGAAGTTTCCAATTAGCTTAGTCGGTAATTACTCACCTTCTGAAGCAGAGTCTTCTGTATACAGCGTCGGAAGCTAGACCTCTGTAGCAGCAATGAGTATGTAGTGTGTGTGGCGGGTAGGTGAGTGTTTGCAAGTGTGCATGAGTGTGTTATGCGTGTGTGTGTGTGTGTGTGTGTGTGTGTGTGTGTGTGTGTGTGTGCAGTATGTATAGTATGTGAGTGTTTCTTACCTCACTAAACCTCGCACCCAATTGGATTACCCCCTTTGAGCATTAAAAATCTTTTATAAACGTTTAGTAATGTGTAACCGTACCAATACCAATATCAGGCTGTTATTTTAATTTTATTTTTTCTTAATTAGAAATTAATTAGTTGATTAAAACACTAGATCAACTGTTTGTTATTACATGTTTTTCAGTTAATTCATTGTTCCTCTATTTTAGCAAAGAGAAAAATATCAGTTATGGTGGCTTGCTTTGAGTTTTCTTAAATATTGAATGTTTTCCAAAGTACACAGGATCATACAGGTTACACATTTTCACCCACAGCTCCCTTTCCAATTTTGGTTTACTTGGATACAAATTATGAACTTTAAAAGTTACAGATAACTTTCCGCCTCGTAAATGAACTGCCTTAAGCTGCTGCTAAACTTTATCTCCCTGTGGCTTACAGAGCATCATAGCATATATTGGTCAGCAGCAGCAAAAGTGCACTGGTGTTTGTACAGAAGATGAAAACTAATTTACTCCTTTTCCTGAGATACAGTGCTGTATACTGACCCAGATAACAGTTCACTCCAGGAAAGCATTGCAGACTTAAATCACAACTAAATAATAATAAATAAAACGACTTCATTCTAATCATATAACTTTTCATTGCAGTACAGTTCTAACAATGGCCCTCATTCCGAGTTGATCGCTCGGTAATTTTCTTCGCATCGCAGTGAAATTCCGCTTAGTACGCATGCGCAATATTCGCACTGCGACTGCGCCAAGTAATTTTACAATGAAGATAGTATTTTTACTCACGGCTTTTTCTTCGCTCTGGCGAACGTAGTGTGATTGACAGGAAATGGGTGTTACTGGGCGGAAACACAGCGTTTTCGGGGCGTGTGGATAAAAACGCTACCGTTTCCGGAAAAAACGCAGGAGTGGCCGGAGAAACGGGGGAGTGTCTGGGCGAACGCTGGGTGTGTTTATGACGTCAAACCAGGAACGACAAGCACTGAACTGAACGCAGATGCCGAGTAAGTCTGAAGCTACTCTGAAACTGCTAAGTAGTTTGTAATCGCAATATTGCGAATACATCGGTCGCAATTTTAAGAAGCTAAGATACACTCCCAGTAGGCGTAGGCTTAGCGTGAGCAACTCTGCTAAATTCGCCTTGCGAGCGATCAACTCGGAATGAGGGCCAATATTTCTTCCTCCAATCTCCTCTGACAGCACTAGACCCTGCCAAACAAGCTCCAAAAATCTACAAATGCTGGAAAAACACAAAGCAATAGTATTTTACCCTTTTCATATTTACAGTACTGAATGAATCTGCAGACGCAGGGGGGGGGCGCCTATGTTAGATTTAGTGGGCGGCAGGAGCAATCGCCTCCCTCCCCACCGCATAGCCCACCGCACATAGGAGAGAAGCTGACTGCTGCTGCTGCCTCTCTCCCTAGATCAACACAGCAGCGTTTGCTGCGCTGGGGTATAGAGGCTGCTGAAGCACAGGCAGCCAGTCCTCTCACCCTGCCTGCCTGCTGTTAGCAATGGGGAAGGGGGGGGGCGAGTGGGGCCCGAGCCCTTGCCAGGCCCCTCCAACAGGCCCTGTCCCAGGTAAAGAATACCAAAGTAGGATTCGCAGGTCGCTGGACCTGGGTTTAGTTTGGGGGGCCCTTTTCCACTGAGCTGCATCTTTGATTATCACAGCAATAACCCGGGTTTTAGCAGCAGTGGAATATATATATTGCTTCCCAGGCCTTTAGCCTACAATACTGTTGCGCAGTGAAAATGCTGCTGATTAGATATGTCGGGGTATATTTACTAAAGATTATTCTAGACAATTTTGTGGGGCTTTTATACAGTCGATTTTGCAAATTTACTAAAGGCAAAACAGACTGAGTAATCAACCGAAAAACGATTCCTGACCAAAGTTGGACATATAAAACACGTACATCTTTTTCTTGGTTCTCCAAGTGCTGGCATACCAAGGCAGGCTTGCTGGTAACTATAGTTCCACTGCCAAAAAGATTATTCATTTTAATTTTATACCATTAAAAAATGCACCCACCACCACCAGGGATGCAGGGAATAGGCACGGGTTTTCAGCCCTTGGGAAGGGGACCCCTTTATCGTGAGGTCACCACTTTCAAATGGATTCCAGGCCTGAGCTGACTGCTCTGGGGGAGGTTTACATGATGGCAGGGGGACAAGGTGATGTGTGTTTCCCTGCTATAGCATAACACCCCCCTCCCCCCAGCTGTTTCTGCCCAGTGCTGGTTCCTCGCAAAACAGACCCCCACACACTTTTTGCCCCCAATTTTCCAGTATCATACCAGGCTCAGAGGTCCAGGGAAGATTATACTTTTGGAGAGTGCCTCACAATGTTAGTTTTTTTTAATTTGTAACTATTTCATTGACTTTTTACCCAAAGAAGCACTGTACAGTGGTTCCTTCTGGATGGGTTTTCCGTTGTGTTTTACAGTAGCATCTAATTGACATTGGTTTGAGGGTGGGCTGTGAGAAAAGCAGCATTATGCTAGAATAGTTTTCAGCCATTTTGTATAACAGTAGCCATATGTTTGAATATAAAGAAACGCTTTTGCTTTAAGGTTATAAGTAATGCAGACATTTTATTAGTTAGAAAAAAGTTTCTCTGAGAACCAAGGTTAAGCTAATCGCTTATCTCCTGGAACATGTTTTGAGAACAGTGATGTTTTGAAGAACAGTAATGTTTTGGGAACAGTGTCTGCAGACTAACTCTCAAGGATTGTATTGTCTCATAATTTCTATTTGTGAGAAATGACACTTATGCTTATGTTTTGTGACATGTAACAAATTCCTGTATATGCCTATAAGAACCCCTAGACAATAAACTTTTTCAGACTCATCTTGTGGAACATACCTCGTGTCATGTCTACTTTGTGAGCTCCCAATCGATTGGTCCAAGGTAATTTAAACAGACAACTGAAGGAACTTGATATAGGAGAAGGTTTTATCTCTGACAGTACTTGGGGGCTCATCCGGGATCACTGGCAGCTGCAGCTGGTGGATGACAACACGACTGATGGCCGTATGCAGACACTGACAAAATCCCTGGGGTGATTAATCTAAAAGCGTGATCTTCATCTTGATTACTCTATCAGTCTGTGTATTACTGCCCGTCAGCCTGTTCATCCATAAGCAGGTAAGCTATACGTGATTTTTTTTTTAACCCGTTTTATCTGTTTAAAAGGTGCACATTTTTGTTATGTTTCTGTTCTGTGTTTTCCCTGATAACGTATGTGCATAAGTTTCAGTTTCACTTTTGCAAGAAAATATTTGGTTTTATTTTTAAATGACATGTCAGAATTGCAAATTCTCAATATGTTTGTGGTATAATCCTGTTATAGAGTCTGATTATTGTAAATTTAAAGGTATATTGCAAAAGAGTGATCTTCAGTTTTGTTGGTACAGTTAAAACAGGTTTCTGCTATAGTTATAGTTTGTCATATTAATCCTGATATATTATCACAGTTTGTTGGTGGGCCTTAGCCCTACTTTCTAAGTTTATTACCTATTAATCATTTGCCACCAGAATTTATTCCTGTCTGTCCAAAGTGTTTAACGTTATTAGAAAGAGACGTTAGAATTATCAATGAAAAAGGGAACCCATGTGAATACAAGAGACGTATGACTCAGTGGTTAAAGAGGTCTTTGTGGACTAGATAGAGTCCAGTCAGCAATATCAAAGTTTTGGTTTGTTGTGTCAGAGATTAAGATCCAAATAGTTTGCTTTATTTTTCGACTCTTATTTTTTAGTTTGGCTTTCTTTCCTATAAATTTAGACTGACTTTTGAAGATACTGCGCAGTACAAGTAACGGTTGCGGCCCCGAAGGATATCGCAAGGTGACCTGATCAATCAAGCAATGGGTTTGCACAACAGTAATCCTAGGGAAAAGAGTCCCCTAGACGTTGTCCGGTCTAATGGAGGGAAAGAAGCACTTCGAGGGGCAAGTGCAATTTTTAAAAGGGGGGTTTCAGATAAAATGACAAACATTGGATTGACAGCAAGGGTTTTTCTGACACTGTTAGAATCTGGCAGACTGTCTCACAAGAGGTTGAGAATGAAATAAGACAGAGAAAAAGTGAACTATGTGGTATTAATGATATTGATTTACCCCCGCCATGTGTAACTGCAACCTTAGTGCAACCCCAGCCTGGGGTACTGCCCACAGCACGTAGTACTAGAAGCGGTAATAAGGAAAAGTTAAGGGTTACTCCCTATAAGCAAGGTTCCTGGAAATGTGAATGTTCTCTGACCAAGTTATGCGTAACAATATGTCATCTAGATTGCGATAGCAAAGAGAAAGGAACCGACAGGCAAAGTAATCATACAGAACCATAGCTACAACCCGTATATGTTGTAAATCCCACAGGGAAGCCACAAAAGCTGGTTCCGTATGGGCAAAGTACCAGTATGTAAATCTAGAATATTACAAAATTGGAAAATTAGATAATTGATATATCAAAGTTTATCGTAATAGTAATATTGTCAATTATGATCTGTTATTCTATGTGCTTTGTAAATATACAAGTTGGGGATGGCAAGTAAGGTAACAATTCACCTGTGAGTTCTATGTGTCTGATGACATACGGATGTAAAATGTTTTTGACTGCAAAATATGAATAATATGATAGTAAGTAAAAGTTGCATGAGGGAAAATAACTCACCTTATTCCTGAATGCCTTATAAGGTTTTAAAGATAATTAAGAAGCAGTAAGTTTAACTACATAGAACATGCTACTGCAAATTATACTAATGGGTGGTCACGCATAATTATGTAGATTTATATATATTTCCATAAGTCATTTTGCATATATGCAGTGTGTACTTTAGCTTTGGTTTAAAAAAGAATTCTCAGCTGTTAGGTAGCTGAATACAGTAGCATAGTGCTCATTATTACAGTACGTTACTATTATTTAAAATACTAAAAGTTTTGGTAATGCAGTTTTGATGCAGGGAAAAAGGAGTCAGACATTGCAACCTCAGACATATTGATCAAGAACATTACATACCATGGTTTCAGTCTAATATGTTAAGAATTGTAAATGAGTTACCAAATATAAGGGAAAAGAATCCTGCTGCATTCCTTAAGCAAATACAACAAGTGTATGATTATATATATATAGACCATGTTAAGTGATTTAGAACAGGTTTTAAGAGCACGGCAACAGGCTTCTGACCAGCCATATGTGAAGCAGCACACACAAGATGACAGCGCATGAATGTGCGCAACCCCTATGTCAGCAGCAGCAACAGTGTACCCAGCCACCACTGACATTTCGACAAAAGGTACAAAAGGTACCATTACAGTAACTTTACCCACAGGAGACACAGGGGCTTCAAGAACTGTTTTTATACACAACCAGATTCCTCCACATTTACTTACAGACCAGGACATCGAAGCAACTGGATTGGGAGGTCAAGCCCTACCCCTACATGAAAGCAAGATGATGCACTCATCAATGATGAAGCCACACCGGTCCCAGTGGCATTCCTGACCTCACCCACCTGTCCAGTCAACCTTTTGGGAGCAGACATCCTAGCCTGATGCAAGTAAAGAAATAAAAAGTATGTAGGGCAAGTGAAGAAAGAAAAAATATGTGAAATAATAAATGGATCATAAAGAAAGAGAGGTGATTGGAAAAAGAAAAGTTGAGAAGCAATATGAAGGTCGCATGAAAGGTTGAAGACTAAAAGAAAGTCTGTTTTAAGAAAGACAAAGAAAGACATCTGACAGTGGTCAGTAGTACATGGCAAGATTACAGAGGTGATGCCATGATCAGAAGATTTGGAACACCAGCAGATCCAAAATTAAAGCAAATACTAAGGAACAAGACAGAAGAAGTACCAGAATACAGATGAATGATGCTTCTTCTGCCAATATGAAGTACAGGCTTCTTCAGGTACCACTCAATGAACATAATGTCTCCAGAAGAAACAGAAGGTATGATTACAGTCACCTTACCCACTGGAGAAGACAGCAGAGGGAGGTACTACAAGAACTAATGACATCAGAAACACTTGAAGGGACAGGAGATGCAAGAACTACAGCCACTAATACTAGTCCAGTTCTTGACCTCAAGTACATGTCCAGTGACTTTGCTGGGACACAATTTACTGAAGCTTATCCAAGCGAGAATACAGTACACCCCAGCAGAAGTTGAATTTTCCAGCAACTTATCAAAGAAGGTACAGAACCATTTAGAAGCAAGTTGGAACAGAAGTTCATTATTGGCTCGTTCCCGCAGTACCAGTTGTGAAAGAAAGTAAGCAATACTGCTAGATTAGATTACCCCAGGGGAGAGGGGGGCTACATCACCAAGTGATTTATCCAGAGGACACACAGCTAATACAGTATGTGGATGACCTGCTGATTGCCACCACCACTGACAAAGGTGCCAAGGAGAGACAGTATCCTTATTAAAGTTTCTTGAAGAACAAGACTGCAGAGCCTCGAAAGAAGAAATTGAAGCTAGCAAAGCAAAAGGTAATCTTCCTAGGATACTCAAGGTACCCAACATCTAACAGAAGAGAGAAAGAAATTCATAATGCAAGCTAAAATGCCAACTAGTGTCAAGCAAGTCAGATGATCATTCCTGGGCCTAGTAGGATACTGCAGAGAATGGATACCTCTAGCATCAGTCTACATGCAAGCATTGTATGACAACACCGAAAGGGAGAGAGGGTCCACATCCTACACACAGCAACAGATGAATAAAGCAATTGAACAATTGAAAGCAGCAATTGCCTCATCTCAAGCCCTAGAACTACCTGACTATTGAAGGAGGAGGCCATACATAGAAGTCCTTACGCAAAAATATGGACTAAGGCAAAGGCCAGTGGCCTACCACTCAAGCAAGCTTGACAACATTACTCAAGGAGCACCTACCGGCATCAGAGAAGTGGCAGCAGCAGCAGCAGTCCTAGAAGAGGACAATAGCACAGACATATTGCTGAATCATGAGCTTATCATCCAGGTACCACATGCAGGTACAGAGAAGCTTCAACAAGCAAGAACCAAACAGCTGTCAGCAGCACGGCTGACCAAGTATGAAGTAGCACTGCTAAGTGCAACAACGTAACCATCAGATGTACTACCCTCAACCCAGCAACCCTTTTTCCAGCATTAATAAATAAAGGTGTTGAATCTCAAGATTCAAAAGGAGGGAGAAAGCAAGAAGATGATGATGAGAACCATGAAGGTGGTCCAGAAGAGAAAGATACAGACAGATCATCATGGACGCAGGACCATAGGGATGGTCCAGAGTAAGATGATAGTTCTAATAAAAAAAAAAATCCCATGATTGTGTGGCTTTACTGGAACAAGAACTACCTTATGCTCAGCATGAGCTATAGGTGGATGGATCAAGGTACTATGAGGATGGAATTCCTTACACAGGATATGTAGTAACCACTGAACATGAAGTTGTGGATTCAGGATCCTTACCATCCCAGCACAGGATTGTGGGACAGATATGGAAAAGCAGAGGCTTCAAGACGGCAAGTGGTGAAGGCATACAACATGCTTCACTGATCAGACACCAGTTCAGAGCTCTGCAAGAGCCACAGAAAAGGTTGCAGTAATGAAGATCCAGGCACACACAAGAAATGACACTCCTGAAACAAGAGGCAACAATCCGGCAGGATGCTGAAGCCAAGAGGGCAGCAAGATGCCCCCAGCAGAAAAGGCAAGCCTATACAGTAACCATTCCAGTGCCAGACCAAATGCCAGATTATGCTACGCTGATTGAACTTCAGAACCATGCAGGACAGAGTGAGAAAGAAGCCTGTAAAAAAAGAAAGCAACCAAACAACCAGTAAAGGTAGCAGTCTACACCACACAGACAGAAGAAACAGAAGAAGTAAAGCCTCAAATGCCTGGTCTACAGGATTTGAAGAAATTTCAGGAACAAGCAGGTCCTGAAGAAAAAGCAACATGGCAGAGAAGAGGAGCCAGACAAGAAGTAGAAACTTGTTTATGGAAATATTTGTTAAGTCAGCCATGGACTCAAACACCTGGGAAAGGAACAAATGGGAAATTCTGTTAATGAAAGATGGATAGCTCCAGAATTTTATCCAGATGCAACCAAGTTTGTACAAGCCTACTGGATATGGACATGGATATGTGGAAATGTCCAATCCAGGACAGAAGGTCAAGACAACCCTTGGCGCAATCCCCCAAAAGTTATTTTCCATTTCAAAGACTGCAAATTGACTATATTTAGCTGCCAAAGATGTATTGGTAGTCAGAAATTTTCAGTTATTGGCCAATGGCAAAAGCTACAGCAAAATCAACAGTTATAAAATTTATTTCAGAAGTTATTTGCAGATATGCAGTACCAGAAGTTGTAGTATCAGATAGCGATATTTATTTAATTGAAGAAATAATGTAGCACACAATGTAGGATTTTGGGATACAACAGGCATTCCATGTGTTGTATCGTCCGCAGATTAGTGAGTGTATCACAGAAACCAGAAAGGGATGCTAAAGTGTTTATTTTTAGTACTGTTTAATAGTAGAACCATATTCAGTAAAACCACAGGTCATTCACCTTATGAAATATTGTTTGATAGCATACCTAAGATAGGATGTTATTATCCACAAGAGTTACAGCATAAATATGGTAATTTGACTGCATATGTAAAAAGTCTTACTGAAGAAACTGACACCGCTGTATTCTCTAGTTTTTGCCTCTCTCCCAGATTCAGGAGCAGATCTATCTGAATCCCTGCAAGCTTTAACCAGGACATTGGGTGTATCTGGAAAGACACGTGGAAAAGTCACTTGAGCCCAGATGTGATGGTCCATATCAAGTGTTGCTGACCACGCCCACTTCTGTGAAAATTAAGGAGAGAGAGACTTGGGTCCCACTGCAAACTTGCCCAAGTTAAGTTTGAACAATGAAATATACATACATGCAGAGACTAACTGGGCCTAAACTAGACAGGACACTATGGGTCATTATATTGAGAACTTCAGTACTCATTATAGTATATCCCTCATAGGAGAGGGCAGGGACTGGCATGTCCGCCAATCCAAAGTCAAATACCAGTTTTTAGTATGTAAGAAGTGTGGTATCAGAACCACTAGATTTTGTGTTAAGCAAGTTAGGAGAAAGATCATGACATCTCTAGGGTTTCAAAGATACCAGTTAGTTAAGAAATGCTGGGCTCACATGGGCCCACATCTGGAAAAGGAGGGGAATGGACATTTGTCCCCATTACATATGAGCGTATGGAGTTTTTAGTTTTCTTTGGAGTAAATACATATTATAAGATAAAGTATGACACTTTTAGATATGTATGAAGAGAACTCCAAGAATGTATTGTACATTTATTACTAATGAAACAGATAATGCGCAAGAAGTGGTTCAGAGATATGTCCAAGAAATAGAAGATGAAAAACAGGCATATGCCAACAAACATAATACCCCTGACTCCCTGGAGGGGACTTGGGGGGAAAGGAGGATGGTTTTCCTCTCCTGGTTAAACCCAGCAAATTGGTTTAACGGGATCAAAGGAGAGATTGTTAAAATTGTGATTTATTTATTTTTATTAAAATTGTTGGCTTAGCAATTTACATATATCTGTGTTTTAAGATATTATTTTGTCTCCTTTCAGCTTGCAAAATGTCTATAAACTCAAGATTTGAAACCTCCAAGTTTAAGAAGTTACAGAAGAGCTTGGCAAGAAAGAGCCGTGAGCAGTCGACCTTGATGAATATGAGTGAACGGCCATCAACCCTCCGTTGGATAAAGTGAAAAGCACCATCTCTCGGGGATATAGCCATTAGCACCATCATAGCTAGGCTGTTTGCTTAGACTCGTTAAGTAGAGATTTTGTGATGCCTTGTAGCTCAACTGTAATGTCAGATTATTATAAATAGGAGGGATGTGTTGAAAGAAAAGGGTAATGGGAACCGCACAAGTTCAATATTTAAGCTGATAGTGACCTCTGAAAAACTGAATTATTCCTGAATTACTTCTCAATATAGCAACCATATGTAAGTGGAAAATCAGTCCTAGTACATATGCTTGTTGCTTTCAGTGGTGCTCCCTAGAGTCAAAAAAGTTATCAACCGAAAAAAACAAACAAAGAAGTATTGGAAAGTAGACTCTTTTTTGGGAGCACTTTAATTCAGAGGTTAAAATTGTAACATATTACAGGTTGAGTATCCCTTATCCAAAATGCTTGGGACCAGAGGTATTTTGGATATGGGATTTTTCCGTATTTTGGAATAATTGCATACCATAATGAGATATCATGGTGATGGGACCTAAATTTAAGCACAGAACGCATTTATGTTACATATATACCTTATACACACAGCCTGAAGGTAATTTTAGCCAATATTTTTTATAACTTTGTGCATTAAACAAAGTGTGTCTACATTCACACAATTCATTTATGTTTCATATACACCTTATACACACAACCTGAAGGTCATTTAATACAATATTTTTAATAACTTTGTGTATTAAACAAAGATTGTGTACATTGAGCCATCAAAAAACAAAGGTTTCACTATCTCACTCTCACTCAAAAAAGTCCGTATTTCGGAATATTCCGTATTTCGGAATATTTGGATATGGGATACTCAACCTGTACTGGTAAAATCATTTTTATTAGGTAAATATTTAAATTGAATTTAAGGAGTATAAATACTTAAGTGAAATAGCCTCACGAACATATGAAAGTAAATTATTAATCATAAGTGATCACAATATCACAATCTGCGAATTGCCGGAAGTTTTCTCTATGAGTAAAAAGGAAGTCCTATAGTGGATGTTGTGTGGTTTTGAATAATTTTCCCGCACAGCAGGTTTTCTACTCATCTGTGTACCTACTCATCTTTGTGCCTGACGTGTCACTTGGTGACTAAGTCAGGTGATTGCATCTATTCTCATACGTTTTTGGCATTTGTGCCATATATGTCTATAAAATTTACCAATGTGGATATACAGTGGTTACACTACAAACACATAGGTGACCAAAAAGGCGAGCTCAATAATTGCGGTCATACCTCACTGGAGATGCCCAATCTCTTCTGACCTTGGAAGCTAAGCAGTGAAAGGCCGGGTTAGTAAAAGGATGGGAGACCACCTCTGAACACCCTGGTACTGCAATAAATTGGCTCCCAAACAGACTGTCACCTATACAGATGCCACGAGGTACTCGGTTTCACATGACCAATGATTTAATTCTCTACGGCCTAAATGATCCATAATGGATACATGCAGAATAAATGATGGTCATATACTACATGAGAAATAATGTGCACTGATGATTCACTCCTGGTACTATAGCTATTAACTTCCGGCAATTCGCAGATTGTGATATTGAGATCACTTATGATTAATAATTTACTTTCATATGTTCGCGAGGCTATTTCACTTAAGTATTTATACTCCTTAAATTCAATTGAAATATTTACCTAATAAAAATGATTTTACCAGTAATATGTTACAATTTTAACCTCTGAATTAGAGTGCTCCCAAAAACGAGTCTACTTTCCAATACTTCTTTGTTTGTTTTTTTCGGTTTATAAATAGGAGGGACTAAGAAAGACAGCATTATGCTAGAATAGTTTTCAGCCATTTTGTATAACAGTAGCCATATGTTTGAATATAAAGAAATGCTTTTGCTTTAAGGTTATAAGTAATGCTGACATTTTATTAGTTAGAAAGAAGTTCCTCTGAGAACCAAGGTTAAGCTACCTGTAATCGCTTATCTCCTGGAACATGTTTTGAGAACAGTGATGTTTTGGGAACAGTGTCTGCAGACTGACTCTCAAGGATTGTAATGTCTCATAATTTCTATGTGTGAGAGATGACACTTATGCTTATGTTTTGTGACGTGTAACAAATTCCTGTATATGCCTATAAGAACCCCTAGACAATAAACTTTTTCAGACTCATCTTGTGGAACATACCTCGTGTCATGTCTACTTTGTGAGCTCCCAATCGATTGGTCCAAGGTAATTTAAACAGACAACCGAAGGAACTTGATATAGGAGAAGGCTTTATCTCTGACAGCTGTACCAAGCAATTGTGGTATATCCCGCCACTTACCGCATTGGTACTAATCGCATATCTACTAACATATGCGATTAGTATCGCAAAGGACAGCTCATCCGATAAGAGCTGTTCTTTTCGAATAGCAGCAAACCCAGGAGCTCATCAGCGCGCGGGGCTGGCTGGGATCCCTTACAGTAAGGGGATGCGGAAAGATGCCCATAGGCCTCTATAGGGTAACGCTAACAAAAGCTAGCGTTACCCTCCGCACCGAACCGCGGTGTTGCCGGGCTTGTGCATATAAAAATGCAGTAAAAGCCCAGTAAACATGTTTTTTACCCATTTTCCCTGTAGTAAATCCCACCCTTGAACTGAAAGATCAAAACCCATGGCATGTACACCTGGAAAATGCAAGTGACATCAACACCTGGTTTCAATTGACATTGAAACCTGACAGATTATAAATATGTGGTTTTTGTTTGTGGAAATGCAGTTGATGTCAGTCAATTTAGATTGATTTTAAAATTAATATAAAAAAATTGACCTTTATATGCATGAACCGTACAGTAGGGCAAGATGGCAGCGTCTATAGTTAATTTACTGGGGCAGTTCCTCTTTTTTTCCTCCTGAAAAAGGTTTCGATTTGTGTTGAGTATCTTCTGTCAATACAAATCTTGAAAAGCACCAAAGTGACACTAGTAGAAAATATATAAATACATAAATAAAGCTCAAAGAAGGAAAACTGAAAAGTTTAAATGAAAAAAATAGGTGGTTCATAAGTATTATTAAGACTTGGTTTCACTGGTATTTTCCGGTAGATACAGAAATCCCTAAATCTAGACACAGAATAAATCTCTGTGGGGTTGGATACAGAATCCCGACAGTCAGGATGCCAGCAGCAGGATCATGACATTGAAAATGCCGGCAATCTTTGGTGAGTATTCTACACCCACAGCCTAACACTAAGCGCCCTCCCCTCCACAGCCTAACCCTAACCGTCCCCTTTAGCAGCCTAACCTTAAGTCATCCCTTCCGCTGCAGCCTGACCCTAACCCTCCCCTCCTGCAGCCTTACCCCAGCCCACATACTTACCACTTCAAGTTGTCGCCATTTTCACCCATCGGGATCCCGTCGCCGGTATTCTGATGGTTGGGATTGAGATGCCGACCATTGAGATGCCGACTACATCCCCTCTGTAGTTAGTTCTAAAGAACAATCACCATGAAATGCTCTAGACCATTGTTTCCCATCTCCACCGTTAGGGAATCCTAATAGTGCATGTTTTTCATACTACAGTACATGCATGAGTACAGATGACCAACTCATTACTGACCAACACATTTTAAACAATTGCCTGGCAAGGCTGCATCTGAAACAACCACAGCAAGCCGAGCTTTCACTAACACAGTCGCATCTGATGCGACCTGACAGAACTGCCCACTAGTGGCTGCCAGAAGATCTTCCTGCATTATGTCAACCACTCTACATTCTAATCAACACTTTTGGTGTCAATAAAAACAATAATAGCCAGTTAAGTGGTTAACAGATGTGCAAGAGGTACTAATTATGGGGTCTATTCATGAAGCAATGAAAAGTGTGGAGACGTGAGCCAGTGGAGACGTTGCCCATGGCAACCAATCAGCTGCTACGTAGAATTTTATGAAATGCACTTTATAAATGTTAACTCAACACTGACTGGTTGCCATGGGCAACTTCTCCACTGGCTCACTTCTCCACTCTTTACACTGCTTCATGAATAGACCTCTATTTCACTTGTACTTCTGTAAGGAGACCTAGAAATCATGCTTTGCTAGGATTCCTTGAAGACTGGAGGTGAGAAAATACTGACAAGTAGGCACACACAGGGGCATATCTAGGGCCAGATGTACTAAGCCTTGAAAAGTGATAAATGTCACGGTGATAAAGTACCAGCCAATCGGCTCCTAACTGTCATTTTTCAAACACAGCCAGTGACATGGTAGTTAGGAGCTGATTGGCTGGCAGTTTATCACTGTGAAATGTATCACTTTTCAGGCTTAGTACATCTCCCCCCTAGAGAGGAAAGGGCCCTTGTGCAGGCGCCGTCTGTACAGCTATGGGCATTGGTGTCCCTAGGGGTCCATAGTGCTGTCCCGGAGCCTAGAGCGCATTTGCAGATCTACGGGAAAATGGCACGACTGCCAGTCTCCCAGTGATTTTTCTACTGTGCATGCACAAGACACCAGGAAAATGGCACCGCACTACTGCACCGCGGGACTCCGGAGGGTAAGTATTAAAAATAATGGGTGCAGGGTATGCAGAGTGGGCCCACCTGGACTCCGGGGACCCATGTGCACCACACACACTGGACCCATTATAAATACACCAGTGGGCACACATTTAGAAAGAACTGCACTTTGCCAAATCTACATCTCTGCTTTCAGCTAATGCCTTAGACATAATAGATCTTTTTGCATATTTACTTATGACATAATAATATAGTCAAACATACAGTAGCTTACCTTTACCTCTGATTAAAACACTACACTATCTTACCCTAACAAAGTGATCAATAGTTAGCTGATCTTTTAAAATACAAATGAATGTATTGAATACTGGACAAAGAGATAAAGGAAGAAGTTTGAAAGCACAATCAAACTGTAATGAACAAGTCGATAACAAGCGGACGTATCAAGCTGTAATAGCGTGGGTAAAACAACAGCAAAAGATTAAATACACCTTCCTATCTGTATAGCTTGAGGAATAAAATACACAAACTGCTGAAAGGCTACATTTTAACCCCATGTTTAGCACAGATTTGCAGTGATGCAAGCATGTATTTTTATACATCAATATCTGCAACACATTAAATACCAGCAACAGGTGGCAGAACAACTGGAACGTTGAAATAAGAAAAATGTGCACAGCAACTTACTTATTTTATACCCAAGGCGCTCAGCGTAAACCCTCTTAGCCATAAACTGCCCCTCAATTACAGCTCGGATTTCCACATCTTTTGGGAATTCAGTCACCTACAGTAAAAAGAAGATCATGTGATTGATTTCACTGTTTCCTGGAGCTCAGAAACTTCTGCGGTAGAAAAGGTCAGGTCATGTGTGGTCAATGTACATGTTTTGGAAAAGCTAGTATCAGATTGAGATGTATACTGCAGACGATTCAGACTAGATCGCAACTTAATATCCTGAACATCAACATAAACCTCCATTTGCAACACTACAACCATATATATATATATATATATATATATATATATATATATATACATACATGAGATATTCGGCACTCACTGCTTTTCCAAGAAGTTCAACTTGCCGAGTGCCCTCCGCAGCAAACAGCATAAGTATACACACAGATGTCGGCGGCACTCACAGGCTTTTCAAAGCCAAAAGACCAGACCAGTCAATTAGCGCTTGTTGACTGGTCTGGTCTTTTGGCTTTGAACAGCCCGTGAGTGCCGCCGACATCTGTGTGTGTGTATATATATATATATATATATATATATATATATTTAAGACGTCACATATCTTAAAATACACCTATTTCAAAATACAGAGAATAGATGAGGCTGCGTTAAGGATCTGCCAGTCATCCTCATGTGGGTGGCTCTGGAATTTGATAAACTTATATGAAGAAGAGGTGAGTTTTCAGGGAACCCTTGATATGTTGGAGACCAGAGGAGAGTCTTATTGTGCTGGGAAGGGCATTCCACAAAGTGGGTGCAGCCCGAAAAGAGCTGTGGGGTAGGGTTGATAGTCAAGTTATCAACAGTGATAGAGATATCAGGTTGGATAGAGGCTAATTTTAAGTTGAGAGCAAAAGACCAAGTAACTTTTCACCTTGGCACCTTAGGAGAAATAAAATGTACATAGATTTATATTTGGGAAGGAGTGTCCAAACTGAAATCTAAATTGCAGTGTACGTAAATGTAAAGCTGTTCAACATATGGGGTACATGAAAAAGCAGCAAGTAATTTATTATAAATTCACACATTCAAAATGTAAAGAAGCTAAATTTGAGTTTGTGGGGGCTGACTATTTTTCAAGCAGTAATATCCTAAATGCCTCAAGAGTGATTGTGTTGTGTTATAAACCAATATATTGGAGGACAAAGACCCCTTATGAGAAGCCTGTTTATCTCAACTATTTGGTATGCTTAATACCTATCGAGACATAAAATATCAATTCACTTTAACAAGTTAATACTGCACTATGAGAAGTGTATCTTGTGCTTGATGATCATATGGTGCATGGCCTACATCACAAAACTTACCCGGAAAGGCTAAAAGATCTTAACATGTATAGTTTGGAGGAGAGAAGGGAAAGGGGGGACATGATAGAAACTTTCAAATATATCAAGGGTCTTAACAAAGTTCAGGAGGGAAACATTCTTCAAAGGAAAAGAAGTATTAGAACTCGAGGGCATACATTGAGACTGGAGGGGGGGAGGTTCAGGGGAAATTTAAGGAAAAATTACTTCACAGAAAGGGTAGTGGATAAGTGGAATAGCCTCCCATCAGAGGTGGTAGAGGCTAAGACTGTAGGGCAATTTAAACATGCTTGGGACAGGCATATGAATATCCTTACAAAGAATTAAGGTTAAAAAAGGATTGAGATTGCCTAAAGGATAAAATAAAAAAGGGGCAGACTAGATGGGCCAAGTGGTTCTTATCTGCCGTCAAATTCTATGTTTCTATGTTTCTATAGATCAGCTGTATTGTGAACAACAGATTGGAGAACTAAACCACAGTGTTTGATGTGCACGATATAAAATCTACTGTCCGGTATGCAGGTACCTATAAAAGTATTGCTGAATTACTGAACTAAGTGAGAAGTTACTGCACCATCAGGCGCTTGTCCTCTCCCCCTTTTCCAGTTTTATATTTATATAAATATATACACATTAATATATATATATATATATATATATACATTCCTTGCTGCCCCGGCACTCCTGATATCCACTGAGGGATATGTCCTGCTCCAGTGCCCTCCTCAAAAGAGGGCTTTGCTATCACCCCCTGGGATATCCAACCAAAGAAAAAGGCGGCACTCGGAGTCTGTGATTCAATCATATATTGGTGCAAAAAGCAATCATCATCAACGTTTCGGGGATCAGTTCCCCTTCTTCAGGATAAGTGTTAACAGTGCACAACAAACATTGAAATACCCCAAGGTAGTACTTACCCCCCAACAAACAGCCATTCACCTGGCGTCTCCAGCTGGTCACGCCGCCAGTCCTTTCGCCCGGTGCCTCCGAGCGCATCAGCCGCATCCGGAAGTGACGTCGCGGGAGTCAGCCGCGTAACCATGGAGACGCTGGCAACTAAAACAAAACCAAGAACAAACCCATAACCCTGAATGTTATTAACGGAATCGGTTTGTTTTCGGTTTTGTTTTAGTTGGCTTCAGAACATCCCGGACCATTGTTTGTATCACCAATGCTTTCTCCTCCGGGAGAAACACCCGCTGCTTTTCCCTGTCGAGGATCATTCCCAGAAGAGACAACCTCCTGGTCGGCTCCAAATGTGATTTTTGGAAGGTTTAGGGTCTAGCCGTGTTCCCTGAGATGAGTCGTGAGAACAATGGACTGCAACAACTTCTCCCTGGACGATGCCTTTATCAGCAGATCGTCCAGATATGGGATTATGTTCGCTCCTTGTCTGCGGAGGAGAAGCATCATCTCCGCCATCACCTTGGTGAACACCCTCGGTGCTGTGGAGAGGCCGAATGGCAGTGCTTGAAATTGATAGTGACTGTCCAACAGTGCAAATCTGAGATAAGCCTGGTGTGTCAGCCAAATCGGAATGTGGAAATACGCATCCTTGATATCCAAGGATACCAGAAATTCTCCCTCATCCATAACTAAAATCACTCTCTGAGAGAGACTCCATTTTGAATTTGAACACTTTTAGGTAAAGGTTCAACGATTTCAAATTCAAATTTGGTCTGACCGAACCATCCGGTTCCAGTACCACTAAAAGGTTTGAATAATAACCCTGAGGTGGAACTGGGACAATGACCTGTGAATTTTCCAATTTTAGGATGGCTTCCTGTAGGATAGCCCTGTCTGTCAGCAAAGCTGGCAAGCCTGATTTGAAGAATCGGTGAGGCGGGAGTTCTTGAAACTTCTGTCTGTACCCCTGGGACACAATATCCTGTACCCAGGAATCCAGGCCGGACGACACCCAGACGTGTCTGAAACGTCTGAGTCTCGCGCCCACCAGCCCGTCCTCCAGGCTTTGAGGTCCACCGTCCTGCGGGTGCAGGCTTTTTGGATTTTGCCGACCACCTCTAAAGAAAGTGGTAGGAGGCTTGGACATTTTTACCATAGCGGTCCGAAAGGACTGCGGCACAGCTGAAGAAAATGGATTCTTCGTAGAAGGTGTAGCAGAGGGAATGAAAGGTGACTTACTTGCGGTTGCCGTGGAAATCCACGCATCCAGCGCTTCCCCAAATAGAGCCTGACCTGTGTAAGGTAGGTTCTCCACACTTCTCTTGGATTCCGCGTTTGCAGACCATTGTTCCCTGTGGGCTGAGATCGACATGGAAGATATCTGTGCAGTCAGCGTCCCCAGGTCCTTCATGGATTCCACCATGAACCCAGCAGAATCCTGTATGTTACGTAAAAACAATTCAATGTCACTTCTATCCATTGTATCCAAATCCTCTAGTAATGTGCCTAACCACTTTACTATGGCTTTAGAAATCCATTCACAGGCAATAGTGGGTCTTAACGCCACTCCTGAAGCAGTGTAAATGGATTTGAGCATAGTGTCTAGAACTAATAACACTACCAGCGCTGTCTGTGTACCTTCATAGGCAACACAGACTTTACACAGCCTCCCCCCCCCCCCCCTTCTACAACCCCCTGGTACCGTACAAGGCAGCTGGAGTTGATCTGGAAAGACAGATCTCCCTGTCAGCGCTTCTGCAGGCAGGAAAATGGCGCTGAACGCTGCTGGGTCCGCTCTGAGGAGAAGCTCTGCCCCCTTTCATGGCGCTGTCTTCCTGCTGTTCTGAAGATTATACTGGCCTGAGAAATTGTGGTGGCAGCGATCCTGGGACCCTGACAGGCTTGCTGGACAGTGTAGGGTGTAGGCGCTGGCTCAGGGCGCCCCTCACAGCACCACACCATGTACCGCTGAGCCCTGGAGCGCAGTTAATACTTCACACCGGCTCCCCGCTTGCCAGGGGTGGCAGTGACTAACTCGCCACCGATCTTCTGGCTCTGTAAGGGGGTGGTGGCATGCTGCTGGGGTGAGCGATCCCTGGTGGCGGCTAACGTTCGATCCCCTCAGGAGCTCAGTGTCCTGTCAGCGGAGATAGTGGCTCAGACCCCGCAGGGCGGACACTACTCCCCCCCTTAGTCCCTCGAAGCAGGGAGACTGTTGCCAGCAGCCTCCCTGTAAAATAACAAACTCTAAAAAAAACTTTTACTAGAGAAACTCAGGAGAGCTCCCCTAGCTGTGACCGGCTACTCCGGGCACATTTTCTAAACAGAGTCTGGTAGGAGAGGCATAGAGGGAGGAGCCAGCCCACACTCTCAAACTCTTAAGCCAGTGACTCCTAGTGGACACGTCTATACCCCATGGTACTAATGTGGACCCCAGCATCCTCTAGGACAGTGATGGCTAACCTTGGCACTCCAGCTGTTGAACTACACATCCTAGCATGCCCTGCATCAGTTTTAGCATGGCCAAATAGCAAAACTGTAGCAGAGCATGCTGGGATATGTAGTTTAACAACAGCTGGAGTGTCAAGGTTAGCCATCACTGCTCTAGAACGTAAGAGAAAAGAAAAAAATTGTGAAAAACTCATGTCGACCTTTTGACCTAGAACATGTCGACCTAGAAACCCTGTTGACCTAGAAGTTACTGTCAACCAATAGTGGTCGACCTAGACAGTGTTGACCTAAGTGTGATCGACCTAGAGACCGGATACCACTGTGTCCTACTGTAACTCTCCTGGCTTTGATACTGTAGCTGCTCTCACTCCTCACCTCTTCTGGCACAGAGATGCTTCCCTCATCTCACCAGGAGCTCCCTACAACCTAGCTCTCATTGCACCTTCTACAGGTAGTGTAGTGGAGGTTCAGAAGTGGGATAACTCCTTCCCTTTTAACAGCAACTACTGTAGTTCTGTTGTTAGGCAGCACTTGCAGTGAGTAGGCTGAAGCTAAAGACAGTTAGTTAGTTAGTTAGTTAGTTAGTTAGTTAGTTAGTTAGTTAGTGGGGCACTCTCGTCACAAGTTAGCGATCATATAGTCAAATGGGGCTCAGTTAATGCGGTTACCACTGGCACACACAAATATAGGCAGGAAATGCTCACCTGAAAGTGCACATGCCCAGTTAGACACAGCTCAAGATGCATCCAGCTCTACCACGCTAGCATATGAGACAGGCTTACATCAGGACTACAAAGCATGTGTCCTCACACACCACTATAGCTTAGAGAAGGGTAGAGATGTGGCTTGAGAGTAGAGATGAGCGGGTTCGGTTCCTCGGAATCCGAACCCGCCCGAACTTCATGTTTTTTTACACGGGTCCGAGCGACTCGGATCTTCCCGCCTTGCTCGGTTAACCCGAGCGCGCCCGAACGTCATCATCCCGCTGTCGGATTCTCGCGAGGCTCGGATTCTATCGCGAGACTCGGATTCTATATAAGGAGCCGTGCGTCGCCGCCATTTTCACACGTGCATTGAGATTGATAGGGAGAGGACGTGGCTGGCGTCCTCTCCGTTTATAGAGAAGAGAGTGAGACTAGAGTAGAGAGAGACACAGTATTTACTTTAGTAATTTTGGGGAGCATTAGGAGGAGTACTACTACTTGCTGAAGTGATAGTGTGACTGTATATCTGACTTGTGGGGGAGACAGTGGGGAGCAGTTAGAGTCTGAGAGCAGGAGTACATATTTTAACGTACAGTGCACACTTTTGCTGCCAGAGTGCCACACTGCCATTGTGACCACACTGACCACCAGTATATATATTGTGATTGTCTGCTTAGGAGTACTACTTGCAAGTTGCTGATAGTGTGACCAGTGACCTGACCACCAGTTTAATTAATCACCACCAGTTTAATATATATATATATATATATATATATAATTGTATATAATATATATATATATAATTGTATACCACCTACCCGTGTTTTTTTTCTTTTCTTTCTTTTTGATACATACTACTATAGTAGCTTACTGTAGCAGTCTGCGGTGCTGCTGAGCTGACAGTGTCCAGCAGGTCCGTCATCAGTCATTACATAATAAATATATATACCTGTCCGGCTGCAGTACTAGTGATATTATATATATATATATATTAATTTCATCTCATTATCATCCAGTCTATATTAGCAGCAGACACAGTACGGTAGTCCACGGCTGTAGCTACCTCTGTGTCGGCAGTCGCTGGTCCATCCATAATTGTATACCACCTACCCGTGTTTTTTTTTTTTTCCTTTCTTCTTGATACATACTACTATAGTAGCTTACTGTAGCAGTCTGCGGTGCTGCTGAGCTGACAGTGTCGAGCAGGTCCGTCATCAGTCATTACATAATAAATATATATACCTGTCCGGCTGCAGTACTAGTGATATTATATATATATATATATATATATATTAATTTCATCTCATTATCATCCAGTCTATATTAGCAGCAGACACAGTACGGTAGTCCACGGCTGTAGCTACCTCTGTGTGGGCAGTCGCTGGTCCATCCATAATTGTATACCACCTACCCGTGTTTTTTTTTTTTCTTTCTTTTTGATACATACTACTATAGTAGCTTACTGTAGCAGTCTGCGGTGCTGCTGAGCTGACAGTGTCTAGCAGGTCCGTCATCAGTCATTACATAATAAATATATATACCTGTCCGGCTGCAGTACTAGTGATATTATATATATATATATTAATTTCATCTCATTATCATCCAGTCTATATTAGCAGCAGACACAGTACGGTAGTCCACGACTGTAGCTACCTCTGTGTCGGCAGTCGCTGGTCCATCCATAATTGTATACCACCTACCCGTGTTTTTTTTTTTTTTCTTTCTTCTTGATACATACTACTATAGTAGCTTACTGTAGCAGTCTGCGGTGCTGCTGAGCTGACAGTGTCCAGCAGGTCCGTCATCAGTCATTACATAATAAATATATATACCTGTCCGGCTGTAGTACTAGTGATATTATATATATATATATATATATATATATTAATTTCATCTCATTATCATCCAGTCTATATTAGCAGCAGACACAGTACGGTAGTCCACGGCTGTAGCTACCTCTGTGTCGGCAGTCGCTGGTCCATCCATAATTGTATACCACCTACCCGTGTTTTTTTTTTCTTTCTTCTTGATACATACTACTATAGTAGCTTACTGTAGCAGTCTGCGGTGCTGCTGAGCTGACAGTGTCCAGCAGGTCCGTCATCAGTCATTACATAATAAATATATATACCTGTCCGGCTGCAGTACTAGTGATATTATATATATATTAATTTCATCTCATTATCATCCAGTCTATATTAGCAGCAGACACAGTACGGTAGTCCACGGCTGTAGCTACCTCTGTGTCGGCAGTCGCTGGTCCATCCATAATTGTATACCACCTACCCGTGTTTTTTTTTTTTCTTTCTTCTTGATACATACTACTATAGTAGCTTACTGTAGCAGTCTGCGGTGCTGCTGAGCTGACAGTGTCCAGCAGGTCCGTCATCAGTCATTACATAATAAATATATATACCTGTCCGGCTGCAGTACTAGTGATATTATATATATATATATATATATATATTAATTTCATCTCATTATCATCCAGTCTATATTAGCAGCAGACACAGTACGGTAGTCCACGGCTGTAGCTACCTCTGTGTCGGCAGTCGCTGGTCCATCCATAATTGTATACCACCTACCCGTGGTTTTTTTTTTCTTTCTTCTTGATACATACTACTATAGTAGCTTACTGTAGCAGTCTGCGGTGCTGCTGAGCTGACAGTGTCCAGCAGGTCCGTCATCAGTCATTACATAATAAATATATATACCTGTCCGGCTGCAGTACTAGTGATATTATATATATATATATATATATATTAATTTCATCTCATTATCATCCAGTCTATATTAGCAGCAGACACAGTACGGTAGTCCACGGCTGTAGCTACCTCTGTGTCGGCAGTCGCTGGTCCATCCATAAGTATACTAGTATCCATCCATCTCCATTGTTTACCTGAGGTGCCTTTTAGTTGTGCCTATTAAAATATGGAGAACAAAAATGTTGAGGTTCCAAAACTAGGGAAAGATCAAGATCCACTTCCACCTCGTGCTGAAGCTGCTGCCACTAGTCATGGCCGAGACGTTGAGATGCCAGCAACGTCGTCTGCCAAGGCCGATGCCCAATGTCATAGTACAGAGCATGTAAAATCCAAAACACCAAATATCAGTAAAAAAAGGACTCCAAAATCTAAAATAAAATTGTCGGAGGAGAAGCGTAAACTTGCCAATATGCCATTTACCACACGGAGTGGCAAGGAACGGCTGAGGCCCTGGCCTATGTTCATGGCTAGTGGTTCAGCTTCACATGAGGATGGAAGCACTCAGCCTCTCGCTAGAAAAATGAAAAGACTCAAGCTGGCAAAAGCACCGCAAAGAATTGTGCGTTCTTCGAAATCCCAAATCCACAAGGAGAGTCCAATTGTGTCGGTTGCGATGCCTGACCTTCCCAACACTGGACGTGAAGAGCATGCGCCTTCCACCATTTGCACGCCCCCTGCAAGTGCTGGAAGGAGCACCCGCAGTCCAGTTCCTGATAGTCAGATTGAAGATGTCAGTGTTGAAGTACACCAGGATGAGGAGGATATGGGTGTTGCTGGCGCTGGGGAGGAAATTGACAAGGAGGATTCTGATGGTGAGGTGGTTTGTTTAAGTCAGGCACCCGGGGAGACACCTGTTGTCCGTGGGAGGAATAGGGCCGATGACATGCCTGGTGAAAATACCAAAAAAATCAGCTCTTCGGTGTGGAAGTATTTCACCAGAAATGCGGACAACATTTGTCAAGCCGTGTGTTGCCTTTGTCAAGCTGTAATAAGTAGGGGTAAGGACGTTAACCACCTTGGAACATCCTCCCTTATACGTCACCTGCAGCGCATTCATAATAAGTCAGTGACAAGTTCAAAAACTTTGGGCGACAGTGGAAGCAGTCCACTGACCAGTAAATCCCTTCCTCTTGTAACCAAGCTCACGCAAACCACCCCACCAACTCCCTCAGTGTCAATTTCCTCCTTCCCCAGGAATGCCAATAGTCCTGCAGGCCATGTTACTGGCAATTCTGACGAGTCCTCTCCTGCCTGGGATTCCTCCGATGCATCCTTGCGTGTAACGCCTACTGCTGCTGGCACTGCTGTTGTTGCTGCTGGGAGTCGATGGTCATCCCAGAGGGGAAGTCGTAAGCCCACTTTTACTACTTCCACCAAGCAATTGACTGTCCAACAGTCCTTTGCGAGGAAGATGAAATATCACAGCAGTCATCCTGTTGCAAAGCGGATAACTGAGGCCTTGACAACTATGTTGGTGTTAGACGTGCGTCCGGTATCCGCCGTTAGTTCACAGGGAACTAGACAATTTCTTGAGGTAGTGTGCCCCCGTTACCAAATACCATCTAGGTTCCACTTCTCTAGGCAGGCGATACCGAGAATGTACACGGACGTCAGAAAAAGACTCACCAGTGTCCTAAAAAATGCAGTTGTACCCAATGTCCACTTAACCACGGACATGTGGACAAGTGGAGCAGGGCAGGGTCAGGACTATATGACTGTGACAGCCCACTGGGTAGATGTATGGACTCCCGCCGCAAGAACAGCAGCGGCGGCACCAGTAGTAGCATCTCGCAAACGCCAACTCTTTCCTAGGCAGGCTACGCTTTGTATCACCGGTTTCCAGAATACGCACACAGCTGAAAACCTCTTACGGCAACTGAGGAAGATCATCGCGGAATGGCTTACCCCAATTGGACTCTCCTGTGGATTTGTGGCATCGGACAACGCCAGCAATATTGTGTGTGCATTAAATATGGGCAAATTCCAGCACGTCCCATGTTTTGCACATACCTTGAATTTGGTGGTGCAGAATTTTTAAAAAAACGACAGAGGCGTGCAAGAGATGCTGTCGGTGGCCAGAAGAATTGCGGGACACTTTCGGCGTACAGGCACCACGTACAGAAGACTGGAGCACCACCAAAAACGCCTGAACCTGCCCTGCCATCATCTGAAGCAAGAAGTGGTAACGAGGTGGAATTCAACCCTATATATGCTTCAGAGGTTGGAGGAGCAGCAAAAGGCCATTCAAGCCTATACAATTGAGCACGATATAGGAGGTGGAATGTACCTGTCTCAAGCGCAGTGGAGAATGATTTCAACGTTGTGCAAGGTTCTGCAACCTTTTGAACTTGCCACACGTGAAGTCAGTTCAGACACTGCCAGCCTGAGTCAGGTCATTCCCCTCATCAGGCTTTTGCAGAAGAAGCTGGAGGCATTGAAGGAGGAGCTAAAAGGGAGCGATTCCGCTAGGCATGTGGGACTTGTGGATGGAGCCCTTAATTCGCTTAACAAGGATTCACGGGTGGTCAATCTGTTGAAATCAGAGCACTACATTTTGGCCACCGTGCTCGATCCTAGATTTAAAACCTACCTTGGATCTCTCTTTCCGGCAGACACAAGTCTGCTGGGGTTCAAAGACCTGCTGGTGACAAAATTGTCAAGTCAAGCGGAACGCGACCTGTCAACATCTCCTCCTTCACATTCTCCCGCAACTGGGGGTGCGAGGAAAAGGTTCAGAATTCCGAGCCCACCCGCTGGCGGTGATGCAGGGCAGTCTGGAGCGACTGCTGATGCTGACATCTGGTCCGGACTGAAGGACCTGACAACGATTACGGACATGTCGTCTACTGTCACTGCATATGATTCTCTCCCCATTGAAAGAATGGTGGAGGATTATATGAGTGACCGCATCCAAGTAGGCACGTCAGACAGTCCGTACGTATACTGGCAGGAAAAAGAGGCAATTTGGAGGCCCTTGCACAAACTGGCTTTATTCTACCTAAGTTGCCCTCCCACAAGTGTGTACTCCGAAAGAGTGTTTAGTGCCTCCGCTCACCTTGTCAGCAATCGGCGTACGAGGTTACTTCCAGAAAATGTGGAGAAGATGATGTTCATTAAAATGAATTATAATCAATTCCTCCGTGGAGACATTGACCAGCAGCAATTGCCTCCACAAAGTACACAGGGAGCTGAGATGGTGGATTCCAGTGGGGACGAATTGATAATCTGTGAGGAGCGGGATGTACACGGTGATATATCGGAGGATGATGATGAGGTGGACATCTAGCCTCTGTAGAGCCAGTTTGTGCAAGGAGAGATTAATTGCTTCTTTTTCGGTGGGGGTCCAAACCAACCCGTCATTTCAGTCACAGTCGTGTGGCAGACCCTGTCACTGAAATGATGGGTTGGTTAAAGTGTGTATGTCCTGTTTATACAACATAAGGGTGGGTGGGAGGGCCCAAGGACAATTCCATCTTGCACCTCTTTTTTCTTTCATTTTTATTTGCGTCATGTGCTGTTTGGGGAGTGTTTTTTGGAAGGGCCATCCTGCGTGACACTGCAGTGCCACTCCTAGATGGGCCAGGTGTTTGTGTCGGCCACTAGGGTCGCTTATCTTACTCACACAGCTACCTCATTGCGCCTCTTTTTTTCTTTGCGTCATGTGCTGTTTGGGGAGTGTTTTTTGGAAGGGCCATCCTGCGTGACACTGCAGTGCCACTCCTAGATGGGCCAGGTGTTTGTGTCGGCCACTAGGGTCGCTTAGCTTACTCACACAGCTACCTCATTGCGCCTCTTTTTTTCTTCTTTGCGTCATGTGCTGTTTGGGGAGTGTTTTTTGGAAGGGCCATCCTGCGTGACACTGCAGTGCCACTCCTAGATGGGCCAGGTGTTTGTGTCGGCCACTAGGGTCGCTTATCTTACTCACACAGCTACCTCATTGCGCCTCTTTTTTTCTTTGCGTCATGTGCTGTTTGGGGAGTGTTTTTTGGAAGGGCCATCCTGCGTGACACTGCAGTGCCACTCCTAGATGGGCCAGGTGTTTGTGTCGGCCACTAGGGTCGCTTATCTTACTCACACAGCTACCTCATTGCGCCTCTTTTTTTCTTTGCGTCATGTGCTGTTTGGGGAGTGTTTTTTGGAAGGGCCATCCTGCGTGACACTGCAGTGCCACTCCTAGATGGGCCAGGTGTTTGTGTCGGCCACTAGGGTCGCTTAGCTTACTCACACAGCTACCTCATTGCGCCTCTTTTTTTCTTCTTTGCGTCATGTGCTGTTTGGGGAGTGTTTTTTGGAAGGGCCATCCTGCGTGACACTGCAGTGCCACTCCTAGATGGGCCAGGTGTTTGTGTCGGCCACTAGGGTCGCTTATCTTACTCACACAGCTACCTCATTGCGCCTCTTTTTTTCTTTGCGTCATGTGCTGTTTGGGGAGTGTTTTTTGGAAGGGCCATCCTGCGTGACACTGCAGTGCCACTCCTAGATGGGCCAGGTGTTTGTGTCGGCCACTAGGGTCGCTTATCTTACTCACACAGCTACCTCATTGCGCCTCTTTTTTTCTTTGCGTCATGTGCTGTTTGGGGAGTGTTTTTTGGAAGGGCCATCCTGCGTGACACTGCAGTGCCACTCCTAGATGGGCCAGGTGTTTGTGTCGGCCACTAGGGTCGCTTATCTTACTCACACAGCTACCTCATTGCGCCTCTTTTTTTCTTTGCGTCATGTGCTGTTTGGGGAGTGTTTTTTGGAAGGGCCATCCTGCGTGACACTGCAGTGCCACTCCTAGATGGGCCAGGTGTTTGTGTCGGCCACTAGGGTCGCTTAGCTTACTCACACAGCTACCTCATTGCGCCTCTTTTTTTCTTCTTTGCGTCATGTGCTGTTTGGGGAGTGTTTTTTGGAAGGGCCATCCTGCGTGACACTGCAGTGCCACTCCTAGATGGGCCAGGTGTTTGTGTCGGCCACTAGGGTCGCTTATCTTACTCACACAGCTACCTCATTGCGCCTCTTTTTTTCTTTGCGTCATGTGCTGTTTGGGGAGTGTTTTTTGGAAGGGCCATCCTGCGTGACACTGCAGTGCCACTCCTAGATGGGCCAGGTGTTTGTGTCGGCCACTAGGGTCGCTTATCTTACTCACACAGCTACCTCATTGCGCCTCTTTTTTTCTTTGCGTCATGTGCTGTTTGGGGAGTGTTTTTTGGAAGGGCCATCCTGCGTGACACTGCAGTGCCACTCCTAGATGGGCCAGGTGTTTGTGTCGGCCACTAGGGTCGCTTATCTTACTCACACAGCTACCTCATTGCGCCTCTTTTTTTCTTTGCGTCATGTGCTGTTTGGGGAGTGTTTTTTGGAAGGGCCATCCTGCGTGACACTGCAGTGACACTCCTAGATGGGCCAGGTGTTTGTGTCGGCCACTAGGGTCGCTTAGCTTACTCACACAGCTACCTCATTGCGCCTCTTTTTTTCTTTGTGTCATGTGCTGTTTGGGGAGTGTTTTTTGGAAGGGCCATCCTGCGTGACACTGCAGTGCCACTCCTAGATGGGCCAGGTGTTTGTGTCGGCCACTAGGGTCGCTTATCTTACTCACACAGCTACCTCATTGCGCCTCTTTTTTTCTTTGCGTCATGTGCTGTTTGGGGAGGGTTTTTTGGAAGGGACATCCTGCGTGACACTGCAGTGCCACTCCTAGATGGGCCAGGTGTTTGTGTCGGCCACTAGGGTCGCTTAGCTTACTCACACAGCTACCTCATTGCACCTCTTTTTTTCTTTGCGTCATGTGCTGTTTGGGGAGTGTTTTTTGGAAGGGCCATCCTGCGTGACACTGCAGTGCCACTCCTAGATGGGCCAGGTGTTTGTGTCGGCCACTAGGGTCGCTTAGCTTACTCACACAGCTACCTCATTGCGCCTCTTTTTTTCTTCTTTGCGTCATGTGCTGTTTGGGGAGTGTTTTTTGGAAGGGCCATCCTGCGTGACACTGCAGTGCCACTCCTAGATGGGCCAGGTGTTTGTGTCGGCCACTAGGGTCGCTTATCTTACTCACACAGCTACCTCATTGCGCCTCTTTTTTTCTTTGCGTCATGTGCTGTTTGGGGAGTGTTTTTTGGAAGGGCCATCCTGCGTGACACTGCAGTGCCACTCCTAGATGGGCCAGGTGTTTGTGTCGGCCACTAGGGTCGCTTATCTTACTCACACAGCTACCTCATTGCGCCTCTTTTTTTCTTTGCGTCATGTGCTGTTTGGGGAGTGTTTTTTGGAAGGGCCATCCTGGGTGACACTGCAGTGCCACTCCTAGATGGGCCAGGTGTTTGTGTCGGCCACTAGGGTCGCTTATCTTACTCACACAGCTACCTCATTGCGCCTCTTTTTTTCTTTGCGTCATGTGCTGTTTGGGGAGTGTTTTTTGGAAGGGCCATCCTGCGTGACACTGCAGTGTCACTCCTAGATGGGCCAGGTGTTTGTGTCGGCCACTAGGGTCGCTTATCTTACTCACACAGCTACCTCATTGCGCCTCTTTTTTTCTTTGCGTCATGTGCTGTTTGGGGAGTGTTTTTTGGAAGGGCCATCCTGCGTGACACTGCACTGCCACTCCTAGATGGGCCAGGTGTTTGTGTCGGCCACTAGGGTCGCTTATCTTACTCACACAGCTACCTCATTGCGCCTCTTTTTTTCTTTGCGTCATGTGCTGTTTGGGGAGTGTTTTTTGGAAGGGCCATCCTGCGTGACACTGCACTGCCACTCCTAGATGGGCCAGGTGTTTGTGTTGGCCACTAGAGTCGCTTATCTTACTCACACAGCTACCTCATTGCGCCTCTTTTTTTCTTTGCGTCATGTGCTGTTTGGGGAGTGTTTTTTGGAAGGGCCATCCTGCGTGACACTGCAGTGCCACTCCTAGATGGGCCAGGTGTTTGTGTCGGCCACTAGGGTCGCTTAGCTTAGTCATCCAGCGACCTCGGTGCAAATTTTAGGACTAAAAATAATATTGTGAGGTGTGAGGTATTCAGAATAGACTGAAAATGAGTGGAAATTATGGTTTTTGAGGTTAATAATACTTTGGGATCAAAATGACCCCCAAATTCTATGATTTAAGCTGTTTTTTAGTGTTTTTTGAAAAAAACACCCGAATCCAAAACACACCCGAATCCGACAAAAAAAATTCGGTGAGGTTTTGCCAAAACGCGGTCGAACCCAAAACACGGCCGCGGAACCGAACACAAAACCCGAAAAATTTCAAGTGCACATCTCTACTTGAGAGTGCTAGCAGTAAATTCTAGCCACATTTGCCACTTTCATAAAATATGATAACGTAAATAAGTGTAACATTTACTAGAGAGAATAGCGTCTTGACAGTATTAGTAATATATAAGACAGTCACATTTACCATATACAATATAATTAATTCTAAACACAAAATACAATTTCAATTAAATCCAAATAAATACAAGAAACTGTTGCCTTCCAGTGTTGAAAATCAAAGTAGTCCAAATAAAAATATGTATTTAGTACGCCAAATAGTTGCTGCTAATTGCCATTATTATCACAGCGTCTGGTTGCACCGGTCCTCCTGCACCAGCAAGAGATCCACCTCAGTTGCAATTACAGTACATGCACCTGCCCTTACCATACTTGGTTTTGCCCACTCCAGAGCGGTGACAGTGCTAACTTTACAGCTGCCCATTACTGAGCATTAAATGCTGTATTCATTTAAGGAAGGCTTCTAATTGCAACTTGTGTATTTCTATATGCTCTTTACGAAGTGTATGTCTGAGGTGTGCTCGGTGTATCTATGTCTTTGGTGTTTGTACAAAGGGCCTGATTCAGACATGCACGCTAATAATACCACAGCTGCTACAACATGTACTGAAGCAGCTGCATAGAAAGAGCAGTATCAGTCATGGAACAATTCATTACAGAAGTTCTGAGTTACCCTATGGTAGTGCAGCACGGCTGAAGGGTGTAAGCTGCCAGATCACAGTCACAGTCTCACCCAAAACGGTAGCAACATGCCTGTATATTTGCCACCCCCCAAATGATCCCTGAAAATCAACCTCTTTGCAAATAAATCCTCTCTGTGACCACTATTGCAGACACATGCAGAAATAAAAAGGGTTCATGTACATCCCAGAATCAGGCCTAAAGTGTAGGGTATTACCACAGTACAATGTGTCTGTGTAAAATGTGTATGTGTACAATTTGCTGACTGGATGTAATGGAGTACAAGATAATCGGAGGTGCGGAATGCCGGTATAACTCGGACATTTTTTTAAATGGGCAAACACAAGGCCAGCCATGCCTAGTAAGTGATTGCTCCTTTAAAAAATATTTGAGATTGGCCGCATCTCGCCCCTCCGGTGATCTCGGACTCCATTACATCCCGTCAGCAAACTTTGCCTTTTAAGAGTTTGGCCCTTTAAAAAAAACATTTGAGATTGGCTGGTATCCCGCACCTCCAGCGTTCTCGGCCACATCCCGCCTGTGTCTTATGTATTTGAGTGCGAGTATCTCTGCAAGATACCTGCGCATGACGTGGGAGTATGGAGTGCAAGTCATTGTACCTTTTGATTTTCGGCATTGAACCTGTAAACGCCAAGAGCCTGCGGAGTGATTTCCATTACATCAAAATAAAATCCTAAAAAAACATTAAAAAAATTAAGAATAGTAATATTAGTATCAAAAGTATCAGTAACATAAATGATAGAAAATAATTTTAGCCATATGCTCCAAAAGTCAATCTGGTAAAAAAAAAAAAAAAAAAAGTATTTTTAGCATTTTATTCTATACAGCTTTCATATTTGCCACCACAGTATAATGAGACAGTGAGCCATCGTAAAAACACTAACTGTAAAGAACATGTGCAACTGTGGCATCTGGAGGCTAAATAATGGTACTGCAGAGCATAAAACCAGAACACGGAGAGACAAAAAAATTGAAAAAATAAGATTTTACTTACCGATAAATCTATTTCTCGTAGTCCGTAGTGGATGCTGGGGACTCCGTCAGGACCATGGGGAATAGCGGCTCCGCAGGAGACAGGGCACAAAAGTAAAAGCTTTAGGATCAGGTGGTGTGCACTGGCTCCTCCCCCTATGACCCTCCTCCAAGCCTCAGTTAGGATACTGTGCCCGGACGAGCGTACACAATAAGGAAGGATTTTGAATCCCGGGTAAGACTCATACCAGCCACACCAATCACACTGTACAACCTGTGATCTGAACCCAGTTAACAGCATGATAACAGCGGAGCCTCTGAAAAGATGGCTCACAACAATAATAACCCGATTTTTGTACCAATAACTATGTACAAGTATTGCAGACAATCCGCACTTGGGATGGGCGCCCAGCATCCACTACGGACTACGAGAAATAGATTTATCGGTAAGTAAAATCTTATTTTCTCTAACGTCCTAGTGGATGCTGGGGACTCCGTCAGGACCATGGGGATTATACCAAAGCTCCCAAACGGGCGGGAGAGTGCGGATGACTCCTGCAGCACCGAATGAGAGAACTCCAGGTCCTCTTTAGCCAGGGTATCAAATTTGTAGAATTTTACAAACGTGTTCTCCCCCCGACCACGTAGCTGCTCGGCAGAGTTGTAATGCCGAGACCCCTCGGCCAGCCGCCCAGGATGAGCCCACCTTCCTTGTGGAATGGGCATTTACATATTTTGGCTGTGGCATGCCTGCCACAGAATGTGCAAGCTGAATTGTACTACACATCCAACTAGCAATCGTCTGCTTAGAAGCAAGAGCACCCAGTTTGTTGGGTGCATACAGGATAACAGCAAGTCAGTTTTCCTGACTCCAGCCGTCCTGGAAACCGATATTTTCAGGGCCCTGACAACATCTAGCAACTTGGAGTCCTCCAAGTCCCTAGTAACCGAAGGTACCACAATAAGCTGGTTCAGGTGAAACGCTGACACCACCTTAGGGAGAAACTGGGGACGAGTCCGCAGCTCTGCCCTGTCCGAATGGACAATCAGATATGGGCTTTTGTGAGACAAAGCCGCCAATTCTGACACTCGCCTGGCCGAGGCCAGGGCCAACATCATGGTCACTTTCCATGTGAGATATTTCAAATCCACAGATTTAAGCGGTTTAAACCAATGTGATTTGAGGAATCCCAGCACTACGTTGAGATCCCACAGTGCCACTGGAGGCACAAAAGGGGGTTGTATATGCAGTACTCCCTTGACAAACTTCTGGACTTCAGGAACTGAAGCCAATTCTTTCTGGAAGAAAATCGACAGGGCCGAAATTTGAACCTTAATGGACCCCAATCTGAGGCCCATAGACACTCCTGTTTGCAGGAAATGCAGGAATCGACCGAGTTGAAATTTCTTCGTGGAGCCTTCCTGGCCTCACACCACGCAACATATTTTCGCCACATGTGGTGATAATGTTGTGCGGTCACGTCCTTCCTGGCTTTGACCAGGGTAGGAATGACCTCTTCCGGAATGCCTTTTTCCCTTAGGATCCGGCGTTCAACCGCTATGCCGTCAAACGCAGCCGCGGTAAGTCTTGGAACAGACATGGTACGTGCTGAAGCAAGTCCCTTCTTAGCGGCAGAGGTCATGAGTCCTCTGTGAGTATCTCTTGAAGTTCCGGGTACCAAGTCCTTCTTGGCCAATTCGGAGCCACGAGTATAGTTCTTACTCCTCTACGTCTTATAATTCTCAATACCTTGGGTATGAGAAGCAGAGGAGGAAACACATACACCGACTGGTACGCCCACGGTGTTACCAGAACGTCCACAGCTATTGCCTGAAAGTCTCTTGACCTGGCGCAATACCTGTCCAGTTTTTTGTTCAGGCGGGACGCCATCATGTACACCTTTGGTCTTTCCCAACGGTTCACAATCATGTGGAAAACTTCCCGATGAAGTCCCCACTCTCCCGGGTGGAGGTCGTGCCTGCTGAGGAAGTCTGCTTCCCAGTTGTCCACTCCCGGAATGAACACTGCTGACAGTGCTATCACATGATTTTTCGCCCAGCGAAAAATCCTTGCAGTTTTTGCCATTGCCCTCCTGCTTCTTGTGCCGCCCTGTCTGTTTACGTGGGCGACTGCCGTGATGTTGTCCCACTGGATCAATACCGGCTGACCTTGAAGCAGAGGTCTTGCTAGGCTTAGAGCATTATAAATTGCCCTTAGCTCCAGTATATTTATGTGGAGAAAAGTCTCCAGACTTGATCACACTCCCTGGAAATTTTTTCCTGTGTGACTGCTCCCCAGCCTCTCAGGCTGGCCTCCGTGGTCACCAGCATCCAATCCTGAATGCCGAATCTGCGGCCCTCTAGAAGATGAGCACTCTGTAACCACCACAGGAGAAACACCCTTGTCCTTGGAGATAGGGTTATCCGCTGATGCATCTGAAGATGCGATCCGGACCATTTGTCCAGCAGATCCCACTGAAAAGTTCTTGCGTGGAATCTGCCGAATGGAATCGCTTCGTAATAAGCCACCATTTTTCCCAGGACTCTTGTGCAATGATGCACTGACACTTTTCCTGGTTTTAGGAGGTTCCTGACTAGCTCGGATAACTCCCTGGCTTTCTCCTCCGGGAGAAACACCTTTTTCTGGACTGTGTCCAGAATCATCCCTAGGAACAGCAGACGTGTCGTCGGAAACAATTGCGGTTTTGGAATATTTAGAATCCACCCGTGCTGTCGTAGAACTACTTGAGATAGTGCTACTCCGACCTCCAACTGTTCTCTGGACCTTGCTCTTATCAGGAGGTCGTCCATTTTCTTCGAAGAAGAATCATCATTTTGGGCATTACCTTGGTAAAGACCCGGAGTGCCGTGGACAATCCAAACGGCAGCATCTGAAACTGATAGTGACAGTTCTGTACCACGAACCTGAGATACCCTTGGTGAGAAGGGCAAATTGGGACATGGAGGTAAGCATCCCTGATGTCCCGGGACACCATATAGTCCCCTTCATCCTGGTTCGCTATCACTGCTCTGAGTGACTCCATCTTGATTTGAACCTTTGTAAGTGTTCAAATATTTCAGATTTAGAATAGGTCTCACCGAGCCTTCTGGTTTCAGTACCACAATATAGTGTGGAATAATACCCCTTTCCTTGTTGTAGGAGGGGTACTTTGATTATCACCTGCTGGGAATACAGCTTGTGAATTGTTTCCAATACTGGCTCCCTGTCGGAGGGAGACGTTGGTAAAGCAGACTTCAGGAACCTGCGAGGGGAAACGTCTCGACTTTCCAATCTGTACCCCTGGGATACTACTTGTAGGATCCAGGGGTCCTGTACGGCTCCAGCGTCATGCTGAGAACTTGGCAGAAGCGGTGGAAGGCTTCTGTTCCTGGGAATGGGCTGCCTGCTGCAGTCTTCTTCCCTTTCCTCTATCCCTGGGCAGATATGCTTATGGGGACGAAAGGACTGAGGCTGAAAAGACGGTGTCTTTTTCTGCATAGATGTGACTTAGGGTAAAAACGGTGGATTTCCCAGCAGTTGCCGTGGCCACCAGGTCCGATGGACCGACCCCAAATAACTCCTCCCCTTTATACGGCAATACATCTTTGTGCCGTTTGGAATCTGCATCACCTGACCACTGTCGTGTCCATAAACATCTTTTGGCAGATATGGACATCGCACTTACTCTTGATGCCAGAGTGCAAATATCCCTCTGTGCATCTCGCATATATAGAAATGCATTCTTTAAATGCTCTATAGTAAATAAAATACTGTCCCTGTCAAGGGTATCAATATTTTCAGCCAGGGAATCCGACCAAGCCACCCCCGCGCTGCACATCCAGGCTGAGGCGATCGCTGGTCGCAGTATAACACCAGTATGTGTGTATATACTTTTTAGGATATTTTCCAGCCTCCTATCAGCTGGCTCCTTGAGGGCGGCCGTATCTGGAGACGGTACCGCCACTTGTTTTGATAAGCGTGTGAGCGCCTTATCCACCCTAAGGGGTGTTTCCCAACGCGCCCTAACTTCTGGCGGGAAAAGGGTATACCGCCAATAATTTTCTATCGGGGGAACCCCGCGCCTCATCACACACTTCATTTAATTTATCTGATTCAGGAAAAACTATAGGTAGTTTTTCCACACCCCACATAATACCCTTTTTTGTGGTACTTGTAGTATCAGAAATATGTAACACCTCCTTCATTGCCCTTAACAAGTAACGTGTGGCCCTAAAGGAAAATACGTTTGTTTCTTCACCGTCGACACTGGAGTCAGTGTCCGTGTCTGTGTCGACCGACTGAGGTAAAATGGGCATTATAACGTCCCTGACGGTGTTTTAGACGCCTGGACAGATACTAATATGTTTGCCGGCCGTCTCATGTCGTCAACCGACTTGCAGCGTGTTGACATTATCACGTAATTCCTTAAATAAGCCATCTATTCCGGTGTCGACTCCCTAGAGAGTGACATCACCATTACAGGCAATTTGCTCCGCCTCCCAACATCGTCCTCATACATGTCGACACACACGTACCGACACACAGCACACACACAGGGAATGCTCTGATAGAGGACAGGACCCACTAGCCCTTTGGGGAGACAGAGGGAGAGTTTGCCAGCACACACCAAAAACGCTATAATTATACAGGGACAACCTTTATATAAGTGCTTTTCCCTTATAGCATTTTAATATATGTAGTCATATCGCCAAATCAGTGCCCCCCCTCTCTGTTTTAACCCTGTTTCTGTAGTGCAGTGCAGGGGAGAGCCTGGGAGCCTTCCCACCAGCATTTCTGTGAGGGAAAATGGCGCTGTGTGCTGAGGAGAATAGGCCCCGCCCCCTTTTCGGCGGGCTTCTTCTCCCGTTTTTCTGAGACCTGGCAGGGTTTAAATACATCCATATAGCCCCCAGGGGCTATATGTGATGTATTTTTAGCCAGAATAAGGTACTATCATTGCTGCCCAGGGTGCCCCCCCCAGCACCCTGCACCCTCAGTGACCGCTGTTATGAAGTGTGCTGACAACAATGGCGCACAGCTGCAGTGCTGTGCGCTACCTTATGAAGACTGAAAAGTCTTCTGCCGCCGGTTGCTGGACCTCTTCATTTTTCGGCATCTGCAAGGGGGTCGGCGGCGCGGCTCCGGGACGAACCCCAGGGTGAGACCTGTGTTCCGACTCCCTCTGGAGCTAATGGTGTCCAGTAGCCTAAGAAGCCAATCCATCCTGCACGCAGGTGAGTTCACTTCTCTCCCCTAAGTCCCTCGATGCAGTGAGCCTGTTGCCAGCAGGACTCACTGAAAATAAAAAACCTAACAAAACTTTTACTCTAAGCAGCTCTTTAGGAGAGCCACCTAGATTGCACCCTTCTCGGCCGGGCACAAAAATCTAACTGAGGCTTGGAGGAGGGTCATAGGGGGAGGAGCCAGTGCACACCACCTGATCCTAAAGCTTTTACTTTTGTGCCCTGTCTCCTGCGGAGCCGCTATTCCCCATGGTCCTGACGGAGTCCCCAGCATCCACTAGGACGTTAGAGAAATATTCTTTCTTTTTTTTAGCAAAAAAAGTGCAACTAAACTTAATTTCATACATACAAATACAAATTTGAATGATAATACTCCTTTGACACACACTTAGGTGAAAATTGACTAAGCATGGAATTGAATACCCAGAAGGCTTGCTGCCATTTACTGGCAGGATTGCATCTCGTAGATTACTAAGTCCAGACCTGCCACTAAACCGCCAACTGATATAGGGCCTAATTCAGAGGCGATTAACAGGCAGAGGTGGTTGCGGGACGGGGCGTGCCAATGGCGTTAAAATTACGTTGGGGGGGGCGCTGTCCGGACAACGCAGTTGCTGGGGCAGGCCGTGGCAGCTGCGTGACGTCACACACAGCCGCTGCGACCCAGTACATGGAGGGCTATATTAACGCATCGCCTGGCTCCTAGAGTTTAAGGTATTTCGGGCCCCCTCCAGCACTTCCATCTTTCACCCTACTACAGCTGACAATTGGGAAACAGAGCTTATGCCATTATTTACACTTACAGTATTCATAAAGACACCTATACCGACTTGAAATAAAGTTTGCTAACCTCTTTTACTAACAGCGCAATTGTTCTTTCTGTCCTTTTCTTTTTTGAAATTGCGATGGTGTGCTTTTAGTCCGCTCCGCTCCCCCCCCCCCCCCAGCGCAGGTAACAAAATAAATTGACGGGTCACTAATCCCTGCGGGGCCACTAGGCTTTAGCCTAGTCAGCCTTATGGATAAAACTGCCCTGCCAGGATGTTTCACAGTATATTTCTTTAGTTAAATGAAACCTCCACGTTCATAAAATATACTATTAAAGACATTTCATGCATTTTGAAGGATGTTAGCTGAAAAAAATTACACTGTACACAGCTTTTTATAAGGTGTATGTGAATGTGTGTCTTCAATAGCTCCGTTATTATCCACATCATGTTATACACTGTTTCAGATTTGCATTAGTCCAGTAGTACTGTGGTGTGAACCTGTATTTATAACCATACCTATCTGGCCATTGTTTCCAATGGGGGTTGATCTTAACATTTTAGAAAACTCTTCCCAGGAGCCAGATGAACAATCGTCTCTGATTTTCTCTCTCATCAGGGAACCATTCTTAAAACTAGGAAGCAAACAAAGACCATTAAAGTGGCAGAAAATAGTTTTACCGCGCAATTCTCATCCGTTCTAATGAAATGCTGACCTCTCTTTGCCTCCAAAAGAAAATAGTTCCAAATATTGCATCTGTCTCTGGAGTCTAATAAACCCAAGAGATGATATTATGATACTAACACACAAATAATTGGACCATGCCAGATGATCTACTGGATGGGTGATCGCTACAGGATTAGACATTCATTACTGGCGGGAATGTACAGTCTTATACAATAGTAGTTGTAAATCTAATTTATTGGTTAGTCACATACAGGTTCTATCCCAACCAAAAGGAATATATATATATATATATATATATATGTATGTATATATATATATATATATATATATATACATACCATACTATCTCTTTAAACCAGGACAATCATGAATTACACAGGTTCTGTGGCTGATTAAAACCAGGTGATATGCAGGCTTGAAGTCAGCAGCCACAGAACCTGTGTAATGCATGAGTGTAATAGTTTAAAGGGAGATTGTAAGCTTGTGAGCAGGGCCTTCCTACCTCTATGTCTGTCTGTTTTTAACCAGTTTTGTTCTATTCTGTTCTAATTGTAAAGTGCAACGGAATATGGTGCGCTATATAAGAAACTGACAATAAATAAAATAAGAGTTTACTCACCGGTAATTCTATTTCTCGTAGTCCATAGTGGATGCTGGGACTCCGTAAGGACCATGGGGAATAGCGGCTCCACAGGAGACTGGGCACAACTAAAAGAAAGCTTTAGTCTAACTGGTGTGCACTGGCTCCTCCCACTATGACCCTCCTCCAGACTTCAGTTAGGATACTGTGCCCGGAAGAGCTGACACAATAAGGAAGGATTTTGAATCCCGGGTAAGACTCATACCAGCCACACCAATCACACCGTATAACTCGTGATACAATACCCAGTTAACAGTATGATAACAATTGAGCCTCTCAACAGATGGCTCAACAATAACCCTTTAGTTAAACAATAACTATATACAAGTAATGCAGACAATCCGCACTTGAGATGGGCCCCCAGCATCCACTACGGACTACGAGAAATAGAATTACCGGTGAGTAAATTCTTATTTTCTCTGACGTCCTAAGTGGATGCTGGGACTCCGTAAGGACCATGGGGATTATACCAAAGCTCCCAAACGGGCGGGAGAGTGCGGATGACTCTGCAGCACCGAATGGGCAAACTCTAGGTCCTCCTCAGCCAGGGTGTCAAACTTGTAGAATTTAGCAAACGTGTTTGACCCCGACCAAGTAGCTGCTCGGCAAAGTTGATGAGCCGAGACCCCTCGGGCAGCCGCCCAAGAAGAGCCCACCTTCCTCGTGGAATGGGCTTTTACCGATTTAGGATGCGGCAGTCCAGCCGCAGAATGTGCAAGCTGAATCGTACTACAGATCCAGCGAGCAATAGTCTGCTTTGAAGCAGGTGCACCCAACTTGTGGGGCGCATACAGGATAAAGAGCGAGTCAGTCTTTCTGACTCCAGCTGTCCTGGAAACATAAATTTTCAGGGCCCTGACTACGTCCAACAACTTGGAAGCCTCCAAGTCTTTAGTAGCCGCAGGCACCACGATAGGTTGTTTCAGATGAAAGGCTGATACCACCTTAGGGAGAAATTGGGGACGAGTCCTCAATTCTGCCCTATCCATATGGAAAATCAGATAAGGGCTTTTACATGACAAAGCCGCCAATTCTGATACACGCCTGGCCGAAGCCAAGGCCAACAACATGACCACTTTCCACGTGAGATACTTCAATTCCACGGTTTTAAGTGGCTCAAACCAATGTGACTTTAGGAAATCCAACACCACGTTGAGATCCCAAGGGCAAAAGGGGGCTGAATATGCAGCACTCCCTTAACAAAAGTCTCAACTTCAGGTAGTGAAGCCAGTTCTCTCTGGAAGAAAATCGATAGAGCCGAAATCTGGACCTTAATGGAACCCAATTTTAGGCCCATAGTCACCCCTGACTGTAGGAAGTGCAGGAAACGGCCCAGCTGAAATTCCTCCGTTGGGGACTTCCTGGCCTCACACCACGCAACATATTTTCGCCATATGCGGTGATAATGGTTTGCGGTTACTTCTTTCCTAGCTTTAATCAGCGTAGGAATGACTTCCTCCGGAATGCCCTTTTCCTTCAGGATCCGGTGTTCAACCGCCATGCCGTCAAACGCAGCCGCGGTAAGTCTTGGAACAGACAGGGCCCCTGCTGCAGCAGGTCCTGTCTGAGCGGCAGAGGCCATGGGTCCTCTGAGCACATTTCTTGAAGTTCCGGGTACCAAGCTCTTCTTGGCCAATCCGGAACAATGAGTATAGTTCTTACTCCTCTTCTCCTTATTATCCCCAGTACCTTTGGTATGAGAGGAAGAGGAGGGAACACATAAACCGACCGGTACACCCACGATGTCACTAGAGCGTCCACAGCTATCGCCTGCGGGTCCCTTGACCTGGCGCAATATCTTTCTAGCTTTTTGTTTAGGCGGGACGCCATCGTGTCCACCTGTGGCCTTTCCCAACGGTTTACAATCAGTTGGAAGACTTCTGGATGAAGTCCCCACTCTCCCGGGTGGAGGTCGTGCCTGCTGAGGAAGTCTGCTTCCCAGTTGTCCACTCCCGGAATGAACACTGCTGACAGTACTAACACGTGATTTTCCGCCCATCGGAGAATCCTTGTGGCTTCTGCCATCGCCGTCCTGCTTCTCGTGCCGCCCTGTCGGTTTACATGGGCGACTGCCGTGATGTTGTCTGACTGGATCAGTACCGGCTGGTTTTGAAGCAGGGGTTTTGCCTGACTTAGGGCATTGTAAATGGCCCTCAGTTCCAGAATATTTATGTGTAGGGAAGTCTCCTGACTTGACCATAGTCTTTGGAAGTTTCTTCCCTGTGTGACTGCCCCCCAGCCTCGAAGGCTGGCATCCGTGGTCACCAGGACCCAGTCCTGTATGCCGAATCTGCGGCCCTCTTGAAGATGAGCACTTTGCAGCCACCACAGCAGAGACACCCTGGTCCTTGGAGACAGGGTTATCAGCCGATGCATCTGAAGATGCGATCCGGACCACTTGTCCAACAGGTCCCACTGAAAGGTTCTTGCATGGAACCTGCCGAATGGAATTGCTTCGTAGGAAGCTACCATCTTTCCCAGGATCCGCGTGCAGTGATGCACCGACACCTGTTTTGGAGGCCTCTGACTAGAGATGACAGCTCCTTGGCCTTCTCCTCCGGGAGAAACACTTTTTTCTGTTCTGTGTCCAGAACCATCCCCAGGAACAGTAGACGTGTCGTAGGGACCAGCTGTGACTTTGGAATATTTAGAATCCAGCCGTGCTGTTGTAGCACCTCCCGAGATAGTGCTACCCCGACTAACAACTGCTCCCTGGACCTCGCCTTTATCAGGAGATCGTCCAAGTACGGGATAATTAAAACTCCCTTCTTTCGAAGGAGTATTATCATTTCGGCCATTACCTTGGTAAAGACCCTCGGAGCCGTGGATAGACCGAACGGCAACGTCTGGAATTGGTAATGACAATCCTGTACCACAAATCTGAGGTACTCCTGGTGAGGATGGTAAATGGGGACATGCAGGTAAGCATCCTTGATGTCCAGTGATACCATGTAATCCCCCTCGTCCAGGCTTGCAATAACCGCCCTGAGCGATTCCATCTTGAACTTGAATTTTTTTATATATGTGTTCAAGGATTTCAAATTTAAAATGGGTCTCACCGAACCGTCCGGTTTCGGTACCACAAACATTGTGGAATAGTAACCCCGTCCTTGTTGAAGTAGGGGCACCTTGACTATCACCTGCTGGGAATACAGCTTGTGAATTGCCTCTAGCACTGCCTCCCTGCCTGAGGGAGTTGTTGGCAAGGCAGATTTGAGGAAACGGCGGGGGGGGAGACGTCTCGAATTCCAGCTTGTACCCCTGAGATACTACTTGAAAGATCCAGGGATCCACCCGTGAGCGAGCCCACTGATTGCTGAAATTTTTTGAGACGGGCCCCCACCGTACCTGGCTCCGCCTGTGGAGCCCCAGCGTCATGCGGTGGACTTAGAGGAAGCGGGGGAGGACTTTTGCTCCTGGGAACTGGCTGTATGCTGCAGCTTTTTCCCTCTACCTCTGCCTCTGGGCAGAAAGGACGCGCCTTTAACCCGCTTGCCCTTATGGGGCCGAAAGGACTGTACCTGATAATACGGTGCTTTCTTTGGCTGTGAGGGAACATGGGGTGAAAATGCAGACTTCCCAGCAGTTGCTGTGGAAACTAGGTCCGAGAGACCATCCCCGAACAACTCCTCACCTTTATAAGGCAAAACTTCCATGTGCCTTTTTGAGTCTGCATCACCTGTCCACTGCCGAGTCCATAACCCTCTCCTGGCAGAAATGGACATTGCACTTATTTTAGATGCCAGCCGACAAATATCCCTCTGTGCATCTCTCATGTATAAGACTGCGTCTTTAATATGCTCTACGGTTAGCAATATAGTGTCCCTGTCTAGGGTATCAATATTTTCCGACAGGGAATCTGACCACGCAGCTGCAGCACTGCACATCCATGCTGAAGCAATAGCTGGTCTCAGTATAATACCTGTGTGTGTATATACAGACTTCAGGATAGCCTCCTGCTTTCTATCAGCAGGTTCCTTTAGGGCGGCCGTATTCGGAGACGGTAGTGCCACCTTCTTTGACAAGCGTGTAAGCGCTTTATCCACCCTAGGGGATGTTTCCCAACGTGACCTATCCTCTGGCGGGAAAGGGTACGTCATTAGTAACCTTTTAGAAATTACTAGTTTCTTATCGGGGGAAGCCCACGCTTCTTCACACACTTCATTTAACTCCTCAGATGGAGGAAAAACTACTGGTAGTTTTTTCTCTCCAAACATAGTACCCTTTTTTGTGGTTCCTGGGGTAACATCAGAAATGTGCAACACATTTTTCATTGCCTCAATCATGTAACGTGTGGCCCTATTGGAAGTTACATTAGTCTCATCGTCGTCGACACTGGAGTCAGTATCCGTGTCGACATCTGTGTCTGCCATCTGAGGTAGCGGGCGTTTTAGAGCCCCTGATGGCTTTTGAGACGCCTGGGCAGGCACAGGCTGAGAAGCCGGCTGTCCCATATTTGGTATGTCGTCAAACCTTTTATGTAAGGAGTCGACACTGTCACGTAGTTCCTTCCACATAACCATCCACTCAGGTGTCGGCCCCGCAGGGGGTGACATCACATTTATAGGCATCTGCTCCGCCTCCACATAAGCCTCCTCATCAAACATGTCGACTCAGCCGTACCGACACACCGCACACACACAGGGAATGCCCTGACAGAGGACAGGACCCCACAAAGCCCTTTGGGGAGACAGAGAGAGAGTATGCCAGCACACACCAGAGCGCTATAATAACACAGGGATTAACTGAATTATTTCCCCTTATTGCTGCTATATAAGTTATACTGCGCCTAAATTTAGTGCCCCCCCTCTCTTTTTTACCCTTTGTAGCTTGATACTGCAGGGGAGAGCCTGGGAGCGATCCTTCCAGCGGAGCTGTGAGGGAGAAATGGCGCCAGTGTGCTGAGGGAGTTAGCCCCGCCCCTTTTCCGGCGGACTTCTCCCACTTTTTTCAGGAATTCTGGCAGGGGTAATTTATCACATATATAGCCTCTGGGACTATATATTGTGATGACTTGCCAGCCAAGGTGTTTTTATTGCTGCTCAGGGCGCCCCCCCCCCAGCGCCCTGCACTCATCAGTGACCGGAGTGTGAGGTGTGCATGAGGAGCAATGGCGCACAGCTGCAGTGCTGTGCGCTACCTTGTTGAAGACCGAGGTCTTCTGCCGCCGATTTTCCGGACCACTTGTTGCTTCTGGCTCTGTAAGGGGGACGGCGGCGCGGCTCCGGGACCGAACGATCGAGGTCGGGTCCTGTGTTCGATCCCTCTGGAGCTAATGGTGTCCAGTAGCCTAAGAAGCCCAAACTATCTCCAGTCAGGTAGGTTCGCTTCTTCTCCCCTCAGTCCCTCGTAGCAGTGAGTCTGTTGCCAGCAGATCTCACTGAAAATAAAAAACCTAAAATATACTTTCTCTTCTAGGAGCTCAGGAGAGCCCCTAGTGTGCATCCAGCTCAGCCGGGCACAAGATTCTAACTGAAGTCTGGAGGAGGGTCATAGTGGGAGGAGCCAGTGCACACCAGTTAGACTAAAGCTTTCTTTTAGTTGTGCCCAGTCTCCTGCGGAGCCGCTATTCCCCATGGTCCTTACGGAGTCCCAGCATCCACTTAGGACGTCAGAGAAATAATAAATAAATAGTATGGTAAGCCTATGGGCCTAATTCAGACCTGATCGCAGCAGCACACTCTTTCTGTAATGGGCAAAACCATGAGGGTAATTCAGATGTGATCACCGCTGTGCGTTTTCACACAGCGTGCGATCAGATCCGAACTGTGCATACGTCTGAGCTGCAATGCGCCGGCGCGTCGCACAACAGCAACAGGCATTAGCGCCTAGCAACGGGATGGTGCGAAAAATCCGAACGCACGGGCGATCGCAAGGTGATTGACAGGAAGTGGCCGTTCGTGGGTGTCAACTGACCGTTTTCCAGGAGTGTCCAAAAACCGTAGGTGGGCTCAGGCGATTTCTGGGAGAGTGTCTGACGTCAGCTCCCGCTCCCATCAGCAGGAATCAATCGCCAGGGCCGTAACTACGTGTGTGCCAAGTGGGCTTGGCACACAGCGCAGTTGCCCTGAGGGCGCACGGCCAGCGGCATGTAATGAGTCAAACTGACTCATTACATGCCGCCTCTGCTGTGTGCGCCGTGCGCCGCGCTGTGGAGGGAGAAGAGACCAGCGCCGGGCAGCGGAGAAGGAGGAGGAGGGAGGGGGAGCAGGGAGCCGCAGCAGCGCTATTTCATTGGTAGTAAGCTGCAGCAACCCCCTCTCCTTCTGTATTGGCTGCCCGGCGCTGCTGTGGATGCTGGGAAGCGGTTCCTCCATCCCAGCATCCACAGCAGCGCCGGGCAGCCAATACGGAAAGAGAGGGGGATGCTGCAGCGGCGCTTACTACCAATGACATAGCGCTGCTGCGGCTCCCTGCTCCCCCTCCCTCCTCCTCCTTCTCACCTCACTGCCTGCATCGAGGGAGCTGCACGAGGAGCCTGACTGCCAGCAGGGAGATGGTAAGTATGTCTCTCTCTCTCTCTCTCTTTCTCTCTCTCAGGGGGACACCGTCTGCCGCAATGTGTAAAAAGGGGGACTGGCTGCCGCAATGTGTAAAAAGGGGGCCTGGCTGCCGCAATGTGTAAAAAGGGGGACTGGCTGCCGCAATGTGTAAAGAGGGGGCCTGGCTGCCGCAATGTGTAAAAAGGGGGACTGGCTGCCGCAATGTGTAAAAAGGGGGCCTGGCTGCCGCAATGTGTAAAAAGGGGGCCTGGCTGCCGCAATGTGTAAAAAGGGGGACTGGCTGCCGCAATGTGTAAAGAGGGGGTCTGGCTGCCGCAATGTGTAAAAAGGGGGACTGGCTGCCGCATGTGTAAAAAGGGGGACTGGCTGCCGCAATGTGTAAAGAGGGGGCCTGGCTGCCGCAATGTGTAAAGAGGGGGCCTGGCTGCCGCAATGTGTAAAAAGGGGGACTGGCTGCCGCAATGTGTAAAAAGGGGGCCTGGCTGCCGCAATGTGTAAAAAGGGGGACTGGCTGCCGCAATGTGTAAAAAGGGGGACTGTCTGCTGTAATGTGTAAAAAGGGGGACGCTGTCTGCTGTAATGTATAAAAGGGGCTCTACCTGGTGTAGTGGCGCTACTGTGCAGCGTAATTTGAATAATGTAGACTACTGTGCACCGTAGTATGAATTGCTATTATTTTGTGGCCGCGCCCTTCCCCGTGAAGCCACGCCCCTATAATTTTTTTGCGTGCCTGCGGCGCGCACTGCCCCTATCTTCCATGGGGCGGGGGGGGGGGGGGGGGTGCGGGCGCCACTGACGTTTCTTGCACACAGCGCTAAAATGCCTAGTTACGGCACTGTCAATCGCACTGGTAGAGTAAGTCCTGGGCTGTGCATTTTTGTGCAGCTCTGCTACAGAAGCGAATGCCCACTTACACAGCGATCTAACCCTCCCCGTGTAGGTGGCGACTATCTGATCGCAGGGCAGCAAAAAATACAGCCCAGCGATCAGATATGAATTACCCCCTATGTGCACTGCATGGGGGCAACTATAACATGTGCAGAGAGAGTTAGATTTGGGTGGGTTATATTGTTTCTGTGCAGGGTAAATACTGGCTGCTTTAGTTTTACACTACAATTTAGATTGCAGATTGAACACACCCCACCTAAATCTAACTCTCTCTGCACATGTTATATCTGCCTCCCCTGCAGTGCACATGGTTTTGCCCATTAGAGAACAATTTTGCTGCTGCGATCAGGTCTGAATTAGGCCATATATCTGTAGAACCCTTAAAAAAAAAATAAGTTTTTAAAAGCATAAATCTGACTGGTAGTTAGGGGTGACAAGTATTGAGGTATTTGGCCTTTTCACATGCAATAGGATTACTTTTTGTGAAACACCTGCCTTTATTTTTATGGTAGATGTACTATCCTGTATCAGGAACAGAAGCTTAAACAGACACCCTGCATGTCAGTAATACCCCTTTCACACCACACAAATAACCCGGTATCGACACGGGTTGGCGTGCGGTGTGAAAGGGGCATTGCCGAAATCCCGAGTCGCTTGACCCGGCAATTCAACCCAGGAATAAACATCTTAGTGATATTTGGTGGACCCCTTTCTTTGAAAGTAAAGCATTCATAACCTAGAACTAGAGATGAGCACCTGAAATTTTTCGGGTTTTGTGTTTTGGTTTTGGGTTCGGTTCCGCGGCCGTGTTTTGGGTTCGACCGCGTTTTGGCAAAACCTCACCGAATTTTTTTTGTCGGATTCGGGTGTGTTTTGGATTCGGGTGTTTTTTTCAAAAAACACTAAAAAACAGCTTAAATCATAGAATTTGGGGGTCATTTTGATCCCAAAGTATTATTAACCTCAAAAACCATAATTTACACTCATTTTCAGTCTATTCTGAATACCTCACACCTCACAATATTATTTTTAGTCCTAAAATTTGCACCGAGGTCGCTGTGTGAGTAAGATAAGCGACCCTAGTGGCCGACACAAACACCGGGCCCATCTAGGAGTGGCACTGCAGTGTCACGCAGGATGTCCCTTCCAAAAAACCCTCCCCAAACAGCACATGACGCAAAGAAAAAAAGAGGCGCAATGAGGTAGCTGTGTGAGTAAGATTAGCGACCCTAGTGGCCGACACAAACACCGGGCCCATCTAGGAGTGGCACTGCAGTGTCACGCAGGATGGCCCTTCCAAAAAACCCTCCCCAAACAGCACATGACGCAAAGAAAAAAAGAGGCGCAATGAGGTAGCTGTGTGAGTAAGATTAGCGACCCTAGTGGCCGACACAAACACCGGGCCCATCTAGGAGTGGCACTGCAGTGTCACGCAGGATGGCCCTTCCAAAAAACCCTCCCCAAACAGCACATGACGCAAAGAAAAAAAGAGGCGCAATGAGGTAGCTGTGTGAGTAAGATTAGCGACCCTAGTGGCCGACACAAACACCGGGCCCATCTAGGAGTGGCACTGCAGTGTCACGCAGGATGTCCCTTCCAAAAAACCCTCCCCAAACAGCACATGACGCAAAGAAAAAAAGAGGCGCAATGAGGTAGCTGTGTGAGTAAGATTAGCGACCCTAGTGGCCGACACAAACACCGGGCCCATCTAGGAGTGGCACTGCAGTGTCACGCAGGATGTCCCTTCCAAAAAATCCTCCCCAAACAGCACATGACGCAAAGAAAAAAAGAGGCGCAATGAGGTAGCTGTGTGAGTAAGATTAGCGACCCTAGTGGCCGACACAAACACCGGGCCCATCTAGGAGTGGCACTGCAGTGTCACGCAGGATGTCCCTTCCAAAAAACCCTCCCCAAACAGCACATGACGCAAAGAAAAAAAGAGGCGCAATGAGGTAGCTGACTGTGTGAGTAAGATTAGCGACCCTAGTGGCCGACACAAACACCGGGCCCATCTAGGAGTGGCACTGCAGTGTCACGCAGGATGTCCCTTCCAAAAAAACCCTCCCCAATCAGCACATGATGCAAAGAAAAAGAAAAGAAAAAAGAGGTGCAAGATGGAATTGTCCTTGGGCCCTCCCACCCACCCTTATGTTGTATAAACAAAACAGGACATGCACACTTTAACCAACCCATCATTTCAGTGACAGGGTCTGCCACACGACTGTGACTGATATGACGGGTTGGTTTGGACCCCCCCCAAAAAAGAAGCAATTAATCTCTCCTTGCACAAACTGGCTCTACAGAGGCAAGATGTCCACCTCATCTTCACCCTCCGATATATCACCGTGTACATCCCCCTCCTCACAGATTATCAATTCGTCCCCACTGGAATCCACCATCTCAGCTCCCTGTGTACTTTGTGGAGGCAATTGCTGCTGGTCAATGTCTCCGCGGAGGAATTGATTATAATTCATTTTAATGAACATCATCTTCTCCACATTTTCTGGATGTAACCTCGTACGCCGATTGCTGACAAGGTGAGCGGCGGCACTAAACACTCTTTCGGAGTACACACTTGTGGGAGGGCAACTTAGGTAGAATAAAGCCAGTTTGTGCAAGGGCCTCCAAATTGCCTCTTTTTCCTGCCAGTATAAGTACGGACTGTGTGACGTGCCTACTTGGATGCGGTCACTCATATAATCCTCCACCATTCTATCAATGTTGAGAGAATCATATGCAGTGACAGTAGACGACATGTCCGTAATCGTTGTCAGGTCCTTCAGTCCGGACCAGATGTCAGCATCAGCAGTCGCTCCAGACTGCCCTGCATCACCGCCAGCGGGTGGGCTCGGAATTCTGAGCCTTTTCCTCGCACCCCCAGTTGCGGGAGAATGTGAAGGAGGAGATGTTGACAGGTCGCGTTCCGCTTGACTTGACAATTTTGTCACCAGCAGGTCTTTCAACCCCAGCAGACCTGTGTCTGCCGGAAAGAGAGATCCAAGGTAGGCTTTAAATCTAGGATCGAGCACGGTGGCCAAAATGTAGTGCTCTGATTTCAACAGATTGACCACCCGTGAATCCTTGTTAAGCGAATTAAGGGCTGCATCCACAAGTCCCACATGCCTAGCGGAATCGCTCCCTTTTAGCTCCTTCTTCAATGCCTCCAGCTTCTTCTGCAAAAGCCTGATGAGGGGAATGACCTGACTCAGGCTGGCAGTGTCTGAACTGACTTCACGTGTGGCAAGTTCAAAGGGCATCAGAACCTTGCACAACGTTGAAATCATTCTCCACTGCACTTGAGACAGGTGCATTCCATCTCCTATATCGTGCTCAATTGTATAGGCTTGAATGGCCTTTTGCTGCTCCTCCAACCTCTGAAGCATATAGAGGGTTGAATTCCACCTCGTTACCACTTCTTGCTTCAGATGATGGCAGGGCAGGTTCAGTAGTTTTTGGTGGTGCTCCAGTCTTCTGTACGTGGTGCCTGTACGCCGAAAGTGTCCCGCAATTTTTCTGGCCACCGACAGTATCTCTTGCACGCCCCTGTCGTTTTTTTAAAAATTCTGCACCACCAAATTCAAGGTATGTGCAAAACATGGGACGTGCTGGAATTTGCCCATATTTAATGCACACACAATATTGCTGGCGTTGTCCGATGCCACAAATCCACAGGAGAGTCCAATTGGGGTAAGCCATTCCGCGATGATCTTCCTCAGTTGCCGTAAGAGGTTTTCAGCTGTGTGCGTATTCTGGAAAGCGGTGATACAAAGCGTAGCCTGCATAGGAAAGAGTTGGCGTTTGCGAGATGCTGCTACTGGTGCCGCCGCTGCTGTTCTTGCGGCGGGAGTCCATACATCTACCCAGTGGGCTGTCACAGTCATATAGTCCTGACCCTGCCCTGCTCCACTTGTCCACATGTCCGTGGTTAAGTGGACATTGGGTACAACTGCATTTTTTAGGATACTGGTGAGTCTTTTTCTGACGTCCGTGTACATTCTCGGTATCGCCTGCCTAGAGAAGTGGAACCTAGATGGTATTTGGTAACGGGGGCACACTGCCTCAATAAATTGTCTAGTTCCCTGTGAACTAACGGCGGATACCGGATGCACGTCTAACACCAACATAGTTGTCAAGGACTCAGTTATCCGCTTTGCAGTAGGATGACTGCTGTGATATTTCATCTTCCTCGCAAAGGACTGTTGAACAGTCAATTGCTTACTGGAAGTAGTACAAGTGGGCTTACGACTTCCCCTCTGGGATGACCATCGACTCCCAGCGGCAACAACAGCAGCGCCAGCAGCAGTAGGCGTTACACGCAAGGATGCATCGGAGGAATCCCAGGCAGGAGAGGACTCGTCAGAATTGCCAGTGACATGGCCTGCAGGACTATTGGCATTCCTGGGGAAGGAGGAAATTGACACTGAGGGAGTTGGTGGGGTGGTTTGCGTGAGCTTGGTTACAAGAGGAAGGGATTTACTGGTCAGTGGACTGCTTCCGCTGTCACCCAAAGTTTTTGAACTTGTCACTGACTTATTATGAATGCGCTGCAGGTGACGTATAAGGGAGGATGTTCCGAGGTGGTTAACGTCCTTACCCCTACTTATTACAGCTTGACAAAGGGAACACACGGCTTGACACCTGTTGTCCGCATTTCTGGTGAAATACCTCCACACCGAAGAGCTGATTTTTTTGGTATTTTCACCTGGCATGTCAACGGCCATATTCCTCCCACGGACAACAGGTGTCTCCCCGGGTGCCTGACTTAAACAAACCACCTCACCATCAGAATCCTCCTGGTCAATTTCCTCCCCAGCGCCAGCAACACCCATATCCTCCTCATCCTGGTGTACTTCAACACTGACATCTTCAATCTGACTATCAGGAACTGGACTGCGGGTGCTCCTTCCAGCACTTGCAGGGGGCGTGCAAATGGTGGAAGGCGCATGCTCTTCACGTCCAGTGTTGGGAAGGTCAGGCATCGCAACCGACACAATTGGACTCTCCTTGTGGATTTGGGATTTCAAAGAACGCACAGTTCTTTTCGGTGCTTTTGCCAGCTTGAGTCTTTTCAGTTTTCTAGCGAGAGGCTGAGTGCTTCCATCCTCATGTGAAGCTGAACCACTAGCCATGAACATAGGCCAGGGCCTCAGCCGTTCCTTGCCACTCCGTGTGGTAAATGGCATATTGGCAAGTTTACGCTTCTCCTCCGACAATTTTATTTTAGGTTTTGGAGTCCTTTTTTTACTGATATTTGGTGTTTTGGTTTTGACATGCTCTGTACTATGCCATTGGGCATCGGCCTTGGCAGACGACGTTGCTGGCATTTCATCGTCTCGGCCATGACTAGTGGCAGCAGCTTCAGCACGAGGTGGAAGTGGATCTTGATCTTTCCCTAATTTTGGAACCTCAACATTTTTGTTCTCCATATTTTAATAGGCACAACTAAAAGGCACCTCAGGTAAACAATGGAGATGGATGGATTGGATACTAGTATACAATTATGGACGGGCTGCCGAGTGCCGACACAGAGGTAGCCACAGCCGTGAACTACCGCACTGTACTGTGTCTGCTGCTAATATATAGACTGGTTGATAAAGAGATAGTATACTCGTAACTAGTATGTATGTATAAAGAAAGAAAAAAAAACCACGGTTAGGTGGTATATACAATTATGGACGGGCTGCCGAGTGCCGACACAGAGGTAGCCACAGCCGTGAACTACCGCACTGTACTGTGTCTGCTGCTAATATATAGACTGGTTGATAAAGAGATAGTATACTCGTAACTAGTATGTATGTATAAAGAAAGAAAAAAAAACCACGGTTAGGTGGTATATACAATTATGGACGGGCTGCCGAGTGCCGACACAGAGGTAGCCACAGCCGTGAACTACCGCACTGTACTGTGTCTGCTGCTAATATATAGACTGGTTGATAAAGAGATAGTATACTCGTAACTAGTATGTATGTATAAAGAAAGAAAAAAAAACCACGGTTAGGTGGTATATACAATTATGGACGGGCTGCCGAGTGCCGACACAGAGGTAGCCACAGCCGTGAACTACCGCACTGTACTGTGTCTGCTGCTAATATATAGACTGGTTGATAAAGAGATAGTATACTCGTAACTAGTATGTATGTATAAAGAAAGAAAAAAAAACCACGGTTAGGTGGTATATACAATTATGGACGGGCTGCCGAGTGCCGACACAGAGGTAGCCACAGCCGTGAACTACCGCACTGTACTGTGTCTGCTGCTAATATATAGACTGGTTGATAAAGAGATAGTATACTCGTAACTAGTATGTATGTATAAAGAAAGAAAAAAAAACCACGGTTAGGTGGTATATACAATTATGGACGGGCTGCCGAGTGCCGACACAGAGGTAGCCACAGCCGTGAACTACCGCACTGTACTGTGTCTGCTGCTAATATAGACTGGTTGATAAAGAGATAGTATACTACTAATATTATATACTGGTGGTCAGGTCACTGGTCACTAGTCACACTGGCAGTGGCACTCCTGAAGCAAAAGTGTGCACTGTTTAATTTTAATATAATATTATGTACTCCTGGCTCCTGCTATAACCTATAACTGGCACTGCAGTAGTGCTCCCCAGTCTCCCCCACAATTATAAGCTGTGTGAGCTGAGCAGTCAGACAGATATATAATATATATATAGATGATGCAGCACACTGGCCTGAGCCTGAGCAGTGCACACAGATATGGTATGTGACTGACTGAGTCACTGTGTGTATCGCTTTTTTCAGGCAGAGAACGGATATATTAAATAAACTGCACTGTGTGTCTGGTGGTCACTCACTATATAATATATTATGTACTCCTGGCTCCTGCTATAACCTATAACTGGCACTGCAGAAGTGCTCCCCAGTCTCCCCCACAATTATAAGCTGTGTGAGCTGAGCAGTCAGACAGATATATATAATATTATATATAGATAATAGATGATGCAGCACACTGGCCTGAGCCTGAGCAGTGCACACAGATATGGTATGTGACTGAGTCACTGTGTGCTGTGTATCGCTTTTTTCAGGCAGAGAACGGATTATAAATAAAAGTGGTGGTCACTGGTCACTATCAGCAAAACTCTGCACTGTACACTACTGAGTACTCCTAATGCTCCCCAAAATTAGTAAATCAAGTGTCTCTCTAATCTATTCTAATTCTAAACGGAGAGGACGCCAGCCACGTCCTCTCCCTATCAATCTCAATGCACGTGTGAAAATGGCGGCGACGCGCGGCTCCTTATATAGAATCCGAGTCTCGCGATAGAATCCGAGCCTCGCGAGAATCCGACAGCGTCATGATGACGTTCGGGCGCGCTCGGGTTAACCGAGCAAGGCGGGAAGATCCGAGTCGCTCGGACCCGTGAAAAAAAACATGAAGTTCTGGCGGGTTCGGATTCAGAGAAACCGAACCCGCTCATCTCTACCTAGAACCAGAAATAACGACACTGAGACTTGAATTTTGGCAGAAAATTGCTAGCTATTTATTTGTCCCTATCCATTAGGAAACCTGTAATAAAGAAATTAATTTAATATGCCGCTCCAGCTGGCATATGGTGGCGGCCCAAAAGAACGGCTCAATTAATCTGAATTAACTTTAAATAACTAACCCTATAAATTTACTAAAACTTACTATAAACCGGTAATAGGTGACAACTCAACCCCCACAGTGACTACCCACCGCTCCTGGGTGCCCTGCCGCTGCCTTCCCGGACGGGTGGTCAAGCGGCCATAAGTCGATGGAGGTGAGTGCACCTAAACCACAACAAACTGTAAAAACACTACAGTTTTCCCTACAATACAAAACTGCCGTTCTTTTCCGCCAATAAATAGCCAACGAAAACAGCCAACAACTTAAAGCCAAAGCCCACGTGCCACAAATTCTTAATACCAGGGCGGGAGGGTGGGAAAGCAAATCACCAAGAGACTTAAGATGGCCTCTCCTTCCCTATATATAACAAACCCTCCCCCTAAAGAAGGCTGTACTTTCCTCACAGCTAGGTCCACCCCTCCCCAGATGTTTAACTCTTTCCTCTCCTATGCAGTCAATACTCTCTCCTAAACATCTTAGTGATATTTGGTGGACCCCTTTCTTTGAAAGTAAAGCATTCATAACCTAGAACCAGAAATAACGACACTGAGACTTGAATTTTGGCAGAAAATTGCTATTTATTTGTCCCTATCCATTAGGAAACCTGTAATAAAGAAATTAATTTAATATGCCGCTCCAGCTGGCATATGGTGGCGGCCCAAAAGAACGGCTCAATTAATCTGAATTAACTTTAAATAACTAACCCTATAAATTTACTAAAACTTACTATAAACCGGTAATAGGTGACAACTCAACCCCCACAGTGACTACCCACCGCTCCTGGGTGCCCTGCCGCTGCCTTCCCGGACGGGTGGTCAAGCGGCCATAAGTTGATGGAGGTGAGTGCACCTAAACCACAACAAACTGTAAAAACACTACAGTTTTCCCTACAATACAAAACTGCCGTTCTTTTCCGCCAACAGCGAAAGACTCATCCCCAAAGTCTTTCGCACCGCCACCATAAACCTACCCTAACTCCTGCAAAGCGAAACCTAGATCCTCCAGAAAAAACATCATCCCCTCATTGGATAGATGTACTCCATCGCGCCGGAAAAGGTGGCTGTCTCTGAACCGTATCCTCGGGTGGCGAACCACCCTCCCACCGTGGGACAGCACCCACTTTGCCACCGCTCCGTTCACCTTTTTCCGGGCCTCATCAATCTGGCGACCATCCGCCACACCCCTCCAACACAATCTTGGCACCATCATGGAAAAAACCAACACACAATTGGTCCATGCCGCGGTCACACTTGCCAGATCCTGTATCATGGCCCACCGCAGATCCAAGGATGTCCTCTTCCCCAGGTCGTTGCCACCTAGATGGACAACCAAAACCCTAGGGACTCCATGCTTGCTGGCCTGACTCACTAACCTACTCCTCAGCTCACCCCACATCATTCCTCGCCAGCCAAGCCATCTGACACCCTGTGTTCCTAGCAATGCCTGAGACCCTTCCGAGGCCACAAACCTGGCTGCCCAGTAAATGTAAGAGTGGCCAACCACCCAAATGGGCAAATAGTCTCCGAACCATCCTGAAGGGAAAAAGAGGGGTAGAATTGATTACTAAGAGGCTTATTAATTGTTTATACTGAAGGATCTGCCAAAAAAGAAAACTTTAGATCTCGCCATTGCAGCAGTCACGGCCTAGCCGACTGCACCATGTTCCGTTGCCAATTTAAAGCGCAATTAAAGACACAAAGGGGAAGGATCAAATAAAACAAACAAAATAAAAAAGGGGGGGGGGTATAAAATGGGAAACACATGTAATAACTCAGCTGGAGGTGAAACGTAAAGACCTGCTGAGGGACTCTGATTAGACCAAATTAGCCGAATTATAGATTAGAATTCAGTCCGTCAAGTCAGGCAAAAAATCGCAAATAACTCCAGACCCCCGCTGCCGACTCATGCCAGCAACGGCGAGTAGCTAATCCCTGAGTAGGATAAAAAAGGGGGAACACCAACAGACGCACAACACCATAAAATCACAGAACTGGAACATCGTAATACATTGCCATTTAAACAAAGCCCCAAGCGCAAACCGACCTCTCATGTGACGGGGCGAATATATCGTCTGTAACTTGACGACTTCCATCGCCCCACCGCTTGGATTTCAGTTCTGGAGCAACCCGCCGCAGCAGCCGACGTCGCTGCGCCTATGCGAAAGGAATGGGTACCGAAAGCAGTGGGTGGGAGGCCCAAGCCCGCCAAACAACGACTCAGCATCCAACGAAACTGGTATTTCGTGACTGGCAGCCCATCATAATGCAACAGCCAAGACCCCTCCTTAACGGGTCGCACCACCACATATTGCCTTGCCAGCCAACTGGGCAAACGCTCTCCTCTAGCGCTGGAACCATTGTAACCCAGCGCCCTCTCCCCACTTGATCCGTCTTGGAGCGTCGCAACCTGCACAGCAAGGGCCTCTCACCCACTACCACGTCCCCGACCAGCATGCGCGAATCTGCTCTCTTGGAAGGCGCTACCAACTCAGAAACTCGAAAGGCCCCGTGGTAAGCCATTGAGAACGCCAAACTAAACAAAAGCGTCTCAAACCTGGACGACGCGACTCGCCCTACCGCCTCGATGACGGCTGGCAACAAAGCCGCATTGATGGGCCGCCTCCTATCCGGTGGCGACGGCGCAACTCGCGCCCACCCTTTCATTGCCTTCCGCAGAACCTCGCTTTTCGTTACGTCAGGGACGCCTCGCAGCTTGCAGAAAAATGAGATGCCTGCCAAATACCGCGATACCACTGCTCGTGACCTACCGGAGACGTAAAGCTGCCACATAAAAGAAAGCATCAGCCGATGCCTACTCTTACCTTGATGCTGACGCCCTTGGACAAACTCCTCCCATTCACTCCAAGCTTGTTCGTAAGCCTTGAGCGTGGCTGGCGCTACTGACCGCAACGCTAGACCCTCCAGTCCGGCCCGATCACCTGCCAAACCTAACCGGGACAATGAAAACCTTGCTCGTTGGCCTCAGGTGCCAACAACCAACACCTCTCCCACTGTCCTCGCGACAAAGCGTCGACAATCCCATTCTCCAAACCGGGCACATGTTGCGCGCGGAACCACAGGTTCCTACGCAAGCATGTCAAAAGCAATTGCCCTAGCACCCGCATAACCACCAACGACTTTACCCTCTGGTTATTAATCGCATGCACCACGCCCAGATTATCGCATCTAAACAAAATGCTGCGATTAGCCAGCCGATCGCCCCAGACCTCCAACGCCACCATAATGGGAAAAACTCCAGAAGCAAAAGGTCCTTCGTGAAACCCCCGCGATGCCATTCTGCCGGCCACGAGGCCGCGCACCAAGATCCCTCCAGATGGCAACCGAATCCAGAGGCGCCCGCTGCGTCGGTGAACAGCTGCAACCTAGCGCTGTCCGCCATTGGGGCCTGCCATATACACACCCCGTTGAAGTCCTCGAGGAACGAGGCCCATATTGCCAAATCCCTCTTAATCTCTGAGGACAAACGCACGAAATGGTGCGTTCTGGCACACCCCGCAGTCGCCCTTCACAGCTTCCGGCAGTACACACCTAAAAGCGAACTCAAATGAGCCGGAAAGCGCCTGGAGCCTTCTTAGGAACCACCCCCACTGGAGAGATGACCAAGTCATCCCCCGAAGGAACACGCCGCGTTGTTAAACGTGAAACATTTTCCTTTTGTGGTGGCACGCCCCCCTGCGCGGACTGCCGACCTACCTGACTTGGCCAATCCACCGTCCGCGCCGAACCACTGGGAGGACGACCCTGCGTGGTGCCCGTCCGCCCCCGGCTTCCGGGGCTCCTCCGCCTGTAGCGAAGCCCGGGTGACCTTGAGCCCAACCTCAACGTCCTTGAACCCGAAGTCCATGACCTGCAAACCTTCCTGTTGTTCCCTGAATTCCTGATCGTACCTGCGCCACTCCGATCCCGAAGACGTGCGCTGCATGTCATGTACGAGATGCAGGTACCTAATTATATTCGTGTGCTCTGCCGGCCTGTCCTCCAGGTAAGATGCCGCGAAGACCCAGAACCCGGCCAGGCAATTATCGAAGGTACGGAATGCCTCAGCCCCGATGCCCTTCTTTGCGCCGCCACCTTATACTCTTTCTTCGCGACCTTCGTCAATACGAACACGTCCACGAAGTCCCCCCTCCAAATCTTCTTGCGGCAGCTATCTCGCAGCACTCGCAGTACAGCAGTATAGACGAATCGCACGACACCGGGCAAATTGCGAGCTTCTTGGCCCTACGCGCTTCCTCGCTAAGCCTCTTGCGCCTGTTCCGCTGCCCTCTTGGCGAATTTATGCCCGCTTCTTTGCCCTAGTTGTGCTACTGACTTCGGACGCCTGTGACGACATTGAAGATGAGGAAGAGGAAGAACTACGCGAACTAGAGCTCGTGGAGGAACCCGAATACCGACTGCACCACCTTACCTGATGCCGCCGACTGCCCCGACATGGAATCTTCCGGCGCGTCCAAATCGTTGCCTTCCTCCTCGAAATCTGCCATCGCCTCATCCCCGAGCTCCCTTGAAAAAGAGGAAGAAGCGGAGGACCCCTCCAGCACTCGCGGCACATGCCGCGGCCTCAGTGCTGGGGGCGCTGCGGCCGTGAGCTCCCCCGCGTCCTGCCCTGGACCCTGTTGTAATTCTGCGGCGACCGTCCCGAGCTCACGGCAGGCGCGTGCCACCCGCTGCGCCGCCATAGCCCGCAGCCCGCCGGAACGAACAGCCGTTCTAGGGGAGGCAGCTGCGGCTAGCGGCCCTAACACCTTCACTGCTGTGGCCAGGGCCGAGCCAGCGCTCCGGAGGGGTCGTGACTGCCCCAAAACGCGGTCCTGGGTCCTTCGCCGGGGCCCGCGTGCGACCACGCACTCGCCGCCCGACATGCGTGTGCCGGGCATCCGACGCACGCTGCCCTTGCGGGAAAGCGGAGGCACCGCTGTCGACGCCCGCACTGCCCTCGCCTCCGAATTTGTCCCCTCTTCCCGTGTATCGGAACTATCCGATGCCGCAGAGGGGGGGGGGGGGGGACCGCCGCAAGCTCCTGCGGCGCGTGCAGCAGCCCCGCGGCCACTAACCCATTCCCTGTCCCCCCTCCTCCCCCGCAGGCCGCTAGATTCCGGCCCTGGGGGAGTGATCTGAAAAGACCGGGAACCCCGCGGCGCAGCAGAGCGCGCGCGCACTGCTCCGTTTTCAATGGACACGGGCTCGCGCACCCGGTGATCTCTTGCTGCCGCACCCCTTCTCCTTGGTATCGCACTGCCCTGCCAGTGATCATAATTGCCCTGTCTCCCCTCTCCCCCCGGCTCCCGCCGGACTCCGGCTGCCTGGGAGATAGCAGGGGAGACAGCAGGGCCGGCGGCGCTGCTGCGCACACACGTGCGCGGCTAGCGGCGCCAGAGGCGAGCGTGGGCGCGCGCGCACCTCGGGCGCGCCCCCCACTGCTCTCTGTCACCACAAGGCCTCTTGTCTGGGCTCCTGCATTAAGAGCTCCATTAGCTTAACCTGGTTGATCACTGCCTCTCCCCCTCCCTCCCCGCTCCACACCGTGTTCCGGCTGCGGGGGAGAGGGCTGAGGAGACAAGGAGGAAAGCGGCGCCGCTGCGCGCACACGTGCGCGAGCGGCGCCGCCGGAGCCGCGCGTGGGCGCGCGCGCGTCCCACCGCTTCCGGTCCGTGCTCTCTCAGCCGAAGCGTTTGGGGATGACGCCGTGCGAGGCCCTGCGACAGGCCTCGCTCGGCTGGTCACCGTCCCCCGCCCAGTGCGCTCCCCCCGTCTGGAACCACTAGCCGGCCCCGGCAAGGGGGAAGAGCTGGGCATCGAACTCAGTCTCCGGTCCCTGGATGAGCGCCTGGCGCGGCGTGCTCCCGCGGGCACCCGGCACTGGGGCTTCCCTGGCCATGCCCGGAGGCAAGGGCTGCTGCCCGCCCACCTCCGGGCGGCCTGACTCCCTCTCTGATCCTCCTCGTCGGCCGCTCCCGCCAGTCACATCCGGCCCGGCTTCCGCCAGATCCCTCGAGGAGGCCCTAGGAGACGGGACGCCGTCCCCAGGGCCAGCCAGCTCGCCCCCGGAACCAGCCCCCACCGCCCGATGAGCGGTAACGGGCTGGGGTCCCGGCGGACCGTCGTGGGCGAGTGGCAGCCAGAGCACTGATGTGTGACCTAAATGCAGGGAGCTGACAATAGAGATGGCTACTGACTCTCTGTCTCAACACAGTGACTCGAATCATCAGGAAGTGTGAATGACTCGAGTCACTCACTGTTTCATGAGTGGAGACAGCAGCAGCAGCAGCTTCTCTCAGACAGAGGGAGGAAACTCTGTGTCCTTCAGTCAGTGTGTTCTGCTGTCTTTAGCTGTGATTGGCCAGAGGCTATACCAGGTGACACCCAGTGGGAGGGGGGAGGGAGCAGTCACGACTCACCAGTCAGTGAGTGCTCTGCTGCTGTGCCTGATCCATGTCATGAATCATGATTCATCCTGAGTCTGCCAGTGAGTTGAGACAGTTGTACACTGTGTAGACTCAGTGACTCAGTGGATGAATCTGATTCATGCAGCAGGAGGTGGAGCCCCTGTGGCACAGGGCTCTCGGCTCAGTGCTCACTGATCCTGCTCAGTGTGATTGTGGGTGGCAAACTCCCTGGAGGCTAGATAGTGGATAATATAATAAATCCAAGGCCACCTAAAATCATCCAATTAGCAAAGTATGCAAAATAAAAAAAAATGTTTTTATTTGGTTTAGTTACAGAATGAATGATGTGTTTCATGGCTGTTAAGCTTTCTCTCCTCAGCCAAAAGTAATGTCATATTCTATAACTAGTATGCAATAAGTGGTTATTAATAATATATCAACATAACAGTAAATCTATGTTAACATATTATTAACAATCAGGGCATAAGCAGCTGCCTCCCCCAGATACACTGTACAATCACTGCAGCTGAATAACTCCATGAGTCCAGCACTGATCCTCCAGCACTGGCAACTCACTGATTCATGTGCAGTCCCTGCAACACATTCCACTACAGATGAGTCATGACTCATGTGCCGAGACACTGACTCCAGACACTTCACTGAACTGAGTCATGTGTCTCAGCTCAGTTCAGTGAATCACTTTGCCCATGACTAGCTGACAAAACACTGAAATGTATAAATCCGAAAAAGAAAATGGGGGGATTCTGCAAAGCAGCAGTCACCCCAAAGCAAATCACCAAGAGACTTAAGATGGCCTCTCCTTCCCTATATATAGCAAACCCTCCCCCTAAAGAAGGCTGTACTTTCCTCACAGCTAGGTCCACCCCTCCCCAGATGTTTAACTCTTTCCTCTCCTATGCAGTCAATACTCTCTCCTAAAGCAGTGTTATACCCGGGTTGAATACCGGGTCAGTGGCTGCGTAAACAGGCTCCCGGGTTGATGCGACCCGGGACCCATTTACTACAGCAGGGAGAGGCGGCGCGGAGATGATCTCATCTCCCAGCGCCACCTCCACCTCCGCCCCCTGCTGCTATGGCAACCCGCCCGGCATATTGCCGAGTCGGGGAAGCCTGCAGCAGAGGACAATGCCGGATCCCACCCGGGAAGGACCAGTTTCCAATTCCTGGGTGGAATCCGGCATTGGCAGTGTAAGAGGGGTATAAAATACACTAATACCCCTTTCAGACAGAAAATGAAATTACCGAGTGAAGCAGTTCCACCCAGTAATTTCATGAAACACGTGGGTCCTTTTTCTATGTGAAAGGGTCAACCCGTATTATAATTCCTAGGACTTCGACCCAGGAATCTACCAGGGTCAGAGACACGGGAATTATGACACGGGTTGACCCTTTCACGCAGACAAAATACTCGCGTTGATCTGCAAATTACTGGCTCGAAATTCTCGACCCGGTAATGTGCATGTCTGTGTGAAAGGGGGGGTCAGGTAGGTCCCGGCAAAACGACCCGGCATTTCAATGCCGTGTAATTGCTGGGACTTTCAAACTTTTCCGTCTGAAAGTGGTATTATAAGTACAAGTGTCACGATCCGGGTATCTGGACGCCATTTCTTACCCATCAGATGCCTCCTAAGGCTGGCTCAGCGCTCCAGGACCGGATCCCATCTGTTATCCTGATGTGTACATTCCTGTATCCTCTCCTGTCACTCTGGGACGCTGTCACAGTAAACGCCATATTACACCTGGCATGGCGTCTCCCGCGGCCTCCGCCGCCGTCCCTGAACTTCTGCATGCAGAGTGTCTGAGTGGCGATTACGTCAGCCGCGGCCTCCGCTGTGTCCGCGTGGTTGGATGTGCATCTGTCAGCCTGGCGCCTCCTGTCTCCGGTGGCCGGCGCCGCCATTACTGTTTTCATTACCACATGGATTACAAACCAAACTTCCCTCCAAGTGTCTGCATGGGCGCAGCCATCTTGGATTCTGTCAGCTGATCATTTCCACCAATCTGTTCTCAGTATTGATAATCTGCATAATTGCCTAGCCAATCCCTTCCTTGCTGCAGGTATAAATACACTGTGCCTGAGCAAGGAAGGCGTCAGTGCTTTGGTTGTCAAACCTAGTTCCTGTTTGTCTCTCTCCTGTGATTGTCTTCCAGGTTCCAGCTCCTGTCTCAAGACTTCCACCATAGAGACCCGCACCAGCATTCCACCTGCGGTGTAGCCTGACTCTCCAATCCATTCTGGATTCATCTGTTTCCAGCTACAACATTACCTGCTTCCAGCTCAGCTTCCAGCAGAGTACAGCTTCCCTTAAAGGGCCGGTGTCCTTTCTACACTTTACCACTCTCCACCGGTATTATTATTTCTCCGCTCTCAAGTTCTACATTTCAGTTCATATTTCATCGCTCCCAAGTTCATTTATTATTTAACTGGTTCCAGCCAGTATCCACTCCGTGCTAACAACAGTCTGGTTCCAGCCAGTATCCACAGCAGCTGTTTTATCTTCAGCAACCCAGCTTTTCCTGGAACACCAGCTGGCACAATCCTGGGTTATCTCCATTGCTACAGTCGGGCCTGGTAAGGACTTTCCATCTAGAAGATCATAAGAACTATCTCACACTACCAGTGCCCTGTGGCTCCAGCCATCCTGTAGTACCCAGGAACTGTATTTATTCTTTGCTGACTTTTACGTTTTCTTTTACTGCTGCTGTGTTGCGGAGTTGTCATAATAAACATCATTGACTTATCCAAGTTGTCGTGGTCACGCCTTCGGGCAGTTATTATTTATGTTACTTACATGTCCAGGGGTCTGATACAACCTCCCAGGTTCCGGTACATCTCAGCCCCTACAACTGAGGCTGCCTCCCGTCAGCTCAGGCCCTCAGTTGTGACAGTAAGCACTGACCTAATGAATCCAGCCGGAGACCAGGATCAAGCGGCCAGGCCGATGCAAGAACTGGCAGCCCGACTAGAACATCAGGAGGCTGCACAGGGCCACATCATCCGCTGTCTCCAGGATCTCTCTACTCGGCTGGATGGGATTCAGACAACTCTCCGTGGATCAGGCGCGCCTGGTGCGTCAACCACAGTGACTCCAGCTATAACCCCACCCACCTTACCCATTTCTGCTCCACGTCTTCATCTTCCAACGCCAGCAAAATTTGACGGATCTCCAAGATTCTGCAGGGGATTTCTCAACCAGTGTGAGATTCAGTTTGAGCTACAACCTGGCAATTTTCCCAGTGACCGTACAAAAATTGCCTACATTATTTCTCTTCTCAGTGGCTCAGCCCTTGATTGGGCATCACCGTTATGGGAGAGGTCCGACACCCTGCTATCTTCCTACACTGCCTTCGTGTCAACATTCAGGCGCATCTTCGACGAGCCAGGCCGGGTAACCTCAGCTTCATCCGAGATTCTCCGTTTACGCCAGGGGTCACGTACTGTAGGACAATATCTGATACAGTTCCAGATCCTGGCGTCCGAACTGGCATGGAACGACGAGGCCCTGTATGCTGCATTCTGGCATGGCTTATCTGAGCGTATTAAAGATGAGTTAGCTACCAGAGACTTACCTTCTAAGTTAGATGAGCTAATCTCACTCTGCACGAAAGTTGATTTACGTTTCAGAGAGAGAGCAACTGAGCGTGGAAGATCATCTGCTCCAAAATCTTCTGCTCCTCCTCCTCGTCAACTGTCACCATCTAAAGATGAGCCCATGCAACTTGGCCGTTCCCGTTTAACTCCTGCTGAGCGCCGAAGACGTCTCTCCGAGTTTCTCTGTCTCTATTGTGCAGCTCCGTCTCACACCATTAATGCCTGTCCCAAACGTCCGGGAAACTCCAAATCCTAGCTCGCCAAGGAGAGGGCCGGCTAGGAGTAATGATCTCCTCTCCATCTTTTCAAGATTGTAATCTCCCAGTCTCGCTTCAAGTTGCTCAACGTTATCGGAACGTCATTGCCCTCCTTGATTCCGGAGCAGCTGGGAACTTTATTACCGAAGCCTATGTAAAACGGTGGTCCCTACCCACCGAGAGACTTCCTTCGTCCATTTCTTTAACTGCCGTGGATGGCAGCAAAATTTTTGATGCAGTTATTTCTTTAAGGACTCTACCAGTTCGTCTGAGAGTGGGAGTTCTTCATTCCGAACTTATTTCTTTTTTAGTGATTCCAAGAGCCACACATCCTGTGGTCCTGGGCCTTCCATGGCTCCGTCTTCACAATCCTACAATTGATTGGACGACTACGCAAATCCTGGCATGGGGTTCCTCCTGTGCTGAGACATGTTTGTTTAAAGTATTGCCTGTCTGTTCTTCCTCCCCCAGGTCGTCTGATGTTCCACCTCCTCCATATCAAGATTTCACGGATGTGTTCAGTAAAGCTTCTGCTGATATCCTTCCTCCTCATAGAGAATGGGACTGTCCGATTGATCTCGTTCCAGGGAAGGTTCCACCTCGAGGCCGAACTTATCCGTTGTCTCTGCCTGAGACGCATTCTATGGAGGAATATATTAAAGAGAACCTAGCAAAGGGGTTCATTCGACCTTCTTCTTCTCCAGCCGGCGCAGGCTTCTTTTTTGTAAAAAAGAAAGATGGTGGTCTGCGGCCGTGCATCGACTACAGAGGTTTGAACGACATTACCATCAAGAACCGTTATCCTTTACCCCTGATTACTGAGCTCTTTGACAGAGTTAGCGGAGCTACCATCTTTACAAAGCTGGACTTGCGAGGTGCATACAATCTCATCCGGATCCGTGAGGGTGACGAGTGGAAGACCGCATTTAACACCCGTGACGGACATTATGAGTACCTCGTCATGCCCTTCGGATTGAGCAATGCTCCAGCTGTCTTCCAGCATTTCGTCAATGAGATCTTCAGAGACATTCTATACCGTCATGTCGTGGTCTATCTAGATGATATCCTCATTTTTGCCAACAATTTAGAGGAACATCGTTTTTGGGTAAAGGAGGTTCTGTCCCGTCTCCGTGTCAATCATCTCTATTGCAAATTAGAGAAATGCGTCTTTGAAGTCAAGTCCATTCCGTTTCTAGGGTACATTGTGTCCGGTTCCGGACTAGAGATGGATCCTGAGAAACTACAAGCAATTCAGAATTGGCCGGTACCCTTAACCCTCAAAGGGGTCCAGAGGTTCTTAGGGTTCGCCAATTATTACCGAAAGTTTATACGAGACTTTTCCACCATTGTGGCGCCTATTACTGCTTTCACCAAGAAGGGTGCTAACCCGTCCAAGTGGTCTGAAGAAGCCATGCAAGCTTTTCATCTTTTAAAACAGAGGTTCATCTCTGCGCCTGTCCTGAAACAGCCTGACATCGACTCTCCTTTCATCCTAGAGGTGGATGCCTCCTCCGTTGGAGTAGGAGCGGTGTTATCTCAGAGGGCTAAAGATGGCCATTTACATCCTTGCAGTTTCTTCTCACGGAAGTTCTCCCCAGCGGAGCGCAACTATGCCATTGGCGACCAGGAGTTGCTAGCCATCAAGCTCGCTCTAGAGGAGTGGAGATATCTGTTGGAGGGAGCTTCTCATTCAATCACCATCCTTACAGACCACAAGAACCTTCTATATTTGAAAGGCGCACAATGTCTCAACCCTCGTCAGGCCAGATGGGCACTTTTCTTTTCCAGGTTCGATTTTAAACTCCAGTTCTGTCCGGGCTCTCAGAATCGCAAGGCCGATGCCCTTTCCCGCTCATGGGAGCAAGAAAATGAGTCAGAGTCTTCAGACAAGCATCCTATTATAAGTCCGTTGGCATTCTCCACGGTAGGGATGGACTCTACGCCCCCATCAGGGAAAAGTTTTGTGAAGCCGATGCTAAGGAAGAAGCTCATGCATTGGGCCCATGCTTCCCGTTTTGCCGGACATACAGGTATCCAAAAAACCCTGGAGTTTATCTCTAGGTCCTATTGGTGGCCAACTCTGAAAAAGGACGTCTTGGAGTTTATTGCATCTTGCCCAAAGTGTGCCCAACATAAAGTATCCCGCCAGTCGCCTGCGGGGCAACTGGTTCCACTATCCGTTCCCCGTCGACCATGGACCCACTTGTCGATGGATTTCATTACAGACTTACCCATGTGCAACAAGTTCAATACCATCTGGGTGGTAGTTGACCGGTTCACCAAGATGGCACACTTCATTCCTCTCACCGGTCTTCCGTCAGCTTCCAAGTTGGCTCAAGTATTCATACAAGAGATCTTCCGACTCCACGGTCTTCCTGAAGAAATTATCTCTGATCGAGGAGTTCAATTCACAGCCAAATTCTGGCGAAGTTTATGTCAAGTCCTCCAAGTCAAGCTAAAGTTTTCCACGGCTTACCATCCTCAGACCAATGGTCAAACCGAGAGGGTGAATCAGGACTTGGAGGCCTTCCTCCGCATCTATGTGTCCTCCTCTCAAGAGGACTGGGTTCAATTACTTCCCTGGGCCGAGTTCTGTCATAACAACCAGTATCATTCTTCATCTGCTTCAACACCATTCTTCACTAACTTTGGATTCCACCCTAAAGTCCCTGAGTTCCAACCGCTTCCAGCAACTTCTGTTCCCGCAGTGGATATCACCTTGCATCAGTTTGCCAATATCTGGAAGAGCGTACGATCAGCTCTGCTCAAGGCATCGTTCAGGTACAAGAAGTTTGCGGATAAGAAGCGTCGAGCAGTTCCTGCTCTCAAGGTGGGTGATCGGGTATGGTTATCCACGAAGAATTTGAGGTTAAGAGTTCCCAGTATGAAGTTTGCACCTCGCTATATCGGTCCTTTCAAGATTGAACAAGTCATCAATCCTGTTGCTTACAGACTCCAGTTGCCTCCCTTCTTAAAAATACCCAGGACATTCCATGTTTCCCTGTTGAAACCGCTGATCTTGAATCGGTTTCATTCCTCACTTCCTCCAACTCCGAAAGTCCAAACTCAACGAGGCGTTGAGTATGAAGTGGCCAAGATCCTGGACTCACGTCACCGTTACGGTCAACTACAATATCTTATTGACTGGAAGGGTTATGGTCCTGAGGAACGTTCATGGACCAATGCTTCTGATGTCCATGCTCCTGCCTTGGTCCGGAGATTCCATTCCAAGTTTCCTCAAAAGCCAAAGAAGTGTCCTGGGGCCACTCCTAAAGGGGGGGGGTGCTGTCACGATCCGGGTATCTGGACGCCACATCAGATGCCTCCTAAGGCTGGCTCAGCGCTCCAGGACCGGATCCCATCTGTTATCCTGATGTGTACATTCCTGTATCCTCTCCTGTCACTCTGGGACGCTGTCACAGTAAACGCCATATTACACCTGGCATGGCGTCTCCCGCGGCCTCCGCCGCCGTCCCTGAACTTCTGCATGCAGAGTGTCTGAGTGGCGATTACGTCAGCCGCGGCCTCCGCTGTGTCCGCGTGGTTGGATGTGCATCTGTCAGCCTGGCGCCTCCTGTCTCCGGTGGCCGGCGCCGCCATTACTGTTTTCATTACCACATGGATTACAAACCAAACTTCCCTCCAAGTGTCTGCATGGGCGCAGCCATCTTGGATTCTGTCAGCTGATCATTTCCACCAATCTGTTCTCAGTATTGATAATCTGCATAATTGCCTAGCCAATCCCTTCCTTGCTGCAGGTATAAATACACTGTGCCTGAGCAAGGAAGGCGTCAGTGCTTTGGTTGTCAAACCTAGTTCCTGTTTGTCTCTCTCCTGTGATTGTCTTCCAGGTTCCAGCTCCTGTCTCAAGACTTCCACCATAGAGACCCGCACCAGCATTCCACCTGCGGTGTAGCCTGACTCTCCAATCCATTGTGGATTCATCTGTTTCCAGCTACAACATTACCTGCTTCCAGCTCAGCTTCCAGCAGAGTACAGCTTCCCTTAAAGGGCCGGTGTCCTTTCTACACTTTATCACTCTCCACCGGTATTATTATTTCTCCGCTCTCAAGTTCTACATTTCAGTTCATATTTCATCGCTCCCAAGTTCATTTATTATTTAACTGGTTCCAGCCAGTATCCACTCCGTGCTAACAACAGTCTGGTTCCAGCCAGTATCCACAGCAGCTGTTTTATCTTCAGCAACCCAGCTTTTCCTGGAACACCAGCTGGCACAATCCTGGGTTATCTCCATTGCTACAGTCGGGCCTGGTAAGGACTTTCCATCTAGAAGATCATAAGAACTATCTCACACTACCAGTGCCCTGTGGCTCCAGCCATCCTGTAGTACCCAGGAACTGTATTTATTCTTTGCTGACTTTTACGTTTTCTTTTACTGCTGCTGTGTTGCGGAGTTGTCATAATAAACATCATTGACTTATCCAAGTTGTCGTGGTCACGCCTTCGGGCAGTTATTATTTATGTTACTTACATGTCCAGGGGTCTGATACAACCTCCCAGGTTCCGGTACATCTCAGCCCCTACAACTGAGGCTGCCTCCCGTCAGCTCAGGCCCTCAGTTGTGACAACAAGCAGGTAAACAATTTAGATGTTTAACATTATGGTAAGAAATTATTACTGATACAACTCAGAAAACTATGCAGTTTATCAGATTCATTAACTTTTATCTCTGTGTTACTTTTTTGATAAAAAACAATCAACATTTTATTATATAGGACTCAGTTAGTGTTATACATCTGCTTATTAGCCAATATACACCACTCTATCCCATTCATTCAGCGAGCCTGCTTCAGTTATTTTGCTATCTGCTTGTACTTTGGGGGTGATTCTGAGTTGATCGTAGTCCTGCAAAATTTTGCAGGGCTACGATCATGACCATACAGAGCTGGATTAAGGCTTTGTGTGGCCTGGGGCACTTAATACTGGGGGGCCCTAAAGATTAACATTTTTGGATCGGGTCTTAGGAGGTCATTTAGATCCGATCGCTGCTGTGTGTTTTCGCAGAGCGGGTGATCAGATCCGAACTGTGCATGCATAACTATGTACCACAATGCGCAGTCGCGTCAGACAGCTACAACGGGCATAGGTGGTCAGCGACGGGATGGTGCGAAGGAACCATTCGCACGGGCGTTCGCAAGGTGATTGACAGGAAGAGGCTGTTTGTGGGTTACAACTGACCGTTTTCAGGGAGTGTCCGGAAAAACGCAGATGGGCTTAAGCGTTTTCAGGGAGGGTGTCTGACGTCAGCTCCAACCCCGACCAGCAGGAATCAATCGCACGGGAAGAGTAAGTCCCAGGTTGCGTAGAGACTGCACACACTGCTTTTTAGCAGCTCAGCTGCACATGTGATCTCACACTTGCACAGCCAAAATACACTCCCCTGTAGGTGGTGACTATCTGAACGCAGGACCGCAAAAAACGCTGCCCAGCGATCAGATCTGAATGACCTCCTTAGTGTGCAAGCCTTCAGTGTGCACATAAACTGGGGTGTGGCCACAAGTCACACGCCCATTTCACTTCATGCTGGGGGCATGGACATTGTTTCCCCAGCAGCCCCAGCCTCATGCGCACAGTAGTTCAGAGAATTATGTCCCTCCCTCTGCTCCTGCCCACTGATGGGACAGAACCCAAAAAACAGTACTGTCCCATCACATTGTGATTGTTGGGGCGATATGCATATGCACATTTAACAGTACACATACATATATACTGTCAGACACATAAATAGTCACATACAGTACTTATACACATACATACTGTCACACACATAAATATACATACAGTATGTACAGTCGCACACACAGTCACATGCATACTGTCACATAAGTAGTCACACACATATACACATACATATGTACAGTTAGACACACATGCATACAATCACACATATATACACTGTCACACACGGTCATAAACATACAGTCACACACATAAACATATCTCTCTTACACATATACATAGTGTCCCCCTCCCCCCTCTCACACATATTTATATACAGTGTCCCCTAGAGATGAGCGGGTTCGGTTTCTCTGAAACCGAACCCGCACGAACTTCATGTTTTTTTTACGGGTCCGAGCAGACTCGGATCCTCCCGCCTTGCTCGGTTAACCCGAGCGCGCCCGAACGTCATCATGACGCTGTCGGATTCTCGCGAGACTCGGATTCTATATAAGGAGCCGCGCGTCGCCGCCATTTTCACACGTGCATTGAGATTGATAGGGAGAGGACGTGGCTGGCGTCCTCTCCATTAGAAATTAGATTAGAAGAGAGAGAGAGATTGTGCAGAGTCAGACAGAGTTTACCACAGTGACCAGTGCAGTTGTTGTTAGTTAACTTTTATTTATTTTAATATAATATATCCGTTCTCTGCTATATCCGTTCTCTGCCTGAAAAAAAACGACACACAGCAGCAGCCAGTCACACAGTGTGACTCAGTCTGTGTGCACTCAGCTCAGCCCAGTGTGCTGCACATCAATGTATAAAAGGCAAAGCTTATAATAATTGTGGGGGAGACTGGGGAGCACTGCAGGTTGTTATAGCAGGAGCCCCCAGGAGTACATAATATTATATTAATTTAAAATTAAACAGTGCACACTTTTGCTGCAGGAGTGCCACTGCCAGTGTGACTAGTGGTGACCAGTGCCTGACCACCAGTATAGTAGTATATTGTTGTATGTATTGTATACTATCTCTTTATCAACCAGTCTATATTAGCAGCAGACACAGTACAGTGCGGTAGTTCACGGCTGTGGCTACCTCTGTGTCGGCAGTCGGAACTCGGCAGGCAGTCCGTCCATCCATAATTGTATTACAATATATACCACCTAACCGTGGTATTTTTTTTTTCTTTCTTTATACCGTCGTCATAGTGTCATACTAGTTGTTACGAGTATACTACTATCTCTTTATCAACCAGTGTACAGTGCGGTAGTTCACGGCTGTGGCTACCTCTGTGTCGGCAGTCGGCAGGCAGTCCGTCCATCCATAATTGTATTATTATTATAATATATACCACCTAACCGTGGTTTTTTTTTCATTCTTTATACCGTCATAGTGTCATACTAGTTGTTACGAGTATACTACTATCTCTTTATCAACCAGTGTACAGTGCGGTAGTTCACGGCTGTGGCTACCTCTGTGTCGGCAGTCGGCAGGCAGTCCGTCCATCCATAATTGTATTATTATTATAATATATACCACCTAACCGTGGTTTTTTTTTCATTCTTTATACCGTCGTCATAGTGTCATACTAGTTGTTACGAGTATACTACTATCTCTTTATCAACCAGTGTACAGTGCGGTAGTTCACGGCTGTGGCTACCTCTGTGTCGGCAGTCGGCAGGCAGTCCGTCCATCCATAATTGTATTATTATTATAATATATACCACCTAACTGTGGTATTTTTTTTTCTTTCTTTATACCGTCGTCATAGTGTCATACTAGTTGTTACGAGTATACTACTATCTCTTTATCAACCAGTGTACAGTGCGGTAGTTCACGGCTGTGGCTACCTCTGTGTCGGCAGTCGGCAGGCAGTCCGTCCATCCATAATTGTATTATTATTATAATATATACCACCTAACTGTGGTATTTTTTTTTCTTTCTTTATACCGTCGTCATAGTGTCATACTAGTTGTTACGAGTATACTACTATCTCTTTATCAACCAGTGTACAGTGCGGTAGTTCACGGCTGTGGCTACCTCTGTGTCGGCAGTCGGCAGGCAGTCCGTCCATCCATAATTGTATTATTATTATAATATATACCACCTAACTGTGGTATTTTTTTTTCTTTCTTTATACCGTCGTCATAGTGTCATACTAGTTGTTACGAGTATACTACTATCTCTTTATCAACCAGTGTACAGTGCGGTAGTTCACGGCTGTGGCTACCTCTGTGTCGGCAGTCGGCAGGCAGTCCGTCCATCCATAATTGTATTATTATTATAATATATACCACCTAACCGTGGTTTTTTTTTCATTCTTTATACCGTCGTCATAGTGTCATACTAGTTGTTACGAGTATACTACTATCTCTTTATCAACCAGTGTACAGTGCGGTAGTTCACGGCTGTGGCTACCTCTGTGTCGGCAGTCGGCAGGCAGTCCGTCCATCCATAATTGTATTATTATTATAATATATACCACCTAACTGTGGTATTTTTTTTTCTTTCTTTATACCGTCGTCATAGTGTCATACTAGTTGTTACGAGTATACTACTATCTCTTTATCAACCAGTGTACAGTGCGGTAGTTCACGGCTGTGGCTACCTCTGTGTCGGCAGTCGGCAGGCAGTCCGTCCATCCATAATTGTATTATTATTATAATATATACCACCTAACCGTGGTTTTTTTTTCATTCTTTATACCGTCATAGTGTCATACTAGTTGTTACGAGTATACTACTATCTCTTTATCAACCAGTGTACAGTGCGGTAGTTCACGGCTGTGGCTACCTCTGTGTCGGCAGTCGGCAGGCAGTCCGTCCATCCATAATTGTATTATTATTATAATATATACCACCTAACCGTGGTTTTTTTTTCATTCTTTATACCGTCGTCATAGTGTCATACTAGTTGTTACGAGTATACTACTATCTCTTTATCAACCAGTGTACAGTGCGGTAGTTCACGGCTGTGGCTACCTCTGTGTCGGCAGTCGGCAGGCAGTCCGTCCATCCATAATTGTATTATTATTATAATATATACCACCTAACTGTGGTATTTTTTTTTCTTTCTTTATACCGTCGTCATAGTGTCATACTAGTTGTTACGAGTATACTACTATCTCTTTATCAACCAGTGTACAGTGCGGTAGTTCACGGCTGTGGCTACCTCTGTGTCGGCAGTCGGCAGGCAGTCCGTCCATCCATAATTGTATTATTATTATAATATATACCACCTAACTGTGGTATTTTTTTTTCTTTCTTTATACCGTCGTCATAGTGTCATACTAGTTGTTACGAGTATACTACTATCTCTTTATCAACCAGTGTACAGTGCGGTAGTTCACGGCTGTGGCTACCTCTGTGTCGGCAGTCGGCAGGCAGTCCGTCCATCCATAATTGTATTATTATTATAATATATACCACCTAACTGTGGTATTTTTTTTTCTTTCTTTATACCGTCGTCATAGTGTCATACTAGTTGTTACGAGTATACTACTATCTCTTTATCAACCAGTGTACAGTGCGGTAGTTCACGGCTGTGGCTACCTCTGTGTCGGCAGTCGGCAGGCAGTCCGTCCATCCATAATTGTATTATTATTATAATATATACCACCTAACCGTGGTTTTTTTATACCACCTAACCGTGGCAGTCCGTCCATAATTGTATACTAGTATCCAATCCATCCATCTCCATTGTTTACCTGAGGTGCCTTTTAGTTCTGCCTATAAAATATGGAGAACAAAAAAGTTGAGGTTCCAAAATTAGGGAAAGATCAAGATCCACTTCCACCTCGTGCTGAAGCTGCTGCCACTAGTCATGGCCGAGACGATGAAATGCCAGCAACGTCGTCTGCCAAGGCCGATGCCCAATGTCATAGTACAGAGCATGTCAAATCCAAAACACCAAATATCAGAAAAAAAAGGACTCCAAAACCTAAAATAAAATTGTCGGAGGAGAAGCGTAAACTTGCCAATATGCCATTTACCACACGGAGTGGCAAGGAACGGCTGAGGCCCTGGCCTATGTTCATGGCTAGTGGTTCAGCTTCACATGAGGATGGAAGCACTCAGCCTCTCGCTAGAAAACTGAAAAGACTCAAGCTGGCAAAAGCACCGCAAAGAACTGTGCGTTCTTTGAAATCCCAAATCCACAAGGAGAGTCCAATTGTGTCGTTTGCGATGCCTGACCTTCCCAACACTGGACGTGAAGAGCATGCGCCTTCCACTATTTGCATGCCCCCTGCAAGTGCTGGAAGGAGCACCCGCAGTCCAGTTCCTGATAGTCAGATTGAAGATGTCAGTGTTGAAGTACACCAGGATGAGGAGGATATGGGTGTTGCTGGCGCTGGGGAGGAAATTGACCAGGAGGATTCTGATGGTGAGGTGGTTTGTTTAAGTCAGGCACCCGGGGAGACACCTGTTGTCCGTGGGAGGAATATGGCCGTTGACATGCCAGGTGAAAATACAAAAAAAATCAGCTCTTCGGTGTGGAGGTATTTCACCAGAAATGCGGACAACAGGTGTCAAGCCGTGTGTTCCCTTTGTCAAGCTGTAATAAGTAGGGGTAAGGACGTTAACCACCTCGGAACATCCTCCCTTATACGTCACCTGCAGCGCATTCATAATAAGTCAGTGACAAGTTCAAAAACTTTGGGTGACAGCGGAAGCAGTCCACTGACCAGTAAATCCCTTCCTCTTGTAACCAAGCTCACGCAAACCACCCCACCAACTCCCTCAGTGTCAATTTCCTCCTTCCCCAGGAATGCCAATAGTCCTGCAGGCCATGTCACTGGCAAGTCTGACGAGTCCTCTCCTGCCTGGGATTCCTCCGATGCATCCTTGCGTGTAACGCCTACTGCTGCTGGCGCTGCTGTTGTTGCCGCTGGGAGTCGATGGTCATCCCAGAGGGGAAGTCGTAAGCCCACTTGTACTACTTCCAGTAAGCAATTGACTGTTCAACAGTCCTTTGCGAGGAAGATGAAATATCACAGCAGTCATCCTACTGCAAAGCGGATAACTGAGTCCTTGACAACTATGTTGGTGTTAGACGTGCGTCCGGTATCCGCCGTTAGTTCACAGGGAACTAGACAATTTATTGAGGCAGTGTGCCCCCGTTACCAAATACCATCTAGGTTCCACTTCTCTAGGCAGGCGATACCGAGAATGTACACGGACGTCAGAAAAAGACTCACCAGTGTCCTAAAAAATGCAGTTGTACCCAATGTCCACTTAACCACGGACATGTGGACAAGTGGAGCAGGGCAGGGTCAGGACTATATGACTGTGACAGCCCACTGGGTAGATGTATGGACTCCCGCCGCAAGAACAGCAGCGGCGGCACCAGTAGCAGCATCTCGCAAACGCCAACTCTTTCCTAGGCAGGCTACGCTTTGTATCACCGCTTTCCAGAATACGCACACAGCTGAAAACCTCTTACGGCAACTGAGGAAGATCATCGCGGAATGGCTTACCCCAATTGGACTCTCCTGTGGATTTGTGGCATCGGACAACGCCAGCAATATTGTGTGTGCATTAAATATGGGCAAATTCCAGCACGTCCCATGTTTTGCACATACCTTGAATTTGGTGGTGCAGAATTTTTTAAAAAACGACAGGGGCGTGCAAGAGATGCTGTCGGTGGCCAGAAAAATTGCGGGACACTTTCGGCGTACAGGCACCACGTACAGAAGACTGGAGCACCACCAAAAACTACTGAACCTGCCCTGCCATCATCTGAAGCAAGAAGTGGTAACGAGGTGGAATTCAACCCTCTATATGCTTCAGAGGTTGGAGGAGCAGCAAAAGGCCATTCAAGCCTATACAATTGAGCACGATATAGGAGATGGAATGCACCTGTCTCAAGTGCAGTGGAGAATGATTTCAACGTTGTGCAAGGTTCTGATGCCCTTTGAACTTGCCACACGTGAAGTCAGTTCAGACACTGCCAGCCTGAGTCAGGTCATTCCCCTCATCAGGCTTTTGCAGAAGAAGCTGGAGGCATTGAAGAAGGAGCTAACACGGAGCGATTCCGCTAGGCATGTGGGACTTGTGGATGCAGCCCTTAATTCGCTTAACAAGGATTCACGGGTGGTCAATCTGTTGAAATCAGAGCACTACATTTTGGCCACCGTGCTCGATCCTAGATTTAAAGCCTACCTTGGATCTCTCTTTCCGGCAGACACAGGTCTGCTGGGGTTGAAAGACCTGCTGGTGACAAAATTGTCAAGTCAAGCGGAACGCGACCTGTCAACATCTCCTCCTTCACATTCTCCCGCAACTGGGGGTGCGAGGAAAAGGCTCAGAATTCCGAGCCCACCCGCTGGCGGTGATGCAGGGCAGTCTGGAGCGACTGCTGATGCTGACATCTGGTCCGGACTGAAGGACCTGACAACGATTACGGACATGTCGTCTACTGTCACTGCATATGATTCTCTCAACATTGATAGAATGGTGGAGGATTATATGAGTGACCGCATCCAAGTAGGCACGTCACACAGTCCGTACTTATACTGGCAGGAAAAAGAGGCAATTTGGAGGCCCTTGCACAAACTGGCTTTATTCTACCTAAGTTGCCCTCCCACAAGTGTGTACTCCGAAAGAGTGTTTAGTGCCGCCGCTCACCTTGTCAGCAATCGGCGTACGAGGTTACATCCAGAAAATGTGGAGAAGATGATGTTCATTAAAATGAATTATAATCAATTCCTCCGCGGAGACATTGACCAGCAGCAATTGCCTCCACAAAGTACACAGGGAGCTGAGATGGTGGATTCCAGTGGGGACGAATTGATAATCTGTGAGGAGGGGGATGTACACGGTGATATATCGGAGGGTGAAGATGAGGTGGACATCTTGCCTCTGTAGAGCCAGTTTGTGCAAGGAGAGATTAATTGCTTCTTTTTTGGGGGGGGTCCAAACCAACCCGTCATATCAGTCACAGTCGTGTGGCAGACCCTGTCACTGAAATGATGGGTTGGTTAAAGTGTGCATGTCCTGTTTTGTTTATACAACATAAGGGTGGGTGGGAGGGCCCAAGGATAATTCCATCTTGCACCTCTTTTTTCTTTTCTTTTTCTTTGCATCATGTGCTGATTGGGGAGGGTTTTTTGGAAGGGACATCCTGCGTGACACTGCAGTGCCACTCCTAGATGGGCCCGGTGTTTGTGTCGGCCACTAGGGTCGCTTATCTTTCTCACACAGTCAGCTACCTCATTGCGCCTCTTTTTTTCTTTGCGTCATGTGCTGTTTGGGGAGGGTTTTTTGGAAGGGACATCCTGCGTGACACTGCAGTGCCACTCCTAGATGTGCCCGGTGTTTGTGTCGGCCACTAGGGTCGCTAATCTTACTCACACAGTCAGCTACCTCATTGCGCCTCTTTTTTTCTTTGCGTCATGTGCTGTTTGGGGAGGGTTTTTTGGAAGGGCCATCCTGCGTGACACTGCAGTGCCACTCCTAGATGGGCCCGGTGTTTGTGTCGGCCACTAGGGTCGCTAATCTTACTCACACAGCTACCTCATTGCGCCTCTTTTTTTCTTTGCGTCATGTGCTGTTTGGGGAGGGTTTTTTGGAAGGGACATCCTGCGTGACACTGCAGTGCCACTCCTAGATGGGCCCGGTGTTTGTGTCGGCCACTAGGGTCGCTTATCTTTCTCACACAGCTACCTCATTGCGCCTCTTTTTTTCTTTGCGTCATGTGCTGTTTGGGGAGGGTTTTTTGGAAGGGACATCCTGCGTGACACTGCAGTGCCACTCCTAGATGGGCCCGGTGTTTGTGTCGGCCACTAGGGTCGCTTATCTTTCTCACACAGTCAGCTACCTCATTGCGCCTCTTTTTTTCTTTGCGTCATGTGCTGTTTGGGGAGGGTTTTTTGGAAGGGACATCCTGCGTGACACTGCAGTGCCACTCCTAGATGGGCCCGGTGTTTGTGTCGGCCACTAGGGTCGCTTATCTTACTCACACAGCGACCTCGGTGCAAATTTTAGGACTAAAAATAATATTGTGAGGTGTGATGTGTTCAGAATAGGCTGAAAATGAGTGTAAATTATGTTTTTTGAGGTTAATAATACTTTGGGATCAAAATTACCCCCAAATTCTATGATTTAAGCTGTTTTTTAGGGTTTTTTGAAAAAAACACCCGAATCCAAAACACACCCGAATCCGACAAAAAAAATTCGGTGAGGTTTTGCCAAAACGCGTTCGAACCCAAAACACGGCCGCGGAACCGAACCCAAAACCAAAACACAAAACCCGAAAAATTTCAGGCGCTCATCTCTAGTGTCCCCCTCCTCCCTCTCACACATATTCATATACAGTGTCCCCCTCCTCCCTCTCACACATATTTATATACACTGTCTCCCTCCCCCCTCTCACACATATTTATATAGTGTCCCTCTCCTCCCTCTCACACATATTCATATACAGTGTCCCCCTCCTCCCTCATACAGTGTCCCCCTCCCCCCTCTCACACAGTTTCCCCCACTCCTCCCTCTTACCTCCCTCTAAAATCACTGGGTGGGCACTGCAGGCACACTGTGCATCTGATCCCGTCCTGCCTCCTCCTCTCCCCCATGCTGCTTGCCAAGCACTGAATGCACAGTGCCGTGAAGCCCCGCCCCCATGCACGAACTCCACCCCTCTTCCTCCTCAGTCTCCTCTCCTGATTACTTTCATTTTCTACAGCTCACAGTGCACTTTTGCATACCTCCCAACTTTTGATATTTTGGAGGAGGGACACGGGGGCGTGACCTGCGAAAAGGGGGCGTGACTTCGCGGGAGGGCCCCGCCCCGCACCGTTTTCGTCACTGAGGGGGGCATGCCCAGTGCTCTGTGAGCTGCTGGCATGCCCCCTCTCCCTCTGTCAGCACTGAATAGACGTTGTGCGCAGTCTATTCACCGCTGCTCTGCTAAGCAGGGCAGCGTGTGACAGAGCCTCCCAACTGCCCCCCCCACCGCGGGACACTGCGGCCCGCGGGTGGGACAGCGGGACAGTCCCCAAAAAACAGGACTGTCCCGTGAAAATCGGGACTGTTGGGAGCAGGGCCGTAACTACGTGTGTGCCAAGTGGGCTTGGCACACAGCGCAGTTGCCCTGAGGGCGCACGGCCAGCGGCATGTCATGAGTCAAATTGACTCATTACATGCCGCCTCTAAGTCTCTGCGCCGTGCGCCGCGCTGTGAAGATAGAAGACATCAGCGCCGGGCAGCGGAGAAGGAGGAGACATCAGCGCCGGGCAGCCAATACGGAAGGAGAGGGGGATGCTGCAGCGGCGCTTACTACCAATAACATAGCGCTGCTGCGGCTCCCTGCTCCCCCTCCTTCCTCCTTCTTCTCACCTCACTGCCTGCACCGAGGGAGCTGCACGAGGAGCCTGTCAGCGGGGAGAAGGTAAGTATATATCCCCCCCCCCCTCTCTCTCTCTCTCTCTCTCTCTCTCTCGGACACCGCCTGCCGCAATGTGTAAAAAATGGGACTGGCTGCCGCAATGTGTAAAATGGGACCTGCTGCCGCAATGTGTAAAAAATGGGACTGGCTGCCGCAATGTGTAAAAAATGGGACTGGCTGCCGCAATGTGTAAAATGGGAGTGGCTGCCGCAAAGTGTAAAAAATGGGACTGGCTGCCGCAATGTGTAAAAAATGGGACTGGCTGCCGCAATGTGTAAAATGGGACTGGCTGCCGCAATGTGTAAAAAATGGGACTGGCTGCCGCAATGTGTAAAAAATGGGACTGGCTGCCGCAATGTGTAAAATGGGACTGGCTGCCGCAATGTGTAAAATGGGACTGGTTGCCGCAATGTGTAAAAAATGGGACTGGCTGCCGCAATGTGTAAAATGGTACTGGCTGCCGCAATGTGTAAAAAATGGAACTGGCTGCTGCAATGTGTAAAAAGGGGGACTGGCTGCTGCAATGTGTAAAAAGGGGGACTGGCTGCTGCAATGTGTAAAAAGAGGGACTGGCTGCCGCAATGTGTAAAATGGGACTGGCTGCCGCAATGTGTAAAAAACGGGACTGGCTGCTGCAATGTGTAAAAAGGGGGACTGGCTGCTGCAATGTGTAAGAAATGGGACTGGCTGCTGCAATGTGTAAAAAGGGGGACTGGCTGCCGCAATGTGTAAAAAGGGGGCCTGGCTGCCGCAATGTGTAAAAAGGGGGCCTGGCTGCCGCAATGTGTAAAAAGGGAGACTGGCTGCCGCAATGTGTAAAAAGGGGGACTGGCTGCCGCAATGTGTAAAAAGGGGGCCTGGCTGCCGCAATGTGTAAAAAGGGGGACTGGCTGCCGCAATGTGTAAAAAGGGTCTATCTGCCGCAATGTGTAAAAAGGGGGACTGGCTGCCGCAATGTGTAAAAAGGGTCTATCTGCCACAATGTGTAAAAAGGGGGCCTGGCTGCCGCAATGTGTAAGAAGGGGTCCTGGCTGCCACAATGTGTAAAAAGGGAGACTGGCTGCCGCAATGTGTAAAAAGGGGGACTGGCTGCCGCAATGTGTAAAAAGGGGGACACTGTCTGCTGTAATGTATAAAAGGGGCTCTACCTGGTGTAGTGGCGCTACTGTGCAGCGTAATTTGAATAATGTAGACTACTGTGCACCGTAGTATGAATTGCTATTACTTTGTGGCCACTCCCCTTCCCCGTGAAGCCACGCCCCTAGAAACTTTTTGCGCGCAGTCTTGCATGGGGGGGGGGGGGGGCGCCACTGTCGTTTCTTGCACACAGCGCTAAAATGCCTAGTTACGGCACTGGTTGGGAGGTATGCTTTTGCACTGCAGCTGTAACCAAAGCTGGGGGGCCCCATTCATAGAGGGGGCCCAGGGTAACGTGCCCCTCGAGCCCCCCCCCCCTTAATCCGGCTCTGTGACCATAGACATGCGGGGGGACGCCCAGCACAGGGCTATCCTGCCCCGCATGTCAGTGCTGGCCCCCCAAGCAGAAGTGCAAAAGCATCACACAGTGGCGATGCTTTTGCACTTTAGGAGTAGCTCCCGGCCAGCGCAGCTTTAGCGTGCTTGCTGGGAGCTACTCGTCGCTCCCCGGCCCGCATCGGCTGCGTGTGATGTCACGCGGCTGCTGCGGCGCCCCCCCCCCCCCCCCTCCCGCACGGTCCGGCCACACCTGCGTTGGCCTGACCGCGCCCACGAAACGGTGGCCAAACGCCGCCTTTCCGCCCCCCGCCCAGCGCAGTGACGGCCTTCGGTCATCTGGCATGGCCGGCACACTGCGTTGGCGCATGCGCAGTTCTGACCCGATCGCACCGCTGCGATAAACTGCAGCGTGCGATCGGGTCAGAATGACCCCCTATATTAGTAAGATTGGACAGTTAAGCCTCACATGTAGTCTGCACTATTAAACTATTGCTGCAGCATGACTTCGCACAGATCAATATTCAAAACGTAGCTAGAAGTACAGTATATCTCTGTCCAGCACAGAACACCGTGCAGCAAACACATTTGACACAGAGTTATATGATTAGAAAATAATACGTCCTTATACAACCAACTGAATTTATGATTTGGTATGAATAATTATTACGGAGTATGGAATGTTATGAATTACTGTTACCAAGCAACACTAAATGCTGAAACTACTGAAGCTAAGTGAGCTACAATGAACGGTTCAACTTAATGTTTACAATGCATAATATAATGAATGATCAGAATGTGTAATACTGTACAGTAGAATGAGTGCCATGTGTATACAGTATATCTCACCATAACAGAGCCATATAGTCTTGAGAATGCACTGGGTTTATGAATATATGACCCTCCAAAGATGGGGTGGGTTGTTGGATCCAAAGGAATAGGGTGTCGCTAGTTCCGAGGCTGACCTGTTCCAGAATAAAATAAAATATGCTAGATCAGAATATGGGACAATTACTGTATACTTATTTCTAATCAGGACTGATGTGTTTCTGTGCAACACACAATAAACAGCTTAGAAGATTTGTTCCGCACTATTGCTAGAATATGTACCATTGTACTCTGTTTAAAGACCTAAACAAGTATAATTTACCAGTATGATATACGACACAATACTCAATATTTGTAACAAATAGCAAAAATAACAAACAGGATAATATATGAATGTGTTCTCTGTAAATAAATGTTGCATATATTGTGTAAAGCATGTAATGCACATACTGTATGCTACATTCCACAAAATGTAATACAAAATATGGGACTAGGACACTAGAGCGTAGGTTCTCAAACTCGGTCCTCGAGCCCCAAGTAGTGCATGTTTTCCAGGTCTCCTCAAAGAATCACAAGTGAAATAATTAGCTCCACATGTGGATATTTTAAAATGTGTCAGTAATGAATACACCAGTGGACCCGCTAGGTGACCTAGAAAATGTGATCTGTTGGGGTCCCGAGGGCCTGATTTAGACATATACGCAATGCCAATATTTCTGGAGTTCAGTGATTATCGGCCGACTGCATGTGTTACGTTCGAATAGTGCATGTGCCAAGGTACTTTAGTGATGCCGCTCGCAGTAAGGATTTCTTTAATAAAGTAATTGACAGTCAGGGACCGTTCAGGGGAGGTATAGGGGAGTGGTAGCAAAAACACAGGCATTTTGCAACCATCTTCAGGGTCATGTCTCACCCTACATCAGCGATCATGTATGCAGAAAACACAGATCCCACACCCATTCTGCGCTACAATAGGTTTACCTGTGTGGTTGATAAATGAAGGATCTGCAACCACTGCTGAGGGTGTGCACGCAGTTGCTGCAATCTGCAAAGCCCAGGGTGAGTGTCTCAATGCATTTCCATGCGGCTAGAGCATTACCATATTTCTGCTCATTCCCTGGTTTGAGAACTGCTGTACAGTAATGATAGCCCTCAACCAGGGGCGTATCTACCCATTGGACAGGTTGGCACTCGCCAGGTGCACCAGGCAAGGAGGGGGCGCCGCCTGGCTGTGCCATCCATGGCCAGGGGGTAGAATCCAGTAGTATTGTCAGACTTGGTGACTGTCTGTTAGTGCCGGCGCCAGTGTCAGGCGGCAGCGCACCGTACCTCACTTGTAATCAGACTCAACATACACTACAGCTCCCAGCAGCTGTAGTTTATTTTGAGTCTGATTGATCACTAGTGCAGTGCTGTACAGCTGGACACCGGCGCTGGCAGTAACACAGTCACAAGGTACAAACCGGATTAAGGGAGGGGAGGGGTGGCACAGGACTGCACTGCATGGCATTGACCTTCGGGAAGTGGACGGAGTGGAAGCAGGGGGGCAGGGCTACATGGCACTCAGTCAGTGCCAGGCAACCCAGCAGCATGGAGGAGAGGGGGAGAGGACAAGGAGCTACTAAAGTACCTGCATTGAGTATACCCTGTCTGTGAAGTGAGGGGGGTAAACACTATATAGTCTGTCTGTATGTGTGTCTGTGACTGCATTTATATATGTGACTATATGTGTATGTATGTTTCTCCGGCAGGGTCCACAGGTATCCACAGGATAACAATGGGATATGATGGAGCGACAGTGGATTGGCACCTAACGATCAAAAGCTTTCAGGCCTCCCAGGATGCAAAGGGCCCGTCCATATATCCCCGCCTACTGGCTCAGGCAAAACAGTTTTTTGTTTGGTGCGGCAGGAGTGGTGGTCGGAGGGCTGCTGTTCCCATTTTAGCAGCCCTAAGCTTTCTTACGTTATTTTTTAGTCTTACTAATTTTCTGAGTGATCTTTTCTAAACAGCATCTTATATGCTTAGAAAGAGTTGCTCCAACAACTCTCCACCGGGCCACGACAACGCTTACCCACAAATACAGTGCTGTTTCGGCGGACGTCTGTGTCGGATTTACTAGCAGTCCAGCAGACGTTACCAGGCTGTGGCCGGAGCATGGAGAGAAGGTGAGGCATCGATTCCGCTTAGTAGATGGAATATGGACACAGCCGCACTGTATTGGGAGGAGACTGCCAAACAGTCGCTGACGCGGCTGCCACCGTGGGTGCACCAGCACTAGGCCTTAAGGTTCTTAAGCACCAGGAATAGTATGAGGCCGCGATCCCTGGGGTTGATGTCAGCAGGGCGAGTTAGACGCTCTCCTGGTCGCCCCTCCTCCCCAGTTCATGACCAGTTTCCGCCGAGTCTCCCGCCATGAACTGTTTCCTCGCTTCCGTCCCAGACGCTACCGCGAGGAGACCCGGTCGCAGAATTGGGCTGTGTGACCGGTGCGTCTGTGTTCACTGAGCGTCAGTGTTCACCATAGGTTCCCGGAGCGACAGTGTACACTAGTAGCGTCGGAATCCACTCATTGATCGCTAACGTATTGATCGATCCTGGAAGTGAGATGAGTCTCCCTGTATCCCACACTACTGAGTACGGGCTATACAGCACTAAATTTCTATCTACTTTGTTCAGAATGAATAGTTAAGTTAAGTGCCTAATGCATACGATTCTGTGTAAATTTACTGTGGTTTTCTTCGCACTGCGTCTGAATATGTTAGAGCTGTGTAAAACAGGATTCAGTAATATGTACTCCTACATACTTTAAAATGTGTTTGTAGTTGATAATGTGCTCATATGACTAATATATAACATGTGACTGACTGCTAGTGTGATTGCTGACTTTAATATACGTTTGTCAGTTGTTTCTTCTGATCCTCAGTGCTGGTGCATGGGTAGGGTCAGATTGATATCACTTTAGAAGGTTAAAGTGATTACAGTCACAAATTGTGTAGTACACTGTGAAAGTGCTGATTATTTATCATGTCTAAGGGGGTCATTCCGAGTTGTTCGCTCGCAAGCTGCTTTTAGCAGCTTTGCACACGCTAAGCCGCCGCCTACTGGGAGTGAATCTTAGCATATCAAAATTGCGAACGAAAGATTAGCAGAATTGCGAATAGACACTTCTTAGCAGTTTCTGAGTAGCTTCAAACTTACTCTGCATCTGCGATCAGTTCAGTGCTTGTCGTTCCTGGTTTGACGTCACAAACACACCCAGCGTTCGCCCAGCCACTCCCCCGTTTCTCCAGCCACTCCCGCGTTTTTCCCGGAAACGGTAGCGTTTTTTCGCACACTCCCATAAAACGGCCAGTTTCCGCCCAGAAACACCCACTTCCTGTCAATCACACTCCGATCACCAGAACGAAGAAAAAACCTCGTAATGCCGTGAGTAAAATTCCTAACTGCATAGCAAATTTACTTGGCGCAATCGCACTGCGGACATTGCGCATGCGCATTAGCGACTAATCGCTCCGTTGCGAGAAAAAAATACCGAGCGAACAACTCGGAATGACCCCCTAAGAGCGGCAAAAGTGACGAAGGTACTCTTACAGTAACACCAACTGTTTTGTTTGTCTTGCAAAACTGTATTATCCTCTCAGGATCTGGTTCAGGATGGTTTATGTGCAAATTGTTTTGCTTTTCAGCAAAATACAAGGCAGATCCCTGTACGTCAGGTACAGATGGATCCACCTTGCGCTATGTTTGCACAGACCTTGTCCAGTATAGCTGAACGGGTAATGCCTACAGCTTCTTTACCAGGAATGGGGTACACTATTAAACCATACATGCAGCTCCCTACCTACAGTATATCATTTCCCCCAGCAGCTTCTCATATGAAACAAGCTGATAAACAGATGGTAAGTAAACCTGCACCTTCACAGGCTACACAAGATGATTCATCAGAAGATGAAAATTCAATTTACTCTACTTCGGCATACGAAGAGGAGGAAGAAAGTCTCAGCTCAGTGGATATAGCTGAATTAGAGCTATGAAGGCCATTCTATCCTTAGAGGATTCAGCAGAGCCTGTGTTAAAAACCAAGGCACCTGTATTTAAACGTCCCAAAACAGTTAAGACTGAGTTTCCAGAGTCAGACCAGCTGACGGAAATCATGGAAGAGGCTTCGGCTACACTCAATAAAAAATATAGAATTCTCAAAAAATGGGATTCCAATTATCCTTTTCCAGCAGGGGACTGTTTAAAAAGGGAGGTGGCTCCTAAAGTAGATACGCATGTAATACGATTAGTGCGAAAATCTATATTGCCGTTACCATCAACATCATTAAATGATGTCACGGATAGGAGAGTGGATGGTTTTCTGAAAACCATATTTTCTCTGTCTAGGGCAGTCGTAAGGCCAGCCATGGCTTCAGCTTGGATGGCAAAAGCAGTGGCTGCCTGGGCTGATGCACCGGAAGAGGATGTTTTCTCAGCTTCTATAGAACAAAAATCCTATATAGCTCATATTAAACAGGCTGCAATATTCTTGGAAGAAGCGGCATTAGATATGGGTACTATTGCTTCTAGGGCATCAGCCTCAACAATAGCTGCTCGCAGAGCACTTTGGTTACGTACTGGAAGATATTCAGGAGGGGACTGTAGACACTGTCGAGATATTATGGGTAGAAATTGCATGCGGGGAAAAAGGAATAAGAAAGTATTGGGTGTATGCTATAGGCCGCCTGGTATCAACGTATCTGATGAGGAATTGTTACTAAAGCAAATTGAAAGAGCATCAGGAGTAGGAGACATAGTAGTGATGGGAGATTTTAACTATCCAGAGATAAACTGGAAAAACGATTCATGTGATACTGCTAGGGGCAAATTGTTTTTAAACACACTTAATGATAACTACTTAGTTCAACTAATTGAGGAACCAACTAGGTACAATGCAATCTTAGACCTGGTATTAACAAACAATGGGTATTTAGTATCAGGTATTATAGTAGGGGAACCCATAGGAAACAGAAACAACAATATGGTCACATTCAATATCAGTTTTCATAAACAGCCCTATACTGGCTCAACTAGGACTCTAAACTTTAGCAAAGCAAATTTTGAAAAGATGAGGGTATTTTTCAGGGATATTGAATGGGAAGGTTTGTTTTTAGGAAAAAATACTACGGAGAAATGGGAGGTACTAAAATTCCTGCTAGCTAAAAATACACTCAAATTTATTCCTACGAGCAGCAAAAAAGGAATAAAAATCATAAACCAATGTGGCTTAACAAAAAGATTAAGGAACTTAAGGGCAAGAAAAGGCGAGCATTTAAAAAATACAAATCTGGCGGGGAAGCACAGTCATTTCAGCACTATAAGGAATGTAACAAAAAATGCAAAAAGGAAATAAAAGCGGCTAAAGTAGAAATTGAAAAACT